>NW_005355461.1:3252191-3279794 GCF_000412655.1 Myotis brandtii | reverse complement strand
GTGTGTGTGTGTGTGTGTGTGTGTGTGTGTGTGTGTGTGTTGGGGGGGGGTGTTCCTTAGCCGGCCTGCACTCTCTCACAATACAGGACCCCTTGAGTAGGGTCCCTAGGCCTGGCTGGTGATCAAAACCTATCAGGGCTTTCCTTCCCCCGGCTGCCAGCAGCTGGCTCTGCTCCCGCCGCTGCCACTGCTCACCATCTGTGCAGTGCTGTCCCCCTCCCCCACCACCAGTCTTCTCCCTCTACAGGTGACAGGCATGGGGTGTGATCACTTGTCTGGCCTGGCCTCCCTCTGTGGGGCGATGGATCGCAGGGCCCCCAGATCAATCACCCTGCAGAGGGAGGCCCTGCTCACCTGGCCGGGGCTCCGCAATTGATCGCCAGGCAGAGGGTGGCCTGGGCCTCCCTCTGTGGGGTGATTGCGGGGCGATGGTGGGGGTCCCCCGACCCCTGACCAAATGCATTGCACCTGCCTTGGCTGGCCTGGCACCAGTGCATGTCATAGCATGGTTGTCCAGAACGTCGTCCAGACAGTCGTTCTGCTGTTTGGTTTATTTGCATATTACGCTTTTATTATTATAGATACACCAGAAGCAGTTAAGTGCTAGGAAAAACAATAAGCAGAGTTAGAGTATAGAGAGTGATGTTGAGATGCAATTTTATATGCAAAGGTCAAGTAAGATCTCTAAACAGCTGACATTTGAGCAGAAGACTGAAGGAAGCAAAGGAATGAACTGTGCTCACATCTGGCGGCTCAGGGGGAAGATTCCAGAGAGAGAATATAAATTGAAGACATGCTAGGTTAGAAGTAAGACTTGATGTGGAACAGAAAGAAGGTCATGTTACTGAAGGATCTTGCCCAAGGGGGAGCATTAGTGATAAAGCCAGTGTAGGAGGGCCCTGAGGGTTTTCTAGCCCATTGGATGGACTTCAGATTTTACTCTGATTGAGACTAGAAACCATTGGAAGGTTGCCAGGCAAGCAGTGGCATGACCTGCCTTAGGCTTTAGGAAAATCACTCTGGCAGCTTTGTGTAAAATAGAATAAAAGGAAGCAACAGTGGACCAAAACGCCCCTTTGGGAGATGCATCCCCCACACCATATTTTAGTTCCACTCTCTTGTACCCTATTCTCTGCCTGTATGGCCTCTATGAACCATATCAACAGGCTCTATTAACAGCTGCTTTCAGGTGGGGCTCAGCCAATGGGGAACCTGAGCAAAGAACTGAAGTAGAAAGGTCAGGATATTCATTTCTCAGAATCCCTTCCCAAGAGTGACTCACTCAAACTGGCTGAATTCCTCAGTCAAGATCAAATTCCTCAGGCAGCCATCTCAGTCCTCTTACAGCCTCCTCTTCAGATCGAAGAGTGGGGTGGAGCCCAGTGCTTACCTCCTGGGTAGTGCTCTATCCCTGGTGTTTCCTCTTGGTTAAGGACTTAGGCTGAGACTGTAGCAGTGGAGCTAGTGAGAAGTCGTATATAAGATAGGTTTGAAAGTACAGCTAGAAAAATATCTGATGGATTGGATGTGAGGTGTGTGAAAAAGGGAGTTAGAATGAAGAGAAATTTAGAAAATATGACAAAGGGAAGTTCATCCTTCAGAATCTCATTCTCATTACTGTGGAAGAAATAAATTATGGTGATCTTTAGCATTTAGTGACAATATAGTTTACCTGAAAACCAGCCCAGGCAGATTTAATTGCTTCATTTCTATTTTTCATGCCATGTAATTAACTCTTAGCTGCCCAGTCATAATCCTTCTGGTATAGTATTTTATTTAATGTGAACCCCAGAAAATTAACACGGTAACATTTTAAAATAAATGCTTATTATATATTTTTTTACATTTGATTATATTATACATATTATATACATACATGGACATTTTACTTTTATATGGCTATGTATGTATATATAATAGAAAAGCACACAGCCCTAAACAGTTTATCTTGGTGGATAGAGCGTCGGCCTGCAGACTGAAGGGTCCCGGGTTCGATTCTGGTCCAGGGCATGTACCTCGATTGCAGACTCCTAGTCCTGGCTGGGGGCATGCAGGAGGCAATCAATTGATGTATCTCTCTAACATCGGTGTTTCTCTCTGTCTTTCCTCTCCCTTCCACTCTCTCTAAAAAACAATGGAAAAAATACCCTCCATTGAGGATTTATAAAAAAGAAAAGCACACAAATGTCTATATATAAACATATAAAAGATTTCTCTCCAGATATGTATATGCATATAGAAATGTAGAGTATATAGAAATATATGTAAAAAGTATACTCTTCAGCAAGAGAAAATAATTTCTATATGCAACAACATGTATATGTCTTCCCAAAGTAGTATTGAGTAAAAGATGCTGGGCATACAGAATATATGTTGTCTGATCACTTTTAAATAAAGTTCAAAGCAGGCAAACTAACCTAACTTATATCACTGCATATTGATGAATACTATTGTATAGCAAACTTCAAATTAATTATCCATACTATTGTTCATGAATATGTGGGTTCTTTCCAGTTGGGGTTATTACAGATAATGCTGGTATGAACATACTGTACATACCTTATGGTGATTATGTAAGCCAAGTGGCTTTCCAAAATGGTAATAATAATTTGCCCATCCACCAATAGTATATGATAATTCTAGGTGTTCCAAATCCTTACCAATACTTTGCCTTTCCAGTGCTTTTCATTTTAGAGAGCCCAGTGGATATGCATGCTATTTCATAGTGATTTTAATTTGCATTTCCTGATGACTGACATGATTTAGAGTGTGTACTGTGTATACTGGTTATTTGGATATACTATTTTGTGAAGTACCTATTCAAGTCTTTTGCCCTGCACATCTGTAGCTTAGGAAAAAATAAAGAATCCCAGGAAAATTTTTATAGAAAATGTATGATTTCTTCTCAATGGATCCCTCCTCTGCATTACCCTGTCCTCCAAATATCATCTACTTCAACAGCCCCAAATCATTATCTTCTACCCAGGGATACCACCATTCTCCTCTTGGGTTGTATGTTCCTGGGCGATATTGAGAAACAGTTTCAGGGAGAAATCCCAAGTCAGTATGGGCTCATATTATCTGCTTTTATTTTTTGAAATTTATAGCCACATGTTGGTGTGGTCTATTGCCTGAAATAGGGGGGTTATGTATTTTTGTGCAGTTTTAATTATGGGAAGGCTGAGTCTGATAACAGCTACTCCATTGTGGATGGAACCAGTGGTCCTCAAATATTTTTTAATCTATTTATTCTTATTTTACTTTGTAGTTATATGTTCTTTGTTTATTCTCTTAATGGTATCCTAGAAGTCACAGCATTCAACCTTACTTTATTAACATTGAATATAAATTACTTTTTCATTTTATGACAATGCTTGGACCTTCAAAATTTTAATTGTATTTATTCCCCCTCTCATCTCTTATGTTATTGTTGTCATGGCATTTCAATTATACATATGTATTTTATTCTGCAAGGTTCATTATTTATCTTTATCCAGTAAATGATACCCACATATTTATACTTTCTAGTATCCTTTCTCTTTTTTTTCTGTAATTCTCTTTCTACTGAAAAAAATTCCCTTTGGTATTTCTTTAATTTCTTTCAGTTTTTGATCGTCTTATTTTTGAAGGATAGTTTTACAGAATGTAGCATTTCAAGTTGGTTGTGATTTTCTTTGGGCAAGTTAAAGATGTCATTTTATTATCTGTTGGTTTTTATTTCTTTTTTGCCCTCAATCTTGTTTTTTTGCTTTGATTTGTTGTTACGTGGTGGCTTATAAGATTTCATTGTTTTTACTTTTAATATTTTTACTATGGTGCATTTAAACAGGATTTTATTTTTATTTATCCTACTTGAGTTCCTAATCTTTCTTGACTCTCTGGCCTAATTACTTCTAGCCATTTTGAAGAATTCTGATCCATTGTCTCTTCAAATAATGCTTTCCCCCTCAAATTCTTTCTCTCTCACTTCTGGAACTCTGATTATATCTATGACCCTTTTCTAATGACCTTTTCATGATGTCCTAATATCATTTATCCCCTTTTCTAATTTTTTATTATTTTAATTTCTACATTTCAGTCTGTTTTCTATTGACATACCTTAAAGTTCACTAAGTGTTTTCCTTAGCTGCGTCTGATTAGCTGAGATAAAATTATGCATTGATATTCAAAACACTGTCAACTTATTTTTATGGTTTCTGATTTTCTAGTTTATTCTGCTTTTTAAACTCCAGTTCTCTGGTGAATTGTTTCAGCTTATTATGTGTTTTCTTTACTATATTAACCATAGTTATCTCAAAGTCTATGTCTAGTAACGTCAGTATCTGTATTATCTGAATTTATTTTTATTTCTATTATCTGTTTTTTTTCTTTGTCCTTGTTCCTTGGTATCACTGGCAATTTTTTACTGGAATGTTAGACTATGCATTTAAAATGTCCCAATTGCCTTAGTACCTCCTGAGTGATTTTCAGGAACTTTACTAGTAATAATCTAATTATCAGATTTTGACTTCTAAGTTTGCAAATAATAAGCTTTTCATTAAAAAAAGCTTTTTAAGTAACAAATGTCAGAAGCCATTTTATATATTGTTTTTTCATTATGTATTACATAATATATATATTGCATTACATGTACATATAGTACTTTATTATTCTATATTAACTTTATTTCTGCTCCAGTGACAGAAGTATTTTCCACTTATTAAAAATTGCCTTCTAATTGAGGTCTATCCCGATGGGTCTTTTTCTGTAGACTTACATCGTTGGAAACGCCTCATAGAATAAATATGTTGTTTCCTTTATTCACAGAACTGCGTGTTAGATCTGTGGGAAGGAATTACAAGACAGCTAAAGAAGAAAAAAAAATTGCCTTCTATTACATGTGATTTATTATTATTCTATTTATGAAGTTTGATTGTAGTTATAAAAACATTAAATTTGGGAAGCAGGAACTGACACTTCATATATCCCTCATATGTTTTACAATCTTATCAGTTATACTATAGATCTCTTTTCCCCATTCTGTTTTTTTTTCCTTTAATAATGATTCTTTTATTGTCCCAAGTCCATTATATACAGATATGAAGAAGATTAACCATGTTGTGTTTTGTTTTTGTTTTTACCTTTTGTATTCCTCCAAATCTAATAAAATTGTGAGTTTGGACTCCATTCTATGTCTACTATATTCATTGAATCAGAAAATTAGACTTGAAAATTAGACTGTCTCTTTCTGGCTAATGTCAATCTAATGCTTGTCAGAAGAGAACATACTATTTTAAATCCAGATTCCCCACCAAGAAAAATGGCAGGTTGTCTTCAATGACGAATGCAACTTGTTAACATGGATACCTGAGGAAATCACGTAAGAAATAGTTACAAAGGGGATGATGGGACTGTTATCCCCTTAGAGTGCACATATATGTGACAAGCTTTCACATTAATATGAACACTGTGTCTAATCCTCAAAAGGTGTTTACTAAAGATGCTTTGCAGGACGCTTGACATAAAAAGAATATCTAAAGAACAGCAATCCTGAGGGAAATGTGCAAGGCAAACAGGCTATCTCAGGCATATAGATTTGGGATATAATCATTTCAATTCAGAACATTCCAGGGGACCCTATTCCCCTTTTCTAATTCTCCCCAAATTGACTCGTGCAGATCTAGGGTCAAAATCCTAATAAAGATTCTGCAGGGAAATAGGTTTCCAGAACTGATTTTCTCCCTGCTGTATTGAATTTCAATTATCTAACCGTCGCTGTAGGAGTACGATTTTCCAGCTAACATTTCACTGAGAATGCCAGGAATCTCCAGGGGAGAGAGACGGTTGGAAAGCCATCTTGATCCTTTATCTCTAAAAGAAACCCCAAAACACACACACACACACACCACAAATAAAGATGAAAGTAGTTCAGCAGCTATAATACCTTGAGAAGAAGAGCGAGGACCTGGCTGTCCACTTAAATACCACCTGAGAGCACACAAAATAAATGAAAGGATATAGGCCCTCCTGTGAAAGTGTCACTGGAATTCAAAAGGTACGTCAGGCAGGCTGTCCTTGAAACACAACACAAAGGCTGACATTGAGAAAGGCCAGCTCGCAAGACAGCAGAGATAAGGTTTGAGACCCTGGAGCATTGGAACAGATTTAAAATATCTGAATTTCCAGAGTTATTGACTGTGAAGTTGTTATGGCTCCTTTTGTCTGCAGTGACTTTTCCTGCTCTTTGTGAGGAAAAGCATATAGTTCAAGTCCTACAGCAGCGGTTCTCAACCTGTGGGTCATGACCCCTTTGGGGGTCGAACGACCCTTTCACAGGGGTCGCCTAAGACCATTGGAAAACACATATATAATTACATATTGTTTTTGTGATTAATCACTATGCTTTAATTATGTTCAATTTGTAACAATGAAATTGGGGGTCACCACCACATGAGGAACTGTATTAAAGGGTTGCGGCATTAGGAAGGTTGAGAACCACTGCACAGGATCTGTCTCTCTTAGCACACTGCAGTAGTTACAATTAAGAAGTGTGAAATCAGGCAGCTCTGTCACTTGCTAGCTCAATGAATTGGGTCAATATTCTCAATCATCCCAAATCTGTTTCTTTATCTGTAAGTTCCTTCCCCTACAGGAATATTACATCTGTTGTCAATAGACAAAACTAAGCCTTGTGGATAAATCTATAGATATTTTAAAGGGATATTTGGAAGATCAACTTTGTGCTTTTGGGCTTGGGATTATGAAATATGGACTCGTTGAAAACTGAAGAGCAATTATTCAGACCGTGACTTCTCTAGCAGACATCATTTTGTTCCATTCCCATGGGTATGGGATCTAAGGCAGCAGATTGCAAGTGGTCTATGTAAGAACATACTAGTGTGAGCCATGTATAAGCAGGAGAACCATTCTTATGCATTTAAAAAAAATTATTGAATTTTAACGTGACGTTGGTTAATAAAATTATGTTTCATTTGTACAATTCTATAATGCATCATCCGTAGTACATTGTATGGTGTGTTCACCATCTCAATTCAAGTCTCCTTCCTTCACCATTTATTCCCCCTTTACTCTCTTTGTCCTTCCCCACCCCCACTCCCATCCCTCTGGTAATCATGGTAATCACCATATTGCTGTCTGTGTCTATGAGGGTTTTTATTTTTATTTTTTGCTTAATCCTTCACCTTTTCACCCAACTCCCTAACCCCCCTCCCCTCTGACAGCTGCAGATGTTCTCTATATCTATTAGCCTGTTTCTATTTTATTTGCTAGTTTATTGTGTTCATTAGATTCCACATACAAATGAAATCATTTGGTACTTGTCTTTCTCTGACTGGCTTACTTCACTATGCATTCTTGAATACATGCTCCCTTTGGAGAATAATTATCACTTTCAACAAAGATTTTTTTGGCATCTGCTACATTTAGTTTAGTGGGTTGAGTACTGAGACTTCAACCCTCTTCAAGGTCAGCCAGGAGCTGCACACCTAATTAGCACTGAATTATAACCATACATCTTCCTCACACATGCACAAAGAATGCTGTTACTAAATTATGTTTAGCTGTGAGAACATCAGCTTTTATTAACAATGTTATGAGAAAGAACTTGAAGAAATTTGTTGAATTTTGAGAATCACAAAATGTTCTCTGTACAAAGCCTACAGGATAAAATTCTGCCTGATTCCAGTTTAAAGAATAGCTGTAATTCTCTTAAGTAATTGATTTGTTTTTAAAGAGTAGATATTGTGACTCTTGATAAGTGACAAGGATTTCTTTTTTGCAATTAGTTTCTGGAAAAATATAGCACTAAACTATGGCCCAATCATGGTAAATATGTAGGTCATAATGTTCATTTTAGTTTCTTGTTATAATTTATGTATTTTAACAAAAATCTCCTGAAGTGTTTTCTGGAACACTGAGAGGTGCAAATAAATACCTGGTAAAGGGATCTGAACCATTCTTATAACATCACTAGAGGCTTGGTGCATGTATTCATGCACCAGTGGGATCCCTCAGCCTGGCCTGAGCACTCTCACAATCTGGGATCCCTCCGGGAATTTTGGACTGCCAGTTTCAGCTGATTCCCTCAGGCTAGGCTGAGGAACCCCACCAGTGCACAAATCCGTGCACCGGGCCTCTAGTATGCATATAAGATCTTTGCTTAATCTCTTCCCACTCTCCCCCTCCCCGATTCCCTCTGAGATTCATCAGTCTGTTCCATGTTTCCATGCCTGTGCGTTGAGCATCTGCCCCCTGGTGATCAGTGTGCATCATAGCTACCGGTTGAACGGTCGCTTAGGCTTTTATATATATAGATGTGGGAGAGAGGATGACTGGTCTTCTCACTGAGCTAAATGAAATGTCTACAGATGAGAGTCAAACTGAAGAAAACAGTTTATGCCCCTCCACATTCTTATTCTCTTTCTTACACCTGTTGCTATACCAGAATTCTCATGAAGAGCAGACTAATGAAAGAAAACATGCTATTGGACACAGAGCAATTCAGGAAATCTTGTGGAGGTCCATGCTGAGCTTTCAGATGGACAGCTGGAAACTGATATCACCCTGTGAGTGTCAGCTAGTGGAAGAGCCAGGAGGACAACAGAGGACCGTGTTGTGTACCTCCAAGTACAGGCTCTGTAAATCTGTAAATCTGTGTCCCGGTTGTCATTCCCTGAATTGCATTAGTATAGTATAAAAACAAATTATTTAGCATAAAACGGAGGGGTAGGCTGCAACAGCACTTTATGTTTCTGGTATATCATTTTACATGAGCTATTAAGGGATAATGCTAAAAATATATTCAAATATATTTAGAATATTTTATGCCAATCAAAAGGTTTTAAAATGTGTTTGCTTTGTTTTGTGGTATAAATTCTCTTAATATACCTTGTAAATATTCAAGAGGGAAATGTAGTAGAATGATTCATTTTTCCAAATTATTTGCACACAGAACACACTTTTCTTTTTCTGACTAACAGCTATTAAATTTCCCAAAATTATAGGGTTCTATGGGATAGAGTTTGGAAAATAATGGTTTCTGATAAAAATAGAGGACTTTGAAGTCTTAGTGAACTAAAGAAAAGGCATTGTTTCTGGCAAGAAATTTAAAATGTAGTAAGAACTTTTTAAAATCATTAAACTATAAGGTTAAATTAAATAATTTATGATAAACCTATTTCTTCCTAAATTTAAAAGTTCTTTAAAAAAATTATATCTCTAGCAAAATAATTGGTACCACATTAATACACAATTTTCCTCTGGAAACACACACACACCCACACACACACACACACACATTTTCAAATATGTTATAGAATACTTCAAAATACTAAGGTGTACAAGAAGACTTGATAAGACTCAGAATCAAGAGATGGTACTTAGTTACAATTAAGTAGCTTACATAAAATAATCCCATTTAGAATAAAGTTTAAATTTAGAGGACAATAAAAAAAATAATGTAAATGATAGATAATTTTGAAAATACAAAATACATTCAAAACTATAAAAAACAACACCAGGTTTCTTTTCTTTCTTTCTTTTCTTTTCTTTTTTTTTTTGTTGGTCCTTATACTCAAGAGCCTATATGACAGTGGTTTTTAAATAATAATGGGCATTAGAAACTCCTGGGGAAAGGCTTATAATTTAAGATATCAAACTAAGCTCATCCATTTATCTCCTCTTCCCCCCTAGAATCACAGTAAAATGATCATAAATTAATATAAAATGGAATGCATGCCAATAGCCCTGAAGAAAATAGAATGGAAATATCAGCGGATACAGAGTCCAATAAATTTCTAGGGACATTTGACGACAGGCAGAATAATGGCCCACAATGATGCGTGCACCTGGTTTCTCAGAACCAAAGGCTATGTTATCTTACATGGCAAAAGCACTTTGTGGATATGATTAAGATTACAGATCTTGAGACAGGGAGTCTATTCTGGATTATCCAGGTAGATCCAATCTAATCACACAAGCACTTGAAAGTAAAGAACCTTTCCTGGCTTAGGAGAAAGAAAGAAAAAAGAGGGAGTAGAAGGGAAGGATGTAGGTGGGAGGGAGAGGGAGAGAGATGCAACTTTGCTGGCTTTGAAGTTGCAGGAAGGGGTTATGAGCCAGCAAATGCAAGCAGCCTCTAGAAAAAGTAGGGACACTGATTCTCTTCTGGAGCTTCCAGAAAGGAAGGGAACATTCCTGACACCTTGATGTTAGTCCTGTGAGACGTGTGTTGGACTTCGGACCTCCAGAACCTTAAAATAATAAATTTGTTCTTTGTGGTAGTTTGATACAACAGCAATTGAAAACTAATATACAACCAATGGAGGGATATTGGTTGATGAAGCAGGACAATGAAGCTGCAGTCTAGCATTTGCCAGCATGAGACAGTGGCCAATAAAGAAAAAAAAAAAAACAGGAAGAAAGATTACGTTTTAGAGGATCAATAAAATGTCCTGATATCAAACTACATGCAATTCCAAAAAAAGAGGTATAGGAAACACAAGACATAAATTATCCAAGGAGTAATTAAGTTCCCAGAATTGAATGAGGACACAAGTCTTCAGATTAAAAGGATCCACCATGTGCCCAGGAGAATCGATGAATGAATGAAGACCTACTACCAGATGTGTCACTGTGAAATGTCTGAGTAATTGTAGAGGTAGGAAATGATGCTGAATATCCTAGAGAAGAAAACAAATGACCTTTAGAAAGCAGAGCAAATAAGGTTGTCATGAATAAGCAACAGCAAGTGTTGGTCAATGGAGAAATATACTTATATTTTTGAGGGAAATTATTGTCATTCTTGAATTTTGTACCAATGCCAAATTATCAATCAAATGTGGTGACATATAAACCTCCTGAACTCACAAGAAATCTGACAACTCTTCTTATGCACATTTCTTAGAAAGTCCAGGAAAATAGAGCAGTAAACCAAGCACCAAGATTGAGGACAGTGGCACCCGCCCAGACAACAAAAGCAGTCCAGGACTCCAGCTCAGCTGGGGGCTGGCAGAGCAACAGGCTCATTAGCTCCTTCTCACCTGGAGGAAGGAGGCCTATAAAGGACAGGGGCTGGGTGGAGGGGGGCAAAGGAGGGGAAAATGTGAGACATCTTCAATCCTGTCAATAATCATTTTTTTAAAAAAAGGCATTTTAGAAAGAAGGGGCTAGATTTCAAATCCAACCTCTATTGCTCCACCTCGTACAAACCATCATTATCACATGTCTGATGTACAGAGGCCTCCTAAATTCTTCCTGCTGGGAATGCTCTCTTTCCCCCTAGAATCACAGTAAAATGATCATAAATTAATATAAAATGGAATGCAGCGATTTTCAAACCCTATGCTGCAAGAATTTTTAAAACATGCAAAACCTGATTATTTAGTCAGGGGCACTGACCTCTTTTCCCTTATATTGTCAAATAAAAGGATGACAACAGCCTTAACAACAATAGCTATCAAATGTGAATGTCTTGTCTTAATCCATAAACATATAGGTCATGTACTACAGTTGCTTCTTATTGGTCATATTGCATAATAAGGTTGCATCTGATTGGTTAATTCTTGGTACCAGAAATCCTTATATACCAATACAGGCACCTGATTTTTTAAAAAGTCACTTTGCAGCAAAAAGTGTAGGTAATTACTATAATTATAATATTTTTTTTTTGGTAAATCAAAATATGCCTTTTTTCATATCGGCAAAAAATATATGTTTGATGTGCTGCAGAATTTTAGTAATTAGTTCATGTGTGCCATGAGATGAAAAGGTTAAAAATCACTGCCCTCAATTATTCTTTTTAAAACATAAAGCTGAACAACATGTTACTTGCTCGCTCAAAACCCAGGGGCTTCCAATCATACTTAGAGCAAAATTTCACTTCATGGCCCACAAGTACCTAAATGGTTTGGCCACTGGCTCACACAAACTTCAGTTTCATTTCTTATCATTCTTTCTTACTTTCTTCCAACCAGTGTCCTATCGGGCTCATCAAACATGACAAGCACCTCTTACCTCGATATCTTCACCCTTGTTATTTATCCCAGCTGCCAGCATGGCTAATGCTCACTTCCTTCAAGACTTGCTCAAGTGTCTCCTCTTCAGAGGGACCTTCCCTAGACGCACTATGGAACAGCATCCCCACTACCCTCCTTAATCCATTTGATTTTTGCATATTTTCCACCTCCCCAATAGAATGTGTGCTCTAGGGCCAAGATTGTCTTTTATGTTTGCCTCTCAGTCCTATCACCAAGAACAATATTTAGCACACGTTAAAGGCTAAATAAGTTTTGGGAAATTTGAGGATATGACAAAAACCTCACAAAGCATAAATAAGGAATATTTTCCATCCTACGGTCTGAGGTCATCTAATCCTAGTGTCTGCTCTGATTCTCTAGTAGGTAACAAGTACACACAGTGGTGTAAATGTGATTTGTTAATTTCTAACTTTTAGAATAAGTTATATACAAATCAGGTATGACCACAGAAAGAAATGTCAATATCTTCAAACTTGACAACGTGAGAGTAGATTCGGTTTATTCGAGGCATGCGGCCCGCCGGCCACGAGTTTGACATACTTGATGTACAGTTATATAAATTTCAACACATGTGTAGGAGTGAGGGAAATGTGACCCTGAGAAGGTAGTGTTAGGGAATGCTTTGGGCCGATGGCTCTATTTTGTATCCTGGTTGTATCTGGTATCCTGAACTATGTCATTTTAAGGAGCATGGCACAAATTCTTAGGTGGGTGTTTTGCAGGCTGTACTTTGAACCACGCTATTCTCATAGCTCTTTATTATGTCATTGTTGTGACAAATCCAAATGCCACTGCCTCGCCCATAAGCCCTCCATGACCTCTTACCTGATGCACCTCACCTCTTATCCACACTTACTTCCCTGTTCGCTCATAAGCAGGCAGACTCACGTTAGACTCGGTGTCTTTGTCCATGCTTGCCTTCCTCTCTGCAATGTCCTGACTTTTCTTTTTCCACTAAATTCTATTCATTCAGACCCCTCTCCATGTCTTACCTCTACTGTGAATTTTCTCAAAGGAGTTAAAATTAATTAATTTCTTTTTTTTTATTTTTCAGTCATATTCTACTGCATCTATTCTCATAATTTAATTCTTAATGGTTCTCTAGCTATCTACCTAAAACAAATGGAAAACTCTCCGGATGCCTTTCTTGTTCTTCAGATCCTTCTATAGTGCTTGGCACAGAGATGAACACACAGTAAGTGGTCAAAAAGTTATTATTGATTGAAAAGGCTGTTATACTTCAAGGTCATGCCTAGGGCAGGATACGTCTGAAGAAGCAAGGAGTTCAGAAGGTACAATAGAAAGTTTTAAGTAGCTCAGTGTTCCTTAAGACGGGCATTAGAAAAATACATTTTTTTTAAGTCAGAAACCTAGGAATTGGTAGAGAGGAAGGCATAGTGAAGGGAATCTTTTAAATGGCAGCTGATTTTACACAGAATCTGGAAAAACATAAACCATTGGCAGGCTCCCAGCAGCCATCAGTAAACCCCATGGTATTTGGGAAAACATCTATTAAGAATTATGGCTCATGGCCTTCCTTCCAGCTATTTTTCAAAAGGTATGATAGGGAATAAAAAAGGCCTCCAACAATTTGGAGAAATGAGCATCACATATTGGTGTGGTATGTTATAAACCCAGCCAGAGAAGTGAGATGAAGTGTAGGGAGGGTAGCATAGCTCTGAATCACCTAACACAAACTGGACACATGATCCTCAGCAACTAGGCATTCGTTTCTCCCTCTGTCAGAAGAGGAAATGGAACCAGATAATGGACAGGCATGCAGTAAGTTCTGACATACCAAGAATCTAGCTCAATCCTGTTGATTCTGGTTTTGTTTTGGATTGTTTTGGCAAAATCCTGAACAGAATATAAAACAATTTTTCTTTTCAAATTCATTTGGGTGGAGTCTCCACAGCACCTTATATTTTAGTCCAGAGCACAATATACTGGTACATTCATATGAGTTTCATTTTTTTCACATTGGGGAAATGGATTCTTTATTTGAATCTGTGCATGTATATCTGACTTCATTTAGGACTAGTACTCAATCTCCTTCAGTAGCATTATGTCTTCTTGCAAATTACCGTACTTACTTCTGGCCATTTCCAAGAAGGACATGGGTTTTGTTGTAAAATGCTGCACATTCCCAGTTGCCTTGAATGGAGGCTCCATTTGTGTCCTAGGCCCAGCACAGGAGGGCAAGAGGAGTACAGCCTCGCAGCTAGAAAGTGGGAGGAAAGACAGGGGAGGGAAGAGGAAAGTTATCAGTCATGCTGTGGACTGAACATTAATATGGACTAGGTGTTCCATCTCCAAAAAGGATTTCTTCGGGAAAGAGAAAGGGTTGTGACCCATGCACACTCGCCCAGGGAGCCAGCATGGAGAGGTTTTTAACTAAGGAAGGGGGAAGCTAGAACCATAGAGCCTTTATTATGAGCATGGAGTTTGTCCTGTAGTTCTCGTGTATTCTACTTTCCTGATTGCATATGAGGCTTCAATGAGCTTTAGCTCCTCCCATAGACACCCCGGGCTGATTGTGTTTTGTTTTGTGTTTTTTTTTAAGTGCCAGTTAGGCTTCATTGATGCCAGGGAAAGAGAGTACCAGACCAGTGTGAGGTGAACATGCAGTGGGATGGGACAGAGGGAAGCTGAAACCGAGGCACACTCTGGGCATATCACCAATTCCAAGTGGCAAAATGAGCGCAGTAAAGCTTATAAATCTCTACTTGATAGAAGGCATTATAGAGACTTTCTATATATCTATACAAGCATGTTTACCCACCTTTAGTAGTGTTGCATGCACTTGCAGGTAGAGCACCTTTATATCGTATTTCCTTCCCCCTCAAAATGAAAGGCTAATCGAATGAAGGTCCACCAAGTAATGAGATCTTAACTTCAGTTACACTAGACAAATGCTGCACATACTACTGACTACTTTTCATTGCATGTTCTACAGTGAACCAACTTGTAGCAAGCCTAAATGAAACAGTTTTGCCTGGCCAGTGTGGCTCAGAGATTGAACTTCGAAATATGAACCAGGAGGTCACGGTTTGATTCCTGATCAGGGTATATGCCTGGGTTACGGGCTCAATCCCCAGGAGGGGGTGTGCAGGTGGCAGTCAATCAATGATTATCTCTCATCATTGATGTTTCTATCTCTCCCTCTCCCTTCTTCTCTGAAATCAATAAAAAATATATTTTAAAACCCCACAAAAAAACAGTTTCCCTCTGAATAGTAATAGATGCTCTGCTATGTTTGACATTTATTCAGTACAAACAGTTTGTATGGCTTTAAGAATTAATAAAATTGAAATAGTAGAAAACACATTACCTTTTCAAATAAAGGGTAGGTGTGTTCTATTTTGTTCAAACCCAATGCACAAAAATTCACATTTACAGTGAACAGGCGAAGGCTTTTTCCACTTTGCATCGGATTTTCCAAGGGGCCAAGCAAGGTGGGTCCCCATCAGATAAGGGGCTAGAGGCTTGTTCGACTTGTAGGGATAAAGGAAGTTAATACTGCCCCTCTCTGAGGGGGTCCTTAGTGACAGAAAGTTCTGGGATGAAGCTGAACCACACATATGATCCATGTGAAACTTCACAACAGCAGCAGAGACAACCACACATCCTCGCTGCTTCCCTGTTCCTTCTCCCAGATCCAACAAGGGAGAATGAGGCCTCGGAAAGGAAGAGGGAAGAAGATCCCAGAAGCCAGATAAGCCTCCCACACACTAAAAGATGTTGGAGTGAGAGGAGGGGGAAAGAACTGACCATACTTCATAAGAACCCTGCCCAACCAAGATCCCCAGACTCAAGATGAGGGATAGAGATGCCAGCTCTTGCAATCACCCCTCTACCTCCCATTCGCAAGAATGTCAAATTCTGCTTAAGATGATGAGATATTTCAATTATTATTTAAAGCCAGCCCAAGTGGGGAGGAGGTAAGAGGTATATCCCTCAGAATAAGAGAATGCGAAAGATTGGGGGTAGAGGCGGTCTTAGGGCAAAAGCAGTGAGGTGGATATGGCAGTGCGGCAGAGGTTGGGGCTAACTAGGAATGGGCCCCGTGAAATGACTGCTTGGCTTTGAATCCTCCTCTGTTCCCTGGGCATGCTTTGTGATACCTCTGTTCCTGAAGCATCTTCATCCCATGAAATGGGGCTGCTGCATTGCCTTCCTCATAGAATTATTGTGAGGGTTTACCATGTTAATATATGTAGAGAGCTTTAAATATAATAAGTACTTCATAAAAGCTAATTTTCATTATTGGTACCCATCAAAAGAAAAAAAAACAAGAAAAGAAAGATAAGGGAAGATTCACCTCAAACCCCAGAGTGAGACCAGGAGACAGTCCATTCACTAGTACACAGGAGAGGAAGGCCTTATGTTTCAGGGCAAGATGAATGCGAAGTGCAGACTTCTGTATCTTGGGCCAAACGGTGCTGCCTCCAGTACACCAGTGAATGGAGGAAGAGCTGGACAGCATGTTCAATACAATAAGTTCTTTTATATATATATTTATTTATTTCAGAGAGAAAGAGACAAAGAGAGGGAGAGAGAGAGAGAGAGAGAGAGACATCAATGATGAGAGAGAATCATTGATAGGCTGCCTTCTGCATGCCCCCTACTGGGGTTTGAGCCCTCAACCCAGGCATGTGCCCTTCACCAGAATCCAACTTGAGATCCTTCAGAAGTCCACAGGCTAATGCTCTACCCACTGAGCCAAACCAGCTAGGGCTATACAATAAGTTCTAAAGTGCTCAGATTGTGATATTTCTAATTATTTGGCGCCTTGGGGAGCTCTTTTCTTTTGGGGAGGGGACTTGAGCATTAATGTCCTCTATTAACAATGAGCATTATTGCCGAAGGTACCAGATCCTGTAGCTTTCACTTGTCTGAATAATGAGAAGGAAATAAAACAGTTGGCTTCATTGAGGCTCTAACTGTAGAATGATGATAATAGCTTCTACCCAAAATGGTTGTGATATTTATAAATTATATACCACTGGGGTTTGAGCCCTCAACCCAGGCATGTGCCCTTCACCAGAATCCAACTTGAGATCCTTCAGAAGTCCACAGGCTAATGCTCTACCCACTGAGCCAAACCAGCTAGGGCTATACAATAAGTTCTAAAGTGCTCAGATTGTGATATTTCTAATTATTTGGCGCCTTGGGGAGCTCTTTTCTTTTGGGGAGGGGACTTGAGCATTAATGTCCTCTATTAACAATGAGCATTATTGCCGAAGGTACCAGATCCTGTAGCTTTCACTTGTCTGAATAATGAGAAGGAAATAAAACTGTTGGCTTCATTGAGGCTCTACCTGTAGAGTGATGATAATAGCTTCTACGCAAAATGGTTGTGATATTTCTAAATGATATATCCAAACGTTGTTGTGTTATTTAATCCCTGAAACTGTGTAGGATTCTCCGTAAAAGTTCTCTGTCAAGAATCAAAGAGAAGCCTGAGTCAACTTCTTTCTCTCAGTGGGCACTTAAAAGCAGGGGTGGTCATCATTTCTTGGTGGGGGAGGGGCTAACTTTCTTTAAAATTCATTTTAAAGCTGAGTGTGTATGAAAAGTTTTCTTGATCAAAAACCTTGGCATATAAAGATGATTCCTTATTAAAACAAACCGTGTAAGTTGGTGAAAATATTAACATGAGTTGTCTAGCAATGATATGAAGATTATATTCAGTATCATGTTACTCTTAGAAGCATGACTCTAAAACATGTTTATGAGGATGAAGTAGTTCCTACAGAAAGAAAAAGGGGCACCTTAGGCCCACAGAATCCTTCCCGGTTTACTTTCTAAACTCTGATACCCTAATGCTAACAATACACTGATAGACATGGAAAAGGTCTATTTCTATATACAGTGCAACTCTGTAAATTTTCACTTTTAGAGTCACTTATATGACTGCTTGGTTCTGGTAAAGCCTCAGTTCCACACATAGAAATGAGAGGAAAGCCATTAAATGTGTCATCCCACACAAACCTATAGGTTTCCCACATGCATATTCAACATGTACACTTAGAAATGTGGTAAGTGGGTAGATCTTATGTTCAGTGTTCTTAACATACAGACACCCACAGACAGAGAGAGATGCCCGGGAAGGACTACTTTCTTCCTGGAACTCCAGAACCCTGGTTTTATTCCCTCTCATGAGTGGATTCCCTTCTTTACAGGGTTTCTCTCACTAACATTTCCCCCTCAAATTTAAAATTATTAAATATATTTATTTACAACCCAGAAAAGCTACGTTTGTATTTATAGCCAGACTGATCAATGTATATGATGTTTGAAAGCATCCAAGTTCATTTGTTTCACCTTAACTTCCAGGGATAATGCTTCGCTATCTGTTGTGTATTGAATTATACATGTCCAATTGGGTTATAGTCGTGTCACATAGCAAGACCTCAAACACCTTCCTTGTGACTAGAGCCAGTGCTTTATTCAGGTATCTATTTTTACTTATATATGGAAATGACATTCAGCTTGAGTCATGTTAAACGATTCTTTGCTATTTAAAGAAACAAGCTCCCTAGCCCTGGCCATGTTGCTCCGTGGGTTAGAGTGTCATCTGGTACACAGAAGGGTGACAGGTTCAATTCCTGGTCAGGGCACATATCCAGGTTCGATTCCTGGCTGGGGTGCATATGAGAGGTAGCCAATAGATGTTTCTCTCTCACATCAACCTCTCTCTCTCTCTCTCTCTCTCTCTCTCTCTCAAATCAATTTATAAAAAGTGTGTCCTCAGGCGAGGATTAAAAAACATTTTTTAAAAATAAGCTCCCTAAAATAATGTACATGAAGAGACAGGAAAAAAAGAAAATGATTTTGAAGTAGGATTGCCATACTTTCCCACTTTTTAAGGTGTGTAGCTCAGCTTTTTCTTATCATGAGTCAGAAGATGAAAGGGCAAGTGTTTTATTCCATACACAACGTGCACTGAGGCGGGAAGGAGAACAGCGCCAGTTTTCTTTCTCCACTTATATTCCTGACACAGCTGTTTTTCAGGCTTCTCTGAATTTCTGTGAGCTGTGGAGCTAACTTTGATGATTCTGTGAGTCATTCCTCACAAGGGAGCTTCCTGGGCACACTCCTGCTGCTGCTGAGGGTTAGGAAGAGGTGGGAAGGGAGGAGGTAGCGTTCTCCACATTATTCCCAGAAGTCCTCATCCCCACACAGGGCACATTGAATGGCACAGGTCTTCTGAGCTCCACCCCAGGGAAAGGGGTGGCTAGAGGGTGGTGGGCACATGGAGAAGTGAGAAGAAATAGAACAGAACCAACCAACAGAAAGTTAGGAGGTGGGCAGTACCCAAAGATGGATATATGGGCTCATTTCCATTGCCTGTTTTTTCCAGGAAATCTTCACATACACTAAAGGTAATTTTTCTGATTTAAATATTTGAAAATATTCTAAGGAAATCATCACAGATATACACAAAGATGCTTAGCAAGCTTGGCCCACCTGTAGACTTGATGTAACGATTCAAAATAGGCAACAAACTGTGTATCTAACATTGGGAGTTGACTAAGTAAATTATGATGTATTTATATAAGAGGATATTATACAAATATCAACATAGCATTTTACCTGATGAGTCTATTCTGAAGTTTTCATTAACTTTTACAAAGACATTCCTACTGAATCTTAGTTAATAGTACTGATTAAGTAAAGTATAATTCAATAAATATAGCCTAAAATGAACTTCAAGGAATAAATATCTTCTCAGCACATGAATTCCCTTGTTTGGCTGAAAAGATGTTGAAGCAGTCTCTATCTTTTCTTTAAAAATACTCTTAGGCACATTTTATATGAATATTACAACACCTTCACATTAGAAAGTTATATACACACATACACTTACAACACCTTCACATTAGAAAGTTATATACACACATGCACTCACACAGGAGTGGGCAAAAGTAGGCTTACAGTTGTGAGTGGCATTCTTTTGAGTTAAAAAAGCTATTGTAATCATCAAAACCTGCATGTCTTTTTCTATATAAACAACTATAAACCTACTTTTGCCCATCCTTGTATGTTGTGAATATATTTGGCAACATGAAAAATACTTACAAAAACGGTATTTCAATTTGATCCCATTTTAGTAAATATATATGCTGTATAGAGACTTCTAATTTTCATCCTGATCTATAAAGAGCTTGGAAGTCATCCCTCGCAATAATAGGAAAAAGGCTAAGTAACTTGAATTGCAGCAGCTCTTCTTAGAGCCATCAGAGAACTGCAGTAATAGAGCAGACTGCAGCTCCAGACACTGGAGAGAAAGATCCCAAGAACCACATGCACCGGCACAGAAACCCCAGGCTGAAGCTGGGCACTGGAGCCAGTACCCACAGCCACACTTCAACTGTAACTGACAGACTGTCAGCTGCTCAGCGTGATGGGCTAGCAGTGGTTCTCAACCTTCTGGCCCTTTAAATACAGTTCCTCATGTTGTGACCCAACCATAAAATTATTTTCGTTGCTACTTCGTAACTGTAATGTTGCTACTGTTATGAATCGTAATGTAAATATCTGATATGCAGGATGGTCTTAGGCGACCCCTGTGAAAGGGTTGTTCGACCCCCAAAGGGGTCGCGACCCACAGGTTGAGAACCGCTGAGGGTAGGAACTCTGGGGACCCAGTCTTAGGGGGACTCCCACACTTTTGTGAGTTTTGCTTCATATAACGGCGGTTCGAGGGGGGAAGCTGAGAAGCAGAAACTGCAAAACTGTCATTCTCCAGAGCAATTAAGGTCTTGCTTTCTAGCAGTGTCGTCAGTTTGGCTCAAATAAGTTCTTATAAAAATTCTCTATGGGTTTGGACCTTTCTTATGTTGGCATACTTTTGCAGTTGTAGGACTGGGATACATTCTTTTTAAACATTTAATTCATTATTACTTTTTTATGGTTGAGAGTATTACAGGTATCCCTCATTCTTTCCCTTATCCCCTGTCACCCAGCCCCCACCCCACCCCAACCCACCCCAGGCCATCACCACACCATTATCTGTGCCCATGGGCCACGCATCTCTGCATATATGTTCTGGGATTAATCTCTTCCCATCCCTCTCCCCCCTCCCCTCTGAGAGCTGACAGTCTGCTCCATGCATCCATGTCTCTGGACCTATTTTGTTCCTCAGTTTATTTCTCACAGAAGCAGAGCTCATTCATCAGATGTGTCTGAACCCAGTCTGTTCATTTGGCTACATTGGCAGAGGCTGGAGTTACTGTGTCGAGGGCAGACACCAGAACTCACACTTTCTTTTCCCCTTGGTGCCGCGTTGATCAATAGGGAGGCTGGCAACTT
Source organism: Myotis brandtii (assembly GCF_000412655.1). Lineage (NCBI taxonomy): Eukaryota > Metazoa > Chordata > Mammalia > Chiroptera > Vespertilionidae > Myotis > Myotis brandtii. The sequence continues at coordinate 3,258,441 of NW_005355461.1, read as the reverse complement.
TTCGTCTGGCAGAGGCGTCTCATCTCCAACCGTCCCATTTCTCCTTTTACTCTCTGCACGCAGCCTGGCTGGCACCCTCGTCCTTCTTCATGATGAGTGAGTGAATAAGTCAGGTTAGACTTGCCCTCTGCACTCCTCTGTCTTTTCTTCGGTGCAGGAGGAAAAATAGCCACACTTTGTTCTAAGGTCTGAGTCACATTCTCCAATACTGTTTTTTATACAAAGTCCTGCTTTGATCAATTGTACAAGTGCCCGATAATCTCAAAGCAGGACTGGACTCTGTGGACAAAGGGTGCTTGCAAAATCAGTGTCACTCAGATTTCCTCTCAGATTCAGCAGGAAACTGTCCTGCGCTGTCTGTCAGCCTATAGTGAGGAGGAAGAATAGCAGCCTGCAATTCAAGTGAGGCTGCCTGTTTCAGTCTGATAGTGCACTTGTGTGGAAACCAGAGGTTTACTTGGAGTATTCTAGGCTTTTCTATAGGGTCGTTTAAAAGGAGGCTGATCTAGAGGATCCCCTAATTGCCCCTACTTTATCCATAAAAACTTAATTTTTATCTATTTGAGTTTCACCTAAGCTTTTAGTGGAACAAGATTAGCTGGTGCTAAAAGCACTGTGATAATCCATCACACTGACATTAGTAAACCTATTGTAGTGTCAGTAGCATATATTATGTGACAATCAACTTTTGCTACTTGCCTGCAAGAGCAGTAGAGAAAAATCATATTATATTTGAAATAAAATCGTTTTTTAAGTGAAAACTTGATAATATATCAGAATTATAGTTTGGTAGAAATAGCTTATTGTTGCACCCCATCAGATCTAGTCTCTCATCTTCTGCTAACTATACTCTGATTTTACTCTCACAGTCATCCTTCCCCTGCCTGCAAGCCATGTGCTTCAGGAAAGGTTTCACATCTGCTCCTGGGGTGAGCACTAGACTCAAGTCTGTCCAATCTGAGCATCCAATTCTTCAGCCACCGTGATTGGTATAGGAATGATCATGTAATGAAATCAAAGACAATGAGATATAATGAGACATTTTGCAAAGAACTGGAGGAGAGGTACTTCATTTTCCCTATTGTCTTTAACTTGGAAGGATGTAAGCCTGATGCTCATAGTCGTCCTGCCACCATGTGGAACCTAAGAATGAAGCCACAGGACAGAGTCTAGAGGACAGGCTCATGATAACATTTCATCCGAACCTCTGGTTTCAGCCTTGCCTGTAGTTAACCCACACCTTGAACTGCTTAATTATGTAAGCCAATGAAATTCCTTTATGGGTAAACCAGTATGGATTAAGTTTTCTGGTGTGTGTGTGTATGTGTGTGTTTAATAAAAAATGACTCTTAATTTATCCAGCAAGTTTATATGTTCTATAACAATAACTTAAACCTATCTCTAAAGAATTTTTAATGATTTTCTGAAATACAAATATAGCTTTCATTGTTACACAGGTAATACGGCAGAAGATGTCAAAATGTATAGTTTTAAGAATGATGTCTCAGCATATTAGATTGGTAAATATGTGGATTTTTTCTTAACTATAAAGATTAAACTATATTACAGCCTTATACTCTCTGAGCAACTCAGATCAAGCTGCCAGTAGAGTTGGTCCTATGAATATTTTGGCTGTGTTTTGAGAGCCATGAAAATACCCTTTCTCTCAAAGTAGTATCTCCACAGATTGGCTTGGCCTCTTGAAATATAGATCAGTAACACAACACAATAGCTAGAATAGAGATGCTGTGGGGGCCTAACAGATTATATAGTCATCTCATTTTATAACGAGGAAATTAAGACTAAAAGCACCGAATCATTTTTGTACAGTCACCTGGTCGTTAATGGCAGCGTGGAACTCGGCCTCCACATTCCTGCCCTAGGATGTGTCTGTGTCCTCAGTCCCTAAGATGTGAGCATGACCATTATGTACTTACTGCTCAAACTTTCCACACCAGAGTAGAAATAACAAATTAGATCCACACCAATATCTTTTATTCATTTCTGTGTTAGCACACTAGCCTTTTAAGGACTAGTCATACGTAGCACGGCCACCAAGGACCTCAGTGGCTTTCATTCAAGCCAGTTCATTTAGTGCCCAGGTTCTCTGCAGTCACACCTGAGAGGCATGCTGTTACATGCTCCGGTGAATGTCAGGGGAGTGTGCATTTATATGTTGTATAGCAAAGTACTCTACAACTTAATGGCATGACTACGTAACAACAGTTTTATTATAGCGATTTTTGTGTATCAGGAATTCAGTGTAGTTCTGCTGCAAGTCATTGTCACTTGGAGGTTTTCCTTGCTTCTGTGGCTGCTAGAAAGGTCTGGAGGGTCTGAAATGTCTTCTCCTCACATCCTGCCTGGTTTCTTGGCTAGCGTGGATGAAAAGTGGGGCTCAACGAGGTCCTCTCTCTTCACAACATCTCTCTTTAGCTGTTGTAATGGGATTTATGGTATAGGTTTGATGTCTCCCCTAAATTCATATGTTGAGGTCCTAATTACCCCCAGTGCCTCAGAATGTAACCTTATTTGGAAACAGGTTCATTAAAGAGGTAATCAAGTTAAAAGGCCATTAGGATGGGCCTTCATCCAATCTGATGGTGTCCTTATAAGAAGGGGTGTTTAGACACAGATGCCCACATGGAGAAGGTGATGGAGAGACATAGGGAGAAGATGGCCCTCTACAAGCCAAGAAGAGAAGCCTGGAGCTGATTCTCTTCCCCACCCTCAGAAGGAGCCAACACCTTGACCTCAGACTTCTAGCCTCCAGAACTGTGAGACAATAACTTCCTGTTGTTTAAGCCACCTGGCTTATGGTACTTTGTTACAGAAGCCCTGGTAAACTAATAGAGCTGGGCAGTTCTACTTCTTATCAAGTGGCTCAGGACTCTAAAGACCAAGGGAGAAGCTGCCTGAGGTTGGGCCCAGACCTGGCCCATTGTTACTTCTGCCATAATCTCTTGGCCAAAGCAATCAGCACAGTTCAGATCAGGGGAGCAGAAATTAACCCCACCTTCTGACAGGAGAAATAGCAGATACTTTTAAGTTCTTCTGAATCTACCACAATGAGAGGACAGATGAAGGATACAATGAGATTCCTGATTTTAAAGAATGTATGCCAATAAGAGCGCCTGCACTTATTTTGGTAAGAAATTGTAAACTTTATATATTCTCACTTAAGCTTATAAAGTTTCAATCCCAGTAAATGTATGTGTTCTCATCAATGACTGGGATTGAACGAAAGCAAACACAGAGGCCTGATTCCCTCTTTAGTCACAGCCTAACATGCAGTTCTTTCAGTGAGGGGTCAGGTTAGTGTCTGGGTAGCATTGACTCCTGACTGGAAGAGTCTAGAAAACCTGCTTCTAATTCTAAGCCAGCCTCTAACAAGCTGAGATACCTTCGGCAAGTCAATTTACCTCTTTGCACTTAAATTTCTTCACTGAAAACGTGAGAACTAGGTCATTCTCAAAGGCTTGATACAGCTATGAAATTGTATGAATCTTGATTAATTTTGTTCACTGCATAATAAGGATTTATTATTACTGGGAAATCAAAATTCCCACAAATGTACTTCATGAATATTATTTTAAATTTTGCACTCACTATTCCTTCAGCCTGCTGCATCTTTGAAGAGTTGAGCTACTACCTTAATTAATTTTTAGTGTTTATGATCCACTTTATCTGCTCTACTGTGCCTGAAAACAGACTATCTTCCAACTATTTCAGTTCTGGGCTTCCTTGCTGAGGCCTGAAAACAGGGTTAATTGGGACAACACTGCCAGGAACTTTGGCCACACACCACTTGTCCACTAAACTCCCAACAAAGAGCATGTATTGACTTCACAGTTCATGTGTAATGAAGGTCACTCTGTAACTGCCCCTGCCAAAAACTGTGACTCACAGATAAAAGATCCTGTGGGTAGTGAACTCTCCCCAGAGCCCTCCTATCACAGAGGCAGAATGCTTTTGTAACACCCACATACCTTATATTTTATGCCACAGATAGCATTTCAAGCTTCCACTTACAAAGAGTTATTGTCAAGCTCAGAGGTCAGATGAATTGAATAAAACTGGTATCAGTTTAACAGGAACTGCTGTGTGAAATGCTCTCCTTCTTCAGAAAACTCTCTGAGCCCTGTATGAGCCCTTAACAGGTCCAATGGAATGACCTCTTTGAACCACTAAAAGCTCGTTTACACACCCCTCGTAACTGATCCTTTAGTTCAGGACTTTTTTGAGCCACTGCTTTCTTTGTACTAAGCTTCAGAGCATACCCTCGATCAAAGCAATTTTAAAAGGTCTCACATTTTTGAAGAAAATAAAATACAGAAATCTCTCTGCTGACCTCGTGATCAGCATTCTGCTTGAAAATGGCAGAGGGCTTATGAAGGCGATGTGACTGCTCTGCTTCCTTTAGGAACAGAGCCGTTGGTCCTTATTCCACCCAAGCACCCAGATCCCATCTCCTATTCCTGATCGCAGAGGACACCTCCATAAAAACATCAAGATGATCTTCAATCTTCTCTTCACTTCTCCTCCCCTCTAGCTCTCTAATTTACATGTTTGAACTTACCCTTCTTCATCTCATTGACATTATGCATTTTCTGAGCTTAACCGTTGGTGAGTGCTCAGCAAGGACAGATCTTTTTTTACACTCAAGCCCTTTTCCAGAAGAGTCTACCCCATGATCTGCCTTAATCCCATCACACAACCTATGCACAATGCTCAGTAAGGCTAGGCTAAAGGTACTCCACAACAGCTCACAGCAAATTTACCAGGGATAATATTCATTTCTGTCCATTTTGTTCTACTTTATTTTGAATTATATTTAGCTCCTGAATTTATTCCTGCCTGTTCCAGTCCCATGATTTCATTTTTAATCTTCCTTTCCCTGTGTTTGACAGTACATGATCCTTGCTTTTAGTTTAGCTTTACATTTCTGGGAATTTTTTATTTTTTTTATCAAGGACATCTTTTGTAGAACAACTTTTTCCAACTTCAGTTCTTTGGTCCAAAGTCAACTTCAGTTCTTTGGACCAAACATGATTCCTCTGGCCAGCAAATTAACTGTATCTTCCCAGCATGCTGAGTAGAGGGATTTAAGAACAATTTTGCATGAAAGGGCATTCCTGTGTGTGCTGTCCATATTCTGGGTGCCCACCCTCCCGCCTGGTCTTTTCATACCTCATCTTCACTTCTTCTATCAGGCAACTTTAAAGGCTGCATTGACACAACTGCATGATGAGAGTCTTACTGGAGCCCAGGTTTTCTTTCTGAGCTAGGGAATCAGAGCAAACATTGCTTCTAAACTTGATGCCTAAGGTGGTGGGTGCTGCTGGCTGCTGATAGCTCAGTATTGATTGCTTCTCTGGAATTTTCCTCTGGCTGAAAAGCTGCCTTGTCCACATTATGCTTCTGCCATAGGAACATCCAGAATCTTAGACTGGTTGATTTGAGGATATAATGCCCTGCCCCTTCCCTTAAATTAGAACAATGCCATTGGGATGTTGGAGCTTCAAATCACCTGGGAGCCTTTGATGTTACTGTGTTACATTTCAGCTTCTCCTTCTACTCAGTCCTGCCTCCTTTGCTTCCCCACAGGTGTTGTTCCCTCTGATGAACACTCTCTGGTAAAACCTGCACTCAAATCTCTTGATTGGAGTCTATTCCTAAGACAATGGTGATCTTTTCTTGCAATTTAATGTAAATGTGGGCTCCAAGACCATGTTTCTGAAAACAACTATTTCAAATGGCAGCTTATGTAGATCTATATGCCTGTGTCAAAACAATGGATTAAGTATCATAACAAACATGAGTAACACATGTTGATAAGCAAACATGACTAGGAAATAGCTATATTTATAGGCCTTAAATAATATTAAGACTACAACAGAATATAGAAATAGCTTCATAGTGCCTTGAATGTTGAAGTAACTCAATATAAATGATTGTACCATGAATGGGTCTCAATAGGCAACCTCTTAAAACATTAAAAAAATACTCAATTTCCCATATGAAAATATGTCAAGAAGAAAATGGTTAACAATTTGGTAGGTTAAGTGTGAGAAGCTAGGCACAAGTCAGGCCTCTTTTCACTAAGTACAATGAGGAATCTTTTTCTTTCTACAGTTTAGAACCTAGTTAGACACTATGAGGAATTTGAGTTGGTAGACAAATAAATGATCTCCAGCTTATTTATATTTATTTATTTATTTATTTATTTATTTATTTATTTATTTATTTA
>NW_005355461.1:3245780-3252168 GCF_000412655.1 Myotis brandtii | reverse complement strand
AGAGGAAGGGAGAGGGAGAGAGAGATAGAAACATCAATGATGAGAGAGAATCATTGATTGGCTGCCTCCTGCCGCCCCCTACTGGGGATCAAGCCGGCAACCTTGGCATGTGCCCTTGACAGAAACTGAACCTGGGACCCTTCAGTTTATAGGCCAATGCTCTAGCCACTGAGCCAAACCAGCTAGGGCTCTCTAGCTTATTTTTAAACTTCACGCAAAATTTGGAGAATATGTGTGTGCATTTGGGGCAAGTGTAGAGATTCAGATAGAGAGCATTTTCAAGATAATAATTTAGTGTTCTCTCTGTTTTATAAATTTTAAAATAGAATATAAATATTTCATAACTCTACCACACACACAAAGATAAAGCCCCCTTATAATTATGCCAAGGAATGACTTTCAGCTTCCTTACCTATACAATGAAAATAATAATATTTACCTTCTTCATAAAGATGTTGAGACAATGAACTTTCTAATATGCATAATGCGTTTTGAAGATGAAAAGCTTCTTGGAAAGTCTGTGTTGTTATTTTTATTATGCACACATTTATGAGGGATCACAGGTACACAATTCTGAAGAACACATTAAAGCTAAAATTCATTATAAATAATCTTTATGGTTGTAACCTGAATTAAATATAAAGATAAAAGACAACCTTCTAAGCCTCAGATGGTACGAATTTTGTTTAGATTTTCCTTGTACATAGATTGGTTATATCTCATAATTAAACAGAGCTAACTTTTAAAAATTATGAGATGTTTGGCTTTCATAGCTTGGTCCATTCTTGTTAAAATTTTCCATTAAAATTTTTTAATAAAAGAGTGGCTCTTTTCATTTATTTTGTGACTTTGGGAAGTGATAGGTACAGCTTTAGGTTTTAATTTCAACTCATCAACAATAAATTTTGGCCAAAAGGCATATGGTTATTATATTCTTGATCCTTATATGCTTTCTTTATTGCCAGGAAAAAAAAGGTTTAATTTTGTTCAATGTATTCCTTCTGCCTCAGGAACAATAAATTCTATTATTATGGTGAGACCTTGTTGAAGTTCTCTTGAGTTTGTAATCAAAGTGACTCTTGAACTTTTCTTGACTTTGTGCTATAGTCATGTATTTCAAAGACAGATTAGAGACACATTTTTACTTAACTTGTGACACTTGGCAGCTATCTGCTAGGAATATTGTCTATTTCCCAGGCAGCTATCTGCTAAGAATATTGTCTAGTTCTCCTTGGCTGTGTCCACAAATCTATTAGGACCTGGCTCAAAAGCTGAAATGTGAGCCCAACCTGAATGTCAGTGGCGGTCACCTTACTGACTTATTCTACCATCTCTGTGCTGGGGCCTGAGGCTTGCCTGCCATTCCCGCAAAGAGAGATAAGCTATCTCAATAGAAGAAATATTTATTTGTCTTTTTTTAAACTTTTATTTTAATCTATTTCAAATGCAGGTATTTGGGGGAAAGGAGTGGCCAGTTCTAGATATGGTGAAAAAAACTCCCTCTGAAGAGTACTGGTATTGCCAAAGCAACACCCTCACCTCCTATTGCTTCATTTCACTTCTGTAAGACATTGTCATCATTTATAATCAATCTATAGTCTGGAAGATGTTCAGACCACTGATGTTTATAGCTAACTAACAATGAAAATTGTTGTTCTCCCTCTTACAATTAACATTCATTTGTTTTAAGTGTAAAGACTGCTAGCTAGCACAATAGACAAAGATGTTTACTGAAATAGGGCTTCATTGTCTTGAAAGCTAATGCATGTCTAGAGAAGATGGGATTAAATCCATGCTCACTAGAAGTATCAAGCCTGTTTTTAAAGTACTTTAAAGCAGTTCAAATGAAGGCAACACAGTTGTTTTTTTTTTTTTTTTTTTTTTTTTGGATAAGCAAAACATTGGTTTGGCCAGGGGAGAGCATAACTACTTTCTTTGAAGACTGCTTTGGGAGCAGATCAGAGGTGGACACTCATTCCCTTATTCACTTGCCTGATTTTATATTGAGCAGGTCCTGTATGTCAGGACTGTGACCCATGAAGGATACAAAAAACAACAACAACCCAAAACAAAATCTCTACTCTCCCAAATATTATGTCTAGTGGAAGGAATCAAACAGCTGAGGAATAAAAAAGAAATCTTGTGCTTTTCCACAGTGTAGGTCATTTCATGCTTCACCTAGGATGAATGACCTGGAAGCAGGCAGAGAAAATGAGGTGGGGGTGGGGGAGAGAGAAAGAGAGAGAGAGAGAGAGAGAGAGAGAGAGAGAGAGAGAGGAGAAAGAGAAGGGAAGGATAGAAGAGGCTAACTTTTTCTCAAAATGCAAAGCAAAATCTCAATAACAACACTGGAAAAAGATAATTTAACTCCTGGAAATTCAGGACGGATGCTGGAGAATCCCACGTGTCCACATGCATAGCCATTTGACACTTCCCTCCTTGGCTGGGCTGGCTGTTTTGGGAGACTCCTGAGCTGCTGCTTGGTCCTAACCCACAACTGTGATGAGGCAACTGAAGTTGATAAGGATCCAATTGTAAGAAAAAAGTAATGTATTTTTCATTTTTTTAAAATTGGAAACTTTGCAAGGAAGGGGCATTGAATATCTATTCATATTTTGCCTTAACACATTTAAATTCATAGAGCTTAGGTGAAGAGATCATTAAGAACATCTCACCATTTCAGTACTGACTTCACTGTCACCTTCTCGCTCATCAAGAAGTCTGGCTCCCTGGGCCTTCCATCCCTCCCTCCTCTGCCTTCCAATCCACCCGTGCTCCCATGCCGCTGCTAGCCCCTCTGCCAGGTCCCAGCCCTGACTGCACACTAGAATTGTGGAAGGAACTTGCAGAAACATGTAGTACCTGGGTCCAATCCCAAAGTTGAGATTCAATTTATCTTATGTGTGGTCCAGGCACTGGTGTTATTTTTCTTCTTCAATTGATTCTAAAATGTAGCTGGTGTTGAAAACCACTGCCCTGAAGCCTTCCACGTCTCCTTCGGAACTCAGTCTGTCATCTTAAAACCCCTGTGTACTTCTCTATTACTTTGCCAGTTTCCTTCCTTGCACTAATAGAAACCAGGCTGTTTCCTGAGGACGCTGTTTCCTCTGCAGTATTCTACTTCTCAAGCCTCCACTGCTTCCTCCCCTTATCATGTTCAGCCAATGTCATTGACGAGCTTATTTCTCTGCTTAAAGAAACATAATGATCAGAGAGAAAGCCCTTATCTTCCCATAACACCTCTTTCCATCTTCCTGTATCTGTGCCTGTCACTGTCTTCCCTGCTGGTAACATGGTTGGCATGGCCAGGCTGGCATAGAAGGCCAGCCCTTCAGTTCTGCACTAGCCTCTCACCTACTCAAGGGCTGATGCTTCCATTAACCCCGCTATCTCCTTTGTCACTAAACTTTCCATCTCTATTAGATTTTTCATATCCACAGGGGTGATATTCAAATAATATCAATGTAGATATGAGCACTGATTAATCATTATGGAAGGAACTGGAACAACCTGTACTCCAGGTGAATATCATCTGTTTTGCCATCAAAATAAAACGAGCCTGTTTCAGTGTCACTCACCTTAATAAACACTTTCCCTTCATCACACAGACCCTCCTCCTTCTGCTCCTTCTTCCATCCTTCTTCTCTGCCCCTTTTCATTGCAAAACATTGTGGTCTCTACTTACTATCTCTTCATCCCATTCACTTTGGATCTGTCTTCAATCAGGCTATCACCACATCACACCAGTAAAATATCTCTTATCAATGACACCAGTATTGTTCACACTGCTGTGTGAGGGGGGGTCAATTCTCGGTCTTCATCTAACTTAATCCCTCAGCAACACTTGATATCACTCTCTTTCCTTGAAACACTTGCTTAATGAAAGTATTGTGATATTGATATTCTTGCACTTAGGTAAAATTTCAGTTGATGCATCATACTCATTGTTTTATAATAATGATTAACTCAATTGGTTCAAAGCTTAAAAGAAAATACTTGAAGATTCCTGCAAAAATGTCAGACCATAAAATAATGTGTGTTTTTATGAGAGTATGTTGGTTAAGGCACAACTAGTTTATTGCCATTACTGAAACAAATAAAATGCATCTACAAATATAACTATAGGACTGAAAGTGTGTAAAATACCAGAAAATGTTTTACCTTTGTGTTTAGAGAATCATGAAATGCCTGATTATCTGGACTGATTAAAATAAAAATTAAAGTATGTCTCACATGGAACAAAATATGAAATGAATCTTCCATAATTCAACTTAGGATATATTAACCTTTTCTCAGGAAAGAGAAATAACATTCTAAACATTAGAGTCAGAATACATTAAATTATTATGGGTTTGCTGAAAAAATATATTATAGAAAACCTGTGTCTTGAAAAACCTGAAAGAATTCAAGATAGCAAAATTATTAGGTATAATAAAGTAAACACAAAAGTTACTTTTATAATAATGCCTCTTATTAGTTCCTATTATTGCAGATGTAGCCAGGCAAACTATGCAAAGTCATGATATTTAAAGTGTCTACTATGCCTGAACTGGAAATCCTGGTTTCAGTAACAAGGAGATTAAGGCAACTCTGAGATTTATGAACTCAATGTGACTGCTCCCGGGGTAGCTGCTCTTCTCTCTCCACTCCCATCTTGAAGGTGGCTTTGCACTTCGAAAACAGTGCTAAACCCAGATTGATATGCATTAAAGAGGCAGTTATTTTCCTAGAGGTTCCATAAGGGCATAGAAAATGAGTCTCATTATATCTCCTGCCGCAAACCTTAATAACATCTTTTAAAAGTCTGTTGTTTCCCAGAAAGTGGTTCTCCCTTGCCAGTCACCTCAGTTCTTTTATTGCCTCCCCAACCAAAAGTTTTCAGAGCTCTTTGCTGGTTCTGTTCTCTCCTCCACTCTGAGAACAAATGCTCTGTGGCCACCAAATGTCCCCTGACCACCTAGTATTCCTCAGGCACATCCTCTCATGACATCACTGCCTTCCTCAAGTGGCTCTTCAAGGCACCCAAGTGACAATCTTCTGCTAAGAAAATAAATTTGCCCTCTAACATTATACTGCCTTAATGGTTTGAGTTAAATTGCTAACATTTTATACACTCAATAAGAAACTGGGCTTACTTCAGCTAAAAGTCCCAATACATCAAGGCTAACTTTTCTATTCACAGTTAGGAATAAGTTTGTATGGGACCTTATTCATGCAGAACAACCTTAACTACCATCCTCTAATTATAATATCTAATAATAATATGCAGATTTTACATTTGAATTTTTATCCAGTTTCTTTCTCTCTGTAGGCAGTAGGGGACAAATGTGTTTTATTCTTTTTTTCTGAGAATCATTCTCTTTAAAAATCTTGTTCTGTGTTTTACAATGAGGAGATAAAATAAATATCACTGGAGTAGATAGGTGATTATTTAAAAGGTTAAGAGTTCGATTCCCTATCAGGGCACATGCCTAGGTTGTGGGTTTGATCCCCAGTTGGGGTGCATATGGGAGGCAACTCATTGGTGTTTCTCTTTCATATCAGTCTTTCTCTTTCTCTTTCTCCCTTCCTTTATCTTTAGTGAATATTTATTAATATGAGAAAATGTTCTCAAATATAAAGTGAAAAGAAAAAAGTAAAAAATGTACATTTATCTTATAAAAGAAGAACATTGTAATAAATAGCAAAAATGTTGTAGTTTTGTACAAGTGATTTTTATTTACTTCTTTATACTTCCATGTATTAAAAATATCTGTAATTAGTAATTATAGTAATTGTATAAAATTAAAAAATTAAAAATATAGTAATTATATAATACTAGAGGCCGAGTGCACAGATTCATGCACTGGTGGGGTCCCTCAGCCTGGCCTGCAGGGATCGGGCCAAAACTGGCTTTCTGACATCCCCCTAGGGATCCCGGATTGCGAGAGAGAGGTTTTTGGGTGACACACCCCGGAACTGAGCTCTCTCCTCTCTGGTTCTGGGTGCATCACCCAAGAACCGCAGCTGCCAAGTCACCACAACTGGGCACTCCTGCGTTGAGCTTCTGCCCCCTGGTGGTCAGTGCACATCATAGCTACCAGTCGGCCAGTCAAATGATCGGCCGGTCACTTAGGCTTTTATATATATAGACTAGAGGGCCGGTGCACAAAAATTTGTGCACTCGGGGGGATGGAGAGGGGGGTCCCCCAGCCCAGCCTGTGCCCTCTCGCAGTCTGGGACCCCTCGGGAGATAATGACCTGCTGGCTTAGGCCTGCTCCCGGGTGGCAGAGGGCAGGCCCAATCCCTAAGTGCAGCCCCTGGTCAGGCTCAGAGCAGGGCCGATTGGGGAGTTGGGGCGCCGCCCCGTCATGCACAGAGCAGGGCAGATCGGGAGGGTGCGATGCC
>NW_005355461.1:3235492-3244661 GCF_000412655.1 Myotis brandtii | reverse complement strand
AAGCCTCATGTTCACTTCCAGCTGCCTGGCTGCCGGCCGCCATCTTGGCTGACAGTTAATTTGCATAAGGATATGCTGATTAGCCAATGGGAAGGGTAGCGGTCGTACGCCAATTACCATGTTTCTCTTTTATTAGTGTAGATGAGTATAATTATAGAAGGATAGACCTATATTTGAGAATAAAATGAGAACTTGGGAACTGAGAAAGCTTGTGGTCTTTCACTGTCATTTACCACATGAACAACCCAAGACGAAGAGTGTCTGAGGTCTGTCAATGTTCCCACAGTTCTAGCAGCTGTGTAGTTTGAGATAGGAATGATGATAATCATGCTTTCTAATTCCTGGCTATTGGTAGCCTTGAAAATAAATATCCAGCTAAATATTTTTAAATTAAAATAAAGATGTTTAATTCACATCAATTTCGAATAGTATCTAATGAACTGAAAGTATGGTATAGTTATTAAAAATGTTTATTGACGATGAAGTAATAGCATGAAAGTGACAGGCTATACAGCAATGTCTTGTATGCCCTTTTCTCTGTCCTTGGCAGACATGGGCTGCTTGTGACCTGATTCTGAAGATAAGATGTGTTCATAACAGATTCACACATGTGAGGATTTCTGGAGAACTTGTGGTTAGGACACAAAAGAGGGCTATGCAGGAAGAAAAAGTAGGCATACAAGCCTGGCCTAAAACAAAGCCTTTATAACCCAAATGCAGAGGCAATTTTAAACAAGGAGCCCTGTATCTGTCACTTATATAAAGTCTATTCTTATATCAGCACTATGCTTACCTGGAGAACACTCACATTCATGTGTGTACATATACATATACACATAAACATAAACATGCTCTCTCTCTTTTCAAAAGAATTTTGATCTGAGTCCTAGGTAAAGCTGTGTTTTAAGCGAGAGCTGAAAGACCTATTTTTACTAAAAAGACAATCGGTGCAAAATATAATTTAAAAGGAATTGAAAGGTATTCGTTCCACGTTTCTCAGGAATGCTGAATTAATTGCTTCAGAGTCTGGAGGACTTCTGAAAACAAAGCATCACCTTAGCATCTGCAAGCCTTGGATTGTCAGCAGTAGAAGGCTCTAGGGTGTTGGCAAAGTGCCAGGTGGTCAGGGAACACCAGCAGCACGCCGGTCCCTGGAAAGGGAGATGGGATGCAGTGGAGCTGGTGAATCAGTATTTCCTCTAGGCCCTGGGAATGAAAGGAGACATTCATGTACTTTGGTCTGCGCTAAGGGCTGGGGTTTAGCATAAGAGAAGTCAGGTCCCAGACCCTAGCCCTCCCAGAGATAGATTCAAGTGAAGAAAATGGGCATCCAACAAGTAATTACACAAATGATTATTTCACTCTAATTTCACACAAAGTGCTCAAAATGGAAGTACAAAGACTATGAGGATATACACAGTGGACAAAATTAATCCAATTTTAAGAATCAACTGTAGAAGCCTTAATGAAAGTCATGTCTACAAGGAAACCAGAGCTAGAAGACAGAACACCACCAAACACAATATTGGTAGGTGAATGGATTTCATTGTGAGTACATGTGATATTCCTACTATGAGATGAAGCTTTGTTCTTGCAATAATAGAAGAAAAAGGAGTAGAATATGATTATCGCGATACCAATGATCACAAATTTAACCTCAAGTTTAGATAGCTGGACACTGTTTCTTATATGTCCTCAGTTATAAAACATGGAGGGATATTTGGGATCCAGTAAGGGGAGATACTTAACTTAGGTACAAAATCCTGATCTTAACAAGTAAAAAAATATAAACTGCCATGTTTCTTAAAACATGTAAGTCACATTACAATAGATAGGTTCTATCTTTTCATGTATTCTTTGTAGACAGCGAGTTTTTTCTGAAATTGTAATCCTAATAAAAGAGAAACATGCAAATTGACCATAACCCTGACACCCTTCCCATTGGCTAATCAGCAGGATATGCAAACTAACTGCCAACCAAGATGGCGGCCAGCAGCCATGCAGCTGAAGCAAACAGGAGGCTTGCTTGCTCCAGTGACGGAGGAAGCCAACGTTCCCGGCCTGCCGCTGCTGGGCTCTGAGCTGCATTCTAAGAAACAATGTTGCAATTATAGAAGCTAAACAAGCTCCAGAGACCTGCTTTCAGCCAGCTTCGGCCTCAGAGCTTAGAGCTGCAGTGATGGCAACAAAGTTTCAATTATAGAAGCCAAACAAACCTAGAAACCTGCTTTCAGCCAGCTTCGGCCTCAGAGCTTAGAGCTGCAGTGATGGCAACAAAGTTTCAATTATAGAAGCCAAACAAACCTAGAAACCTGCTTTCAGCCAGCTTCGGCCTCAGAGCTTAGAGCTGCAGTGATGGCAACAAAGTTTCAATTATAGAAGCCAAACAAACCTAGAAACCTGCTTTCAGCCAGCTTCGGCCTCAGAGCTTAGAGCTGCAGTGATGGCAACAAAGTTTCAATTATAGAAGCCAAACAAACCTAGAAACCTGCTTTCAGCCAGCTTCGGCCTCAGAGCTTAGAGCTGCAGTGATGGCAACAAAGTTTCAATTATAGAAGCCAAACAAACCTAGAAACCTGCTTTCAGCCAGCTTCGGCCTCAGAGCTTAGAGCTGCAGTGATGGCAACAAAGTTTCAATTATAGAAGCCAAACAAACCTAGAAACCTGCTTTCAGCCAGCTTCGGCCTCAGAGCTTAGAGCTGCAGTGATGGCAACAAAGTTTCAATTATAGAAGCCAAACAAACCTAGAAACCTGCTTTCAGCCAGCTTCGGCCTCAGAGCTTAGAGCTGCAGTGATGGCAACAAAGTTTCAATTATAGAAGCCAAACAAACCTAGAAACCTGCTTTCAGCCAGCTTCGGCCTCAGAGCTTAGAGCTGCAGTGATGGCAACAAAGTTTCAATTATAGAAGCCAAACAAACCTAGAAACCTGCTTTCAGCCAGCTTCGGCCTCAGAGCTTAGAGCTGCAGTGATGGCAACAAAGTTTCAATTATAGAAGCCAAACAAACCTAGAAACCTGCTTTCAGCCAGCTTCGGCCTCAGAGCTTAGAGCTGCAGTGATGGCAACAAAGTTTCAATTATAGAAGCCAAACAAACCTAGAAACCTGCTTTCAGCCAGCTTCGGCCTCAGAGCTTAGAGCTGCAGTGATGGCAACAAAGTTTCAATTATAGAAGCCAAACAAACCTAGAAACCTGCTTTCAGCCAGCTTCGGCCTCAGAGCTTAGAGCTGCAGTGATGGCAACAAAGTTTCAATTATAGAAGCCAAACAAACCTAGAAACCTGCTTTCAGCCAGCTTCGGCCTCAGAGCTTAGAGCTGCAGTGATGGCAACAAAGTTTCAATTATAGAAGCCAAACAAACCTAGAAACCTGCTTTCAGCCAGCTTCGGCCTCAGAGCTTAGAGCTGCAGTGATGGCAACAAAGTTTCAATTATAGAAGCCAAACAAACCTAGAAACCTGCTTTCAGCCAGCTTCGGCCTCAGAGCTTAGAGCTGCAGTGATGGCAACAAAGTTTCAATTATAGAAGCCAAACAAACCTAGAAACCTGCTTTCAGCCAGCTTCGGCCTCAGAGCTTAGAGCTGCAGTGATGGCAACAAAGTTTCAATTATAGAAGCCAAACAAACCTAGAAACCTGCTTTCAGCCAGCTTCGGCCTCAGAGCTTAGAGCTGCAGTGATGGCAACAAAGTTTCAATTATAGAAGCCAAACAAACCTAGAAACCTGCTTTCAGCCAGCTTCGGCCTCAGAGCTTAGAGCTGCAGTGATGGCAACAAAGTTTCAATTATAGAAGCCAAACAAACCTAGAAACCTGCTTTCAGCCAGCTTCGGCCTCAGAGCTTAGAGCTGCAGTGATGGCAAAGGCCCCCAGTGGACACACACACACACACACACACACACACACACACAGGACACCTGCTCCCAGCCTCTGCTGCCAGACTGTGGCCATCAGTAGGACATCCACTGAGGGCTCCCGGACTGTGAGAGGGGCAGGCTGGGCTGAGGGAACCCCACCCCCCAGTGCACAAATTTCGTGCACCGGGCCTCTAGTTAGTAAATAAAAACCAACCATAATTCAGATACCACGGTCATTATAATTTACATGTGTTCTGTTCTCTCAAACATGAAACGTTAGAAATAGAAGTGACCTTTGAAACCCAGTTCAACTATACATTTTGTTGGGAACAGAAGCCTGAAAGTGATTTTGTTATCGATGAAAGTTGGGTGTCCACTGGTGGAAGTGGTGGATCCCTTTCCTCACTCAGAGCTGGTGGTTGGGTCCTTACAACATCTTGAGACAAAGAATTTTCTAAGACTCACATGGGAGGATGAGTGATCTTTATTTGTGTGGATTATATCCCTGGGTTTCAAAAGTCCCATTTCCCTTAAACCAGTCCTGGAACACATGCAGTTGTGGATTCACCAGAGCTAAAAGCAAAGCCAGTGTCCAGAGTTTTGTTCCATGATGGAGTTGGGTCTGGCACAATATCAGGCTAGTTCCAGTCCATCAGTCCATTGTATGGGTTGGGGGTCCACATGGCTGAGAGCTATGTGGGCAAATGCAGGGGTGTAAGAGTCCCACAGGTCAGGAGTCAAGAGCAAGAGAGGGAACCCCTTTGTTTAGGGGTTTAAATATCTCAGATTTCAAGCCCTTGCATTGGCCATGCATATCTTGGCCAATGATCTATTCCCAGGTGTGACTGACATGCAAGTACCTTCACTATTTCACCCAGATTTTACTGGGCAGGCTCTATTTGGCCTTCTCTTTGTCCTTTCTAGTTTTTAATAACCAGGTTATTATAACTGTATCGGTTTGACAGTATGTGTACAGCAGAGTTAAGACTTTGCACTAGTCTTGCCTGCCAGGCCTTCACCCTGAGTTGCCCCATTTTGGAATTCTATTCGCTTTCCTCTTATCCTCTAGCTGTTTTGGGAAGCTATCTTTTAATTTTCTGGTTTCAGCATTCAATGTATCATCATACTTTTCTAATTCTTTCTCACTTTTTCACAATTAACTTTGAGTCTTTTTTTTCACCTTCCAATTTCTTTCTGATTTTATCCACTTCACATTAACTTATATGAATGATAGAAAATGCAAATAAGAAAGAACAGTTAGGAATGAATATTTATTAAATGTAAACAGTGAGGCCCTAACCCATTTGGCTCAGTGGATAGAGGGTCGGCCTGCGGACTGAAAGGTCCCAGGTTCAATTCCGGTCAAGGGCATGTACCTTGGTTGCACGCACATCCCCAGTAGGAGGTATGCAGGAGGCAGCTGATCGATGTTTCTCTCTCATCGATGTTTCTAACTCTCTATCCTTCTCCCTCCCTCTCTTTAAAAAATCAATAAAATATATTTTTAAAAAATGTAAACAATGAGAAACAGTATAGGATTGCTTGAGGAAATATAGAAACTGAAAAGTCCCAACAGTCAACTACATGAAGATCTAATAGCAGGAAAACATATCCCTGTTTTTTGTATTATAATAAAAATTATCACACCTTTTCTCCTACTCAAAATGTTCAAAAGAAATGAGATTGTATTTAGAGTGTAAAAATTTTAATATTTTTATTAATAATATAAATTAAAGTTTCAAAAAAGTTATTTTTTATATTAAAAATCAATTTCCATTAAGTGAGCAATTCAATTTTAATTATTAAATATTGAACTGTAAAATAGAATTTTTAAATAAACATAATAATTTTATTTAAAATTTTATTTAAATTTTGTTAAATGTGTTAATAAAATAAAATTATATCCAATTCTAGTGCTCAATATGCATCCAGTTGCCAATAGCAAGAATCAGTATCAAGATACATGTTATGTCTAGAACTCATTTTAAACAAACCTAAGAGATTTTTAATTCTTTAGCAGAATGTTCTCCAGGTGCCACATGCAGGGCTGCAAATACCATGCCAGTTTATGAGTATCTTTAGAACTACATTTTGGAACTGAAAGAGAATTAAGGAAATGACTCTTAGCACAAATGGGAAATGAAACATTGTTATGTGAGAAACTGTTGAATTCATGCTGAGTTAAGTATTTTTATTTCTCTTACTGGAACAGTATACTGCTTAGATCCCCGGGAACTCAGAAATAGTGCTATTCACATTCAAGGATCTGTCTGCCTTAGTCATAGAGTAGCACTGCTTAGTTAGTCCATTTTATCAAAAGGAATATTGAACACAGATGTTGGTTGGATTTACCTAGTGAAAGTATGCTCATTAACTATAATTCCTAGTGTTTTTTAAAAAATATGTTTCATTGATTTTTTAAAGGGAGAGGGATAGAGAGATAGAAACCTCAGCGAGAGAAACATTGATAGGCTGCCTTCTGCACACCCACTACTGCAGATCTAGCTTGTCACGTAGGCATGTGCCCTGACTGGAATTGAACCAGTAACCTCTTGGTTCATGAATCAATGCTCAACCACTGAGACACACTGGCTGGGCCCTAGTGGTTTTGAATATTTAAAAATGTCAACAAAAGATTTATATTGAAAAATAACCCACTATAGGAAGATCTACACATATAAGCAAATATAAATATATGTATAAATATAAGTTCATGTATATGCATGAACAGATTTTGTTCATTATGATTAGGTTTGGCTATAAAGGAGAGAAAAGCAAACATAACAGTGGCTTAAATCAGATGAAGTGAATTCCTCTCTCCCACAAACGTAATCCCGAGGTAAACAGTAATCTAGGGCTGATCTGGCAGCTGTGCTCCATGAAGTCTCCAGAAACTCAGGATCATCCTGCTCACCACCCTGCCATCCCTACAGCATGGTCCTTGACCTCTTGGTCCAAGATGGTGGTATCTATTCCAGGGAGCAATTGGAAGAAAACTCTGAAAAAGGGAGAAAGAGAGGCATCAATTAAATCATAAGGAAGTTTTTCAGCAGCTGTTACATGACACGTCTTTTTAAATCCTATTGGCCAGAATTCATCACATGGCCACACCCAACTACAAGCAAACTTTATTCTGAGTGGCAGAAAACTCTCCTAGTATAGAGGAAGGAAAGACAACTACTAAGGGATAATTATCATTTTGACCAAAATTATTTTACATGTACAGATCATTGGTAACATATATAATTCTACAAAATTATTTGTGCCTGTATTTCTTCTTCTCTAGGCAGTTGATAAAACCCTTTGCCAAGAATATCTGAAATCTTAGTCACACATGTTTTCTCTTCCAACTTTATCATGCACTCAACTTTGTGCACTTATCTACTTGCATGTCCATGCCAGTCCACTCTGGATCAGCCGATGTCTTTGTTCAGCAATGGTTAATAAACTGATCGCAAAGAACTTTGTTTCTATATTTGCAGTTGTACTAGGTTCACTCTTTAAATATCCCAACTGCATTCCTACTGTTCTGTTCTATTTAATGAAAGTATTAAAACTTTGGAGATATTTAAATGGGATTTTTGGACTGGAAAGCACGGTGTTCCCTGGGCAGGATTGTTTTTCTGGGCTCTTTGCCCAAGGGAGTCGAAGAATGAAACTACGGACGGAAGATGGGTTACTAAAGGTCGAAATTTATTGAAGAACAAGTACAGACTCCCACGTGGGGAGGGGGGAAGAGTCCCTCCAAGTCCCTTTTTCCGGGGGGGGGGGGGGGGGGGGGGGGGGGGGAGTCCCTCCAAGTCCCTTTTTTCACAGTTTATAAAGGCTGAAATTTTTTATGCCTCAATATCCCCTCTGATTGGTCACTAGTCCCCTTTGATTTGGTCACTATAGCAACTCCTGAGCTCAAGTCTCAAGTGAAGTACTTGAAGTTCCCTCCTTCTTCTCCCTTATTGTTCTCTTATTTCCTCTGGGCTTTTCTTCCTCCTTCCCTTTATTCTATAAATGTGCACCTTTTGCTACTCCCAGCTCCCTTATCTTATGGAAATGTAACTTCTGCTGCACCCTTGTCTTATGGAAATGTATCCTTTTGCAACTCTATAGCCCTGTGTTTTATCCATGGACCCCTTAATTTTTTAAAATTTCCTAAACCTGCCTATTTCACCCCCCCAAATTCCTTTCATTATAACACTGCTGATGCCTTTTGCAAAAAACAAACAAACAAACAAACAAAAACACATGCCTACTACAAATACTTTCTGGCACTGTGGGGGCAGAGGTTTTGGTGTATGCTCTGAGTTAGGGCATAAAGCATAATGTTTAGTTTGACTATTGTCTGAAAAATTTTGCTGTCACTTGACATCTTTCATTTTGAATTAGTTCTCATAATTCATGAATAAATACTTCCATCCCCAACAAGCACAGATTTACCAATCTAATTCTTCTTCTTCTTCTTTTTTTTTTTTTTTTACTACTTTTGTTAACACTTTTCATATTGGTTTATTTAATTATGTTTGGTGATTGCTAGTGCATTTCATGTCTTTCTAGATTTTAAATTGGGTGTTAGAAAAGTGGGTGTCTAACAGAGTGTTTGTCACATAGGAACTCAAAATATGTATTTTACTTATTAATTAATGATTTATACTGCATTGCACTAAAACCAAAATAGGATATCATTAGAAAGAAAGAAAATTTATTTCAAAAATCTTCATTAGTTTTTATCAAATCAGGAAGAACCAAGTTAGGCAATGGGGCTGAAATGCTGTAACCATTAACTATACTTGGAAATAATGATGAAATGGAATTTTTGGACTGGAACACACAGTGTTCCCCCTGGGCAGAATGGTTCCCGGGTTCTTTGTCCATTGGAATCAAAGAATGAAAACCACAGGAGGAAGGTGGTATAGAAAAGGTGGAAATTTATCGAAGAACAAGTACAGACTCCCACAAGGGGAAAGGGAAAGACTCTCACAACACAGACTCCCACATGGGGAGGGGAAAGAGTCCCACTGAGCTCCTTTTCCCTACAGCTTAAAAAGTCTGTAGATCTTTGTGCCTTGATATCCCCTCTGATTGGTCACTATTCCCTTAGACTGGTTGCTATAGTAACTCCTGAGCTCAAAGGTCCCTCCTTCCTTATTGTTTTCCTATTTCCTTTGGACTTTCTTCTCCTTTTGGATGAGGGGTTTCCTACTGTTGTAATGTACCCCGCGAATCACAAAAGGACGCCTCAAGAAGTCGAATTAAAGAGTCACATTTATTGCAATCCAGGACTATGAGGGGCCATTTTGCTTTCCCAAATCTCATAGTGATAAGA
>NW_005355461.1:3226416-3235372 GCF_000412655.1 Myotis brandtii | reverse complement strand
AACACATTATCTGGGACCACTGGGTTGACAGGAACACATTATCTAGGGCCCTTGGGTCTTGAGACCACTGAGTTGCCAGGAACACACTATCTAGAGCCATCGAGGCAATTTAGAGTAATTGTGCTGTCCTGGTCTTGGGACCATTGAGTTGACAGGGAAACATTATCTGGAACCCTCAGGTCTTGGGATAATTGTGCTGTCCTGGTTCCCAGGTACAGAGGAATGTGCTTTCTAAAACCAGTAAGATCACAATCAATGGGATAGTCACGATACAATCAATAAGGCATTCAATCGAATGGGATGATTTATGCAATTCAGAAAATCAAAGTAACTTTTCTATTGTTAAACAAAGCAAATAAGTACAGAAGCCAAACAGCAGGGTTAAAGTTAAACTACAGTTTCTACCTTAGATGATTGCTACCATACTTCACTACCCTTTATTTTGTAAATGTAGAGCTTCTGTTTCCAGCTCCCTCATTCTATGGAAATGTACCTGTTTCAGCTTTCCAGCTTTCTTATTCTATGGAGATATACCTTCTGCTGCTCTGCAGCCCTGTGAGTCTTTCTTGGTCCCTTTAATTTCTAAAATTTCCTAAACCTGTCTTTTTCAACCCTAAAAATTTATTTTTCAATAAATTTTATTTTTCCCAATCTGGAGTCAAAATAGTAAAATAATTCAATAAAAGCAGGGAAAATATAGTTTCTGATATATATTTTGCGTAAACACTGGAATTTAAAATCAATAGAGTATAAAACATCATAATCCTTAAAATCTTTAAGACAATAAAATAAATCAGTAATTTTGAAGTAGCCTATTGTGCTTTGGAGTGTCTCAAGTAGTTATGATGTCTTTTCTAGTGCTCTGATTCTACTAAAGGTATCCAGAGGCATAGCTTCTTATCTAGTTCACATCAGGACAGAATGAGATAAGAGGAAACCCTAAAGGTCTGGTAACTACTTAAATCAGTTGCCAAGATAGTTTTTTTCTGTAGAGTGATACAAGTGATTTGCACTTAGCAATTCTATTGTCCATTTCATATCCCATCCTATCTGTGGTCCTTGAACTCCTCATGCACATCCCCTGTAAATACATTGGCAAAGGTAATTCTATATAGTGATATCTATACCCATGGATGAATTTTGAGGTAGATCTCTATTTTTGCCTCATTTCCTCCATTTTTGAAGCCTGGATTTCCTATTGTTCAGGTATAAGAAGTTTATCTATACTAATAAAAGGGTAATATGTTAATTAGACTGGATGTCTTCTGGACAAAGCCACAGCAGCTGTAAGGGCTGGAGAGGGCCAGCAGCCATGGCACACCAGAAGTCCCGCCTCTGCGCATGAGCTGCACAGGAAACACCTTTTCTGACCACTCATTGGCTAAGCTTGTGGTAAGCCACATATGGCGTTCTTGGTAACTTGGCTAATAAGAATCCAAGAAGGTGATCTAGGGTTTTTCCACCTCACTCCTGGAGGAAAAAACGGAGGTCCCCTGCTGAAGGGGCTAAGAAATGTCATATCCTTCCCTAGCTGGTTTGGCTCAGTGGATAGAGCCTGGGCCTGCAGACCGCAGGGTCCCAGTTAGATTCCAGTCAAGGGCATGTACCTAGGTTGCAGGCTCCTCCCTGGCCTGGGCCCAGGTCAGGGTTCATGCAGGAGGCAACCAATTGATGTGTCCCCCTCACATTGATGTTTTTCTCTGTCTTTCCTTCTCTCTTCCATGCTCTCTAAAAATTAATGGAAAAATATCCTCAGGTGAGGAAAAGAAAGAATGAAAGAAAGAAAGAAAGAAAGAAAGAAAGAAAGAAAGAAAGAAAGAAAGGAAGGAAGGAAAAAAGGAAGGAAGGAAAAAAGAAAGAAAGAAAAGAAAGAAAAAAGAAAGAAATGTCATATCCTATGAAAGAGACAACTTGAAAATGCCTAAAGGAAGTTGTCATTTTTTCATGGTGAAGGGACTGGAGTCCCTTTTGATGAAAACACCGTGGTGGCTGTGAGGGCTGGTGAAGGGACTGGAGTCCCTGTTGATGAAAACACCACAGTGGCTGTGAGGGCTGAGGGCCGGCAGTGGCAGCAGCAGCAGGGTGATGGGGGCGGTGCCTTCCCCTGATCGGCCCCATTGCCTCTCCAAGAGGAAGGCCAGACTGCGGGTCCCTGGCAGTGGCAGCAGCAGCAGGGTGATGGGGGTGGTGCAAGAGGAAGGCCAGACTGCGGGTTAGGTCCGCTCCCTGAAGGGAGCGGGCCTAAGCCATCAGGAGGAGGACATCCCCTGAGGGCTCCCTGACTGTGAGAGGGGGCAGGCCGGGCTGAGGGAAACCCCCCCCCCCCGTCCCCCCAGTGCATGAATTTTCATGCACTGGGTCTCTAGTAATTATATAAATAAGTACATTTAAAGGAATGTATAAATGTGGACTGTAAAATATAAAGATAATTTAGGAATTTATACATTAAAAGCTCTTGCATGCACTTTTACTATATAAAGTTAGGGACTAAATATAGTAAAATCTGGGGATAACTCATTTTATCAACTGCTATGAAATTTTTTCCAAAGATAATATATATTTTTGTTTTTTTATTTTCTTGAGAAATTAAAATTGAGATGATCAGATTTTCTCTCTCCAATTTATCTGGACTCAACATCCATATAAATTTACTACTTACTTATATTTATGGTATAAAAAACAAGTCTTAGAGGTTTTTATTGAACATCAATTCTACTAAAACTATCATATTCTCAGTCCTCTAATTGCATATATCCTGTTTTATAATGAGAATTTGAATTGTTTGAAATGAGAAAATGATTTACTTCTCTTTATTTATAAAAGGTCATTGGAAAAATTATTAACATTCTGCAAATGACCAAAGGTAGTGGTTGCTATGAAATGAGTTTTTTAACAAGGACAATTAATAGAATTGTTCAACCCTAAATTGGCTTTCAAAACATTTACTAATTAAGATTAATTTTTAAAATCAATATCTATTAGAGGTAGTAGCTGATATATTAGAAAATCTAGATATATAGTTGTATACGTTTATATTCATTAAAGGCATAAGATTTTTTAACTGATTAATATGATATATATTTAAGACTAAATGTTTATTATGCTTTAAAGTTTTGTCTGTTTTGTCAATTTTAAGGTTCTAGCTTAGAGGTGTTTTTATTTTAAGGTTCTTAAGATATTAATTTACATTTTTTCTGGGTTATCTGATATTCAGTGAAGAAGCTAGAACAAAAGTGGGCTCAATCATCCTTAAAATCACATGAGTATTAGAATTGGTATAAAAGCAAAAGTCAATTACAAGCCTGATTGAGTGATAACAATGTAACATAAAGCAAGTTAGCTGAGAAGATTCGCATTACACTCTTGGAGACTTGTAAAAGACAGTCTCAGGCACTCAACTTATAATCAATGTCAAGATTTATCCAACACTGTCAGTGGAGTTTTCTGTGTGCTCTCAAACTGTTGATAAATGTAATAAATAAATAAAAAGTAGCAGAACTGTCACTTGGCCCTGTTCATTGGTAACAGCTGTGAGTAAAGGCTGCCAGGTGACTTGGTCCCACACAATTACATGACCATTGTCACCAGCACCAAGAGGGCCTCTCAGTCTTGAATTTTAGAAGTGAAAGGAACGACATGAAAGGGAGAGTTACAAGGAATATTTAAAACAACAGCAACAACAAAACAACAACAGCACCGAAGCAGAGTGTCTGTAATGTGTGCAAACCAGGGAGGTGCTTTCAGATAGCCCATTGGAACCTTATAAAGAGCCTGTCAATAGACTCAGAGTTTTGTTTGGAGAAACATGTTGTTCTCTGATAAGAGGAGAATTTATTAGAGAAGCTCATCAAACATTTATTTACTTAATGTACTGGAGTTTAAACAGAGTTGAAAAAAATAAATGAAAATTTTAAGACTTTACAATGAAAATTTTACACAAGTAAGTCAGGTGTATAAATGAGACAATGGGGTTGTTGAAACAACAAAAAGTGAGGCTGAGGAAAAATGTCTGCAGACTCGTCTGTGAAGGTAATTCTGGAATTTACCCACGAGGCTGTGGCGCAAATGCGAGAATTTCAGGCTGGGAGAGTGCGTGAGGAAAAATGCCTGCCTCTAGTTATTACTGGAGATGGGTTCTCTTTCTAGAGATATCCTTTGTCTGGGTATCTGTTCTGATATTATTTTTCCTCAGTTGGGGAATATGAGCCTCAGTTGGCCTAGGAGGAGTAATTTTAACAGAAAACATATAGACTCCATTAAAGATATTCACATAAAACTGGATGGTTGATATGTGTATTTTCAAAAGTTCATTTTTCAAAGCCTCAAAACAAAAAGAAAAGAAAAAAACCCTCAGAAACAAAGCAGAATGTGCTTCGTCCAGAGCGGAGACTCTCTGTGCAGTGCTCTGAGGGTGGGGCCTGACGTCCAGAAACCAGAGCCTCGACTCTTGGCGTCAAGAAGCTGGCATCCGGCCTTCATCTTTTTCTGCCTGATTATTCCCAAGGGCCATCTTTGCCTCTTTCCCATCCCCCACTTAGCAACCAGGATGACTTTTGCTAATTGAAAATTCGTCACGTTGTGTCTCAAGTTAAACCCTTCAATAACTCTTTAAACTCCTTATTTTTTGTAGGAAAGTACTTCTCTCTCTCTCTCTCTCTTTTTTTAAATAAAAAGCATAAATTTATTTGACAAGAAAAAAGAAAATGAATTGGTTAAAGCTCTGGAGCTTAAAAACTACTTGATATTGCTAACATCCTTTGTGAACAATTGTTCTCAGAAAATAATAGCCAACAAATTCTGAATTTGTAGCCAATAAACATCGTCTGAGTAATGCGAGCCCAAATGCTTGCTGGTATACACCAATTGGTTTTGAGAAATGTGCAGCAAAAATATATAAAGAAGATAATAATACTCAGATCCAATATTAATATTGAGAAACATTCACAATTCATAATAAAAAGAGCAAGAAAATACTTTTGTATTGAAATTACTTGACTCTCTCTACATTCACCAGCTGGCTAAATATATTTCTTACTTCCTATTCACTTTTTTTCTTTTTATTACATTTATTAGAGCAAGAAAATACTTTTGTATTGAAATTACTTGACTCTACATTCACCAGCTGGCTAAATATATTTCTTAAATCCTATTCACTTTTTTTCTTTTTATTACATTTATTAAGGTGACATGTTAAACCCTTCAATAACTCTTTAAACTCCTTATTTTCTGTAGGAAAGTACTTCTCTCTCTCTCTCTCTCTCTTTTTTTTAAATAAAAAGCATAAATTTATTTGACAAGAAAAAAGAAAATGAATTGGTTAAAGCTCTGGAGCTTAAAAACTACTTGATATTGCTAACATCCTTTGTGAACAATTGTTCTCAGAAAATAATAGCCAACAAATTCTGAATTTGTAGCCAATAAACATCGTCTGAGTAATGCGAGCCCAAATGCTTGCTGGTATACACCAATTGGTTTTGAGAAATGTGCAGCAAAAATATATAAAGAAGATAATAATACTCAGATCCAATATTAATATTGAGAAACATTCACAATTCATAATAAAAACAGCAAGAAAATACTTTTGTATTGAAATTACTTGACTCTCTCTACATTCACCAGCTGGCTAAATATATTTCTTACTTCCTATTCACTTTTTTTCTTTTTATTACATTTATTAGGGTGACATGGGTTAATAAGATTATATAAGTTTCAAGTGCACAGTTCTATAATATGTAATCTTCATAATTGATTGTGTGTTCATTACCCAAAGTCATCTTCTGTCACCACATATTTGATCCCCTTCACTCTTACTACCTCGCATCCCCCTTCCCTCAGGTAACCACCAAACTGTTTTCTGTGTCTAAGAGTTTTTGTTTGTTTTTCTCCTTTGTTCATTTGTTGCAGTCAGGTTTATATCCCACCTGTGAGTGAAATCATATGGTTCTTAACTTTTTCTGTCTGACTTATTTCACTTAGCATGATATTCTCGAGGTCCATCCATTTTGTCACAGATGACAGTATTTCATCTTTTCTAATGGCTGAGTGGTTCATTGCAGCATTATTCACAGTGGGTGGCCAAGACATGGGAACAACTGAGGTGTCCTCAACAGATGATTGGATAAAGATGTGGTACCTATATACAATGGAATACTACTCGGAAAGCACTTTCTAATTGTTTTCCATGGACATTTTTGAGAGATGTTAAAGGGTGCATTCCATCTTTTGAAAGTGCTTTGGGCAAGTAAGGTGGAAAACAGCAATTTAGCAATGTCAATGAGGCTTCTGGACGCCAGGACTCAGAGCTGGGACTCGAATACAGCACTCAGGATTCATGAGTTCTCTCTTCCATGCTACACTTATTAAGACCCTGAGGACCTGGTATGCAAGAGACTACTGTGAGAAATGTCTCTACGAAGTTCGGAATTATTTCTCTTGTATACATTTTTATTTTAGTGCCATTCCTTACGTTGACAGCTGTTTTATTGTATACCTGCCCTCTCTCCCCAAAGATGAGTTCCTTGAAGGCAGGCTTCTGTCAAGTGTTGCTGCTAGATTTCTGTCACTTGGTTCTGCCTGGAACTTGGTTCTAATTCAGTTTACTGAATAACTTCCATTACTCATTTAAATAAAGGGTTTCTCCCACATAGTATCTGCCTTTTGATTTCGACCTTGCCTGGTATTACTGCATGGACAGTTGCTTTTAGAAAGAGGAAAGGAAATAGGTTTCTTAGAAAATTTTATTTTCTCCTTTAGTATATTGTAAACCACTAAGTCAAAGCATTGCAACACTTTGTCACAGTTTTCTCTCCAAAAGCTTATACTTAGTCATTTGGGTTATAAATGGCCCACAGGTATGCATCTGGCATGATAAGAATTTTGCCAGAGAACAAATAAAATGCTGCCAAGAAACATAGCCACAGGGACCCACATTCTATGTATTGTTGTTGTTTATTGCTGATTCAAGGTTAAACACTAGACTGATGAAAAACCTATAGAATTATGGAATTTCAAGAAGATTTGAAGGGACTTTATAGGTCATTTGGCTCATCTCTTTCTTGAATCCCAATATTTTTTGCTACCAAGTGGTTGTGCATCTTTTGTTTGGATATGACAGTTCCACTGGTAGGAATTAAGCACAGTCTCTTGTGATAAATATGACTGGTGTGTGAAGTATTTCTGTTGATCTAAAAAAAAATAGATATAGCTCTACCTATAATCCTAGTATTGCCCTAAAGAATAACATGGAAAAATTTTCTACCCTGTTGCCACTTTTCAAATAGTTCCTGTCACTGCTTCCCATGTATATTCTCTTCTCTGAAAGTAATCAGCCTATTCTACACAGTTCCTCAGTTTAGTAGTTATTTGCTTCCTATACTCTCTTATCTCAATGGTTATACTAGTTTGTAACTTTTAAAGAGTGGCATGCATAAATGAACTCTAAACTCCATGTGTGCCATAATCAGTACTCAAAAATTAGAAATACTTTCAGTCTAGATACTATATTCCAATTAATGTTATTTTGTGATAAGATATTATACTATTTACACTCTTAGAATTGTACCATCATCTAAAACCTCTTCAGTCTCCATTTAATGTGTGCAATTTGCCAGGACCATGTGCTCCATTATGTAGTCATGAATTTTGACCTTTGGAACCATATGTGAAATCTTACATTTATTCTTGTATGATTAAATTTTTTGAATCATTTCTTTCCTCAGCCTATTATTATTTTCTATCATAGCTTTGTATTCTATTAAACATTTACTGAGCATCTAAAATGTGTAAGATCCCATGTTAGACAATAAGAATGCAAAATCTTATTACTTCCAGAAATTAGAAGCCTATAAGAGAAGACACACAATGATGTCAGTAAATATGGGATAATATGGAGACAACTTTAACCAAGTTATTGATAAAAATGGTTAACAGACGAGAAGGACCCTGGAGGCTTGCCAGTACTAATTTCCCTCCAGAATTACTTCTACCAATATTCTCTACATATGTTTGCATATGTATTTTGAAGTACACATTTCTTTCTGTAGTTAAGTAGATGGATGACCTGAGGCCACTAGTTAATTTGGGCTAAGTCACAAGTTAATGTTAATTATCTCCAGCAAGCATAGAAAAAACTAGTAGATGAAATTTTATGTGTAGCAACCTTGTATAATCTCTTGTGATTAATTTTAATGCTTGCCTAAATTTACATTTATCTTCCTATTAACTAGAAAGAATTTTCCTTGAAAATGATCTGTGTATCACTAAATAACCATGCTTTGTTATTATCTTTCCAATACATGGAACATGTCCAGTTCCACAAACCTTTCTTTAAACACTTTAATGAAACTTTCCTCTTTTTTATAACACCAAAATTGATTTTCTATTGAAATGACAAAGTGTAATCTGAATATAATACTTTTAATGAGATCTGGTAATTGTCAAATGGAGTGGAACAATTATTTTCTTTAGGTAAATATGTAATATTTTTCTTTTTCAACAACCACACTCAGCTGGATTATCTTCTAGAACTTTATCCCTAGAGTTTATTCATTTTTGAAATTCTTTTAAAAAAAATATCTTCACTCAAGGAGTGAAGATATTTTTTTCATTTGATTTTTAGAGAGAGTGGAAGGCAGGGAGGGAGGGGGGAGAAGAGAGTAAGGAGAGAGGGAGAGAGAGAAAGAGAGAGAGAGAGAGAGAGAGAGAGGCATCAATGTGAGAGAGACACATTGATTGGTTGCCTCCCACACGTGCCCTTGACTGGGAATTCAAACCCACAACCCTCCAATGTGTAGGCTGAAGCTCCATGCTGGCCAGGGCTGAAATTCGTATTTTCTAGTCCTATCCACTTTCCTACACAACCATGGAGAAGGCAAGGGGTTGGGGATCAGGAAAAAACCTACCCTTAGCCTTTTTTTTACTCAATTTTATAATATTAGACCATTTATTCAACTTGTTA
>NW_005355461.1:3223021-3226350 GCF_000412655.1 Myotis brandtii | reverse complement strand
CAGCTGCCTCCTGCACACCCGCTACTGGGGATGTGCCTGCAACCAAGGTACATGCCCTTGACCGGAATCGAACCTGGGACCCCTCAGTCCCCAGGCTGATGCTCTATCCAGTGAGCCAAATTGGCTAGGGCAAGTTAGTCATATTTTTATAATGTTTTCTTCTTTGCTGGAAGTTAGATGAAAGATTTTGCTAACTAATAAATCATCAGAAACATGGGAACATGCACGGGGTGGATTCTGATTATTCTAAATAAAGAAGAGGAAAATATTAGGCTGATTTTATTAATAATATTTCACTTAGCATAGTGCAATTCAGAAGGTCCCTAAGACCTCAAGTTCAATAATTCACTAAAAGGAATCATATAACTCAGAAAAACAATTATATTCATGGTTACAGTTTATTGCAAAGAAAGAATACAAATTAAAATGAGCCAAGGGAATCAGTACAGGGATGCAAAGGGTAGGTATTAGAAGAGAACAGGTGCGAAGCTTTCACTTGTCCTCTCTTGGTGTAGTCATGTTAACAGTACTTATTTCTCCCACCAACGATGTTTGACAATATGCATACAATATTGACAACCAAAGAAGCTCACCCAACCCTTGGTTCCAGGATTTTTATCAAAAAGGCAGGGATGACTGGGCTCACATCTGACCTTAGTCACCAGCCCCTACAGAGTTCAAGCTCATACTGCATGGTCCAAGGCCTCCATCATAAATCACATTGTTAGCATAGACTATCTGGTTGGCTCATGGCCTCCAAGTGAACAATATACTCCTGTCAGGCAGGACATTCTAAAGGGATTAGAGATTACCTCCCAGGAACCAGTCCAGTGCCAACACTTCTTTGGGCAGGATTGATCTTTTATTGCACAGATGGATTCTGAAATATAGTGTGAAGGGCATTTGAGAGAGAAAAAATTTGCTTTGTTAGTAACTGCAACTTAGAGACTGTGATGGCATACTTACACTTGGCAGAAATACATAATATCAGAGAGTCCTTGGAAGGCACTCAAAGTCTTAGGAGATAATGTTGATAGAGTGGGTTTGTCATGTGAGACTCGGTGATCCACTCTTCAACCATGTCCATTGAGGTGGCTCAGAGAACCCTTTATTGTGAATAAATTTTGATATACATTTGTTCTATTTTTCATTCATTGATTTATACCTATTGAATATAACCACGAGCCAGCAAATATTCTAACACTTGGGATTTTTCAGTGAGCAAACCAATGATGCATGCCTCTGTGAAACTTTCTTACCTTCCAGTGATGGTGGAGGGGAGGAGAGACCTACTATAAACAATAAATAAACATCACAAATTAGTAAGTTCATAATATGCCACGAGATAATTGCTATCTAAAAGGAAAGAACCAGGCCAGGATAAGTAAATATTAAATGTGCATTGGTGAGATAAGTACACAATACTGGAATGAAGATAGAGAATGTTGCCATTGAAATGGTCTCTCTATTCAATGGAAATAATGAGTTGTCAGTGTGTCAGGTACCAAATGATAGCACTTAACTACCAAAGATCAGAAAAGGTAAATAAAAGGCAGCAGAGTCAAAGAAATCATGGAAAGGTTTTGACTAGGAGGCATCACTAATAGAGGGTAGTTGTTCATGGGGACACTAAGACTAAAATAATAGACAATCTTCAAAGATCCTACCTGATCTTTTAAGTGAATAAACGAGTTCTGTCATATAGGGCTTAGTTGACTTAGAGAGTCATGACCCTTGCTCATTTCAAACCTTTGTCAATAACAGACTTCCTGCTCCTCTCATAAAGGAAGAGATGAAAAGAGGGAACTCTATGATAATTTTGTCAACATTGTTCTTAAAAAGTTTGTACCATTTGCCCTCACTTCTGTATTCTAGGAAACTGGTAGTCTCTATTTCACCAACGCTAGATTTTATTATTTTTTATATACATCAAAAATATAAGAGGAATAATATTTTCACATTATTTTTTAATTTGTGAACACATATTTATCTGTGTTTTTAAAAAATACTTTGGAGAATTACTGTTCATCATTTTACCATTTTGGTACTCTTTCTTTTCCAATTGATTTTAAAAATCTTTTAAGAATATCAGTCATATTTTGCCATATATTATAAATATTTTCACAGTTTATATGTTGCTATTATCTGTATTCACAAAGTTAAAATTTTTTTTTCTAATTTACCATTGTCCTGTTATAGTTTCTGCCTGTGGAGGCAATGGAGAAGGGGTAAGACTTCATCCAGTTCACAGAGGAGACGATATTTTAAAAAACTTTTTGCTTGGTTATTTTTTATATTCTGAATTAGTTAAAATTTATAATAGAATCAGGTGAGATAGCTCTAGATATAGCAGTGGAATTTAATCAACATCTTTGTAAAATATGAGGAAGACCATAGGGGAATCTGTGCACATTGCTCATTAGTAATTACCAGAAGTGGACATGTCTGTATTAATTTAAGGATATATAAATGGAGGAAAAACATTTTATGTACCATAAGTGACTGAGAATTTCATCTGAATCACTGGGATTACATTTCTTAGCTTATAAACATGCTTTAGGAATTCTGTCCTTGCATGCCCCTGTTGCACATCCTTTACATAGGCAAACTTCTCAAAGTGATAATCACTAACAACAATTCCATTTTCACATCCACTCATTCAAACCCCTGAAATCTGAACACTGCTCCTACCACTGCTTTTGCCAAGGTCAAGAATGGTCCCTGACAAAGTCATCTTTGCCAAATCCAACAGA
This sequence comes from Myotis brandtii, assembly GCF_000412655.1. Lineage (NCBI taxonomy): Eukaryota > Metazoa > Chordata > Mammalia > Chiroptera > Vespertilionidae > Myotis > Myotis brandtii. The sequence continues at coordinate 3,223,597 of NW_005355461.1, read as the reverse complement.
GCGTTTCTATTCTCAATATGTTCAACCTTTTAGAAACATTTAAGTTGATTCAAGCAGTCTTCTGAACCACTGTTCTTACCCCTGATTATCCCTTAAAAACTATTGGGATGATTATTGCAATAAGATTCATATGTTAGTTTAAAAAAAAATTTTTCTTTATTGATTTCAGAGAGGAAGAGAGAAGGAGAGAGAGATGGAAACATCAATGATGAGAGAGAATCATTGATCGGCTGCCTCCTGCATGCCCCCCACTGGGGATCAAGCCTGCAACCAAGGCATGTGCCCTTGGCCGGAATCGAACCCGGGACCCCTCAGTCCACAGGCTGACGCTCTATCCACTGAGCCAAGTCGGCTAGGGCTATATGTTAGTTTTTAGAGAATTATAGATTTCTTATTTTAATTCTAATTGTTTGATATATTATCCTATCTAATAATAGAGAAACATGGTAATTAGCCATATCTCCGCTACCCTTCCCATTGGCTAATCAGGGCGATATGCAAATTAACTGCCAACCAAGATGGCGGCTGGCAGCCAGGCAGCTTGAAGCTAACAGGAGGCTTGCTTGCTTCAGTGAC
>NW_005355461.1:3207487-3221959 GCF_000412655.1 Myotis brandtii | reverse complement strand
CCCTGATTGGCCTGCGGCCCCTTCCCCCAGCCAGCTTTGCCCCCAGTCGGCTCCCTACACCCCATTTGGGGACGGGGCCGGCCATCCCACTGCCCACAGCATCTCCCCACAGCCAGCCCCACCCCCTATCGGCCCCCCACCCCAATTGGGGGTGGGGTCTGTCAGTCAATTGCCCACAGCCCCTTCCCCCAGCCAGCCTGGCTCTAATTGGGCACTGATTGGGGTGGGCCAGCTGGCCAACCTCTCGCTGTCTCTTCCTCCCAATAGGCCCAGCCCCAATCCGCCGATTGGGGCCAGGCCGGGTGGACCACACCTGTGCATGAATTCGTGCACTGGGCCTCTAGTTGCTTATAATAAATTATAACATTTTTCCAGTCTTTATTAAAATACTAGACGCCGGGTGCACGAAAATTCGTGCATTTAGGTGGGGTTCCTCTGTCTGGCCTGCGCCCTCTTGCAGTCCGGGACCCCTTGGGGGATGTCTGACTGCCAGCTTAGGCCTGCTCCCTGGGGGATCAAGCCTAAGCTGTCAGTCACACATCCCTCTGGCAGCCCGGGAGCCCTCAAGGGATATCCAACTAATGGCTTAGGCCCGCTCCCCGGGAGGAGTGGGCCTAAGCCGTTAATTGGACATCCTTAGTGCTGCTGTGGAGGAGGGAGAGGCTCCCGCCACCACCGTTGCGCTAGCCAGCCATGAGCCAGCTTCTGGCTGAGTGGTGCTCCCCCTGTGGAAACACTCTAACTACCAGGGGGCAGTTCCTGCATTGAGCGTTTGCCCCCTGGTGGTCACTGTGCATCATAGCAACTGGCCATTCCCCCATTAGGGTCAATTTGCGTATTACCCTTTTATTATTATAGGATTGAAAGCTCAAGTTGGCAAATTGAATTTGCATATTACCCTTTTATTATATAGGATTGAAAGCTCAAGTTGGCAAATTATTTTCTCATTTTGGCAATCTAAGAAATAAATGTGTAAATATTGTTTATGTGGAAAAACTTGTGACCTGTAGTAAAAGAAGTAATAAATGGGGAAGTAAATAAGAACTATGTAACACTGGTTTTCTTTTCCAAGGAAACATCACATAGCTGCTGCTATATACTTGCTTTTTAATATCATCTTTCTAATAGTGAAATATATCTATACTTAGTACCAATTTGTGGTTATTTTAACTGACCTTTAAGTACATGATTAAAATTAAGTATCAACAATTGATTTTTTAAAATTAAAATAAGAGCAACTATCCCTAATGCTTTGAGGCTTTTTCTCTCCTTTGCCAATGGAAAGGGTGTAGAAGAGGGGTCATGCAAGGACATTTTGAAGATGGAATTCCTAAAGCCTATTAATAAGCCAATGAGTGTAATCATGGTGATTCAGACAAAATTCTCAGTCACTTGTCCTTGTGGTAGTTTGCTTTTTCATTCAGATTATTTCCATAGTGATGACTGTGAAGAGGATCCTCTATATTCACTTCCTTTTCTAACAAATTATTATAGTTTATTTCTCTGAGGGATCCCACTGCTAGCTTTCATTTTCTCTTTTCAATGGAGTATTTTTTTCACATAAAGAAATAAAGCTTTGCATTCGTAGGTTTATCATATTCCCTAAGCTTGTCTCTGCCAGTAACAAATTTAGGAAGCATGTTTAGATTTTTTTAAGAGCTTGAAGTAACATTTAATACCCTACTGGCTTTTATTATAAACGAAAAGGGAAAATTGGAACTCTTCTACGTTTATTCATTTTAGTGGTTGCCATTTGTAACAAATCTGAAATTTATTTTCCTTATTGTTTTCAGCCATGTTTTTTTCAGGTTTCCTCATTTTCCACCAGCTCTTTTTCAGGCTCTTCCCCTTTTGTCCTTGGAAGTGTTTTACTCCATGTATCTATCCTGGGGGTAATTTGTATCTCATTTCAAACCTCTTCTTTGCCACCTCATCCACTCCACTAGCTTTGGTTTGCAGTCCCCAATCATTTCAAGTTCCAATCTCTCTCTCTCTCTCTCTCTCTCTCTCTCTCTCTTTTTAAGAATTTTAATATTTTTATTTAACCCAATATATCCCAACTGTTTTCACTTCAATAGGTACCTAATATAAAATGTATTAATGATGTATTTTACCTTATTTTTTGGTAAGTTTTCAAAATCCTGTATGATTTTTATGCTCACAGCATATTCCAATCTGCCACATTTCAAGTGCTTCGTAGCCATTTTAGTTAGTGGCTTTCATAGGGGACAGTTAGTTTGAGCTTCAGAAGGAATCACAGCATATTCATTTTTGTATTCCAAGGTACCAAACTTGTAAGAAATGAATGTTAAATGAATGAATTAATGAACAAATGAATGAACAATGATAAAAACAACTAGCGATTGTTACTCGGCTTGTGAAAGGCGCTGTAATAAGCAATATACATAACTGTTTATTTTTTCCTTACCATCAAATGGTTGGTTGGCATTCAATAGCTACTGAACAGTCATTAAGTAATTAGGTAGTCCAATCTCTTTATTTTAAAATTCTCTACTGCCCAGCTCTCTCTCCACTCATTAATCACTAAAGTCAGCATGTTTATACTGCAGGTAATGTCTTCATATTCTTCACAGATATATCCCTATTTGTGTGTTCCAGAAACCCACTAATGATATCACCATACTCCTGGTTGTTCAAACCAGAACACTGAACATCATTCACAACTATGTACTCTTCTTCTACTTCTATGTCTAAGAAGTTAGAAGTCTTGTCCAATTTACCTTTTATTCTTTTACTCTGAAACCTTTCCAGTTTTTTTCCACCATCACACTGACTACTTGGATTTAAATCAATATTATCTCTCATTTGAATTATTGTAATAATATCTAAATTTATCTTTCTTCTAATCTATTGCCTACACTCTGATTATGTTGTTCTCCAATTTAAAACCTATGTGTGATTCTACAGTGCATTTAAAATAAAGTAATCTCATTATCAAGGCTCCAGACTTCTTTCCTGGTGCCCTCTTAGCTCTTGATCATCTTCTTAGTGTCCCTTGCCTTGCAAATCTTGACAAGCCAGACTGAACCACTTTAAAATTTCTAAATATGTCATTTTTTTTCTTACCTCTAGGCTTGGTCACATGCTTCTTTATTCTTAGGACACTCTTCCCCAGTCCCAGTTGGCACTTATTCTATACATTATGCAAGTTTCAGTTATGCTACTTTCTCCAGAAACCTTCCATAAAATCACCTCCCAAATCACCCTCATAGGTTAAATCCAAAGTCTACCATTTATTACTCCTGAGAAAATTAACTTCTCTGTCCTCAAATTTCTCATCTGTAACATGTCAGAGAGTCTCTCTTAGGGTTGATTTATGGATTAACTGATACAATGCATATAAAGAACTTAGTAAGTACTTAAAAATCAGTAAATGTTAATTATTTTATTATTTTCAAAAATATGTATATATTAAATATATTTTTATTGATTTCAGAGAAGAAGGGAGAGAGAGAGAAACATCAATGATGAGATCAAATCATTAATAGGCTGCCTCCTGCACGTCCCCTCCTGGGGATCAAGCCCACAACCCAGGCAATCGAACAGTGACCTCCTGCTTCAGAGGTCGATGCTTAGCCATGCTGGCTGGGCAATTTTATTATTTTAATTGTTGTGATTACCTCTTACCTTTTCTATGTCGTGTCCTTAATCATAGCAAGGAGTCTATTTGTTTTGTTATTTATGATTGTATGCCTTCTAGGTAAGAGTAGTAGCTTAAAAATATTTTTACCATATGAATGGAGGAATGGATGTAGAATGACAGGATAAAATGTACAGAAAATGTCCTTTTGATTTGTTGATTTTATTATTATTATTTTTATCATGAAAACTTCAAGGTCATATCATTAATATGACCTTGAGGATAAGTTTTATAACTTGAGCTAGATTGGGGATTTAAAAGTATATTCATACATCTCTGCTATTGACCTTTGATATTTGGGATCACCTTTGAATTTTACACTTTAGTTTTATGTCTTAGAAAATTATAAATCTTCTGAAAATTGTTTCCCATTTTTAGTGCATTATGAAACATTTAAGTCATAAATAGCTATTTTTCTCCCTTCAAAGGAACTTCTTTAATCACAAATATTGAGATAAATTAGGAAAAATGTACTAGAGTAATATTTCTTCATCCATATTCATGGATCCCCAGGAGTTTCTAGAATCTTCTGAAATCTTGTCTTTTTATTGGATTGTATATCTGCACAGAAAAGAGCTGTGGCTTTTACCACATTTTCAAAGGCTTTCAGCATTAATATCCAGCATTTAAGAGCCGTTTGTGATTAGAGTTGAGGGAAAGACTATTCTTTCTGCTGGTCAGTTCCTTAATAGACATAGGGGTTTTGCTGTTGTTAAATTTAGTTTGCTTGTTTTAAAATTCTTAATGATTGAAGTATTTGCAGTCTTAGTAAACAAAAGTATAAGCCCCAAAATGTACAACACAGTGACTATAGCTAGCATTGCTGTATGATATATAGGAAAGCTGTTAAGAGAGTAAATTCTTAGAGTTCTCACCACTAGGATAATTTTTTCCTTTTTCCTTCTTTCTTTTCTTTTTCTTGTACCTATTTGAGGGCTGGATATTAGCTGAGCCTATTTGGTAATTATTTCACAATCGATGTAAATGAAACCATCATGCTGGATGCCTTCATTTTTATTATGTCAGGTTTCAAATCACATAAAATGCGGAGTCTAATATTAAAAGAGTAATAAAAACATTTCTGGTTGATTTATACTATCACAACTAATACAAATGTAAAGATAGTGAAATCTGCCTCTTCACTAAACTAAGTAAGCCCCAAAGGATAACAAGGCAATTCCTAACTTTTCCCCATGAAATCCCTCACATATTAACTCAATACCATTTGAGAAGGGGGGCTAAGAAGGATTGGAGTCATTTATCAATTACCAATGCCCAAATTTGTATTAATATATTTTGTATTGTATTTTGTGACTGATATTGCTGCTTTTGACTTGACCATTATGCTCCATCAAACTTTTGTTCCTCTGTTTAAAGCAGTCCATATCATTCTATTGGTAAGGATTATGAGGGTCATGATCATGGTTACTATGCAACATACAGTTCTGGCTTTTATGGCCCATGTTAAAGTCTACTATCGGTATCTCCAACTTAGTCATTCACTCTGAAGCTGCTCTGTTAATTGCTTATGATAATGTGGAAAGTGATACAGTTTTCTGAATATTATACTGTTGAAAACTACCTATTTCCTGAGTTTTAAAAAGAAACATGTGTATAATATTTACTGCCAGCAGAGATGTTTGACCTATTATTGAAGAATAGTCCCCATGGGTCCTGAGAGGCTGCATCACAGAAAATCAATAGGACTGCCCTACATCAGGCATGGCATTGGGAGCCCTTGTTATCTCTTACTGAAAGGGAGAAAGTCTCTGAGTTAAAGAACAACAACAAAAAAAACCAGGTCTTTCTTTTTGAGTGTTCTATTAAACCAGGTTGACATCAGACCAAAGGGCTACTAGTTTTTACATTTGATAAAGTGATCAGCTTAAAGTTGGTGTATTAATCACATACTAAAAAATAACTATCTTTGCAACCCAGTCTTGGTGTTGATACTTTACATAGCCTCATCTCTAGGAAAACTATGGGTCACTCATCCTTCATTGCATGAATAAAAAAAAACACAAAACCACATCTAAAAAACAAAAAAGTGTACGATTAGATAAAGACAGCCTTAAATTGATGATCTTCAATGAATTATAAAGTTCTATATGTTCTTCTAGTATTCCTTAGAAATTTATCACCTGTATCTTAACTATTCTCTATAGATTATATTTAATATTTGTTCTACTGCTTTAATATAAAATAGTTTATATACTAAAAGTAAAATGGATGACTATGCTAAATTTTGAAAATGAAGCGAGACCTGTCCTGGGAGAGGGGCTCTGAGGAGCAGGGGAACCTGGGCATCTGGCACACCCCCTTCCTCTTCAGAAGCATCTCCTCTGGAGAAGTGCGATGGTCTGTGCTCAGGACATTGGGGCAGCAGCACAGGCTAAGCATAGGGAAGAAACAGAGTTGTTATTCAGAGATTTGATTCAATGTTAAGATAGGATTGGCAGGAAGGACACAGAGGAGGAAAGCCCAGCCTCTTGTGAGGCACCTCGGGATGGTTTTCTGAGGATAAGATTCTTATCTATGCAGATAAGATTATCCGTGCACTGGAACCCTGAACTTAAACATCCCAGAGAAGGAGATTGGCTCTCTCATTGAGAGACAAGGAAAGTATAGGCTGTGCCCTGGAAAAGTCAAGGGCTATTTGTGTGAGGAAATATCTGTTATGGTCAGCCAGATGGGGCTCCATTGGTTTTAGGTAGGAAAGTCGTAGATTTCCTGTAGTTGGCTGGTGTGATTAGCTGATGGAGCAGGAGCAGACTTAGAGGACAAGCTTCTGGTTTTAGTGGTATTCTGATTCTGGAGAAATCTTTCCCAATTTGTCCACCAAATAAGATGACAATGTTAATTGCCCAGCAGAGGAAAAGTTCTTTTACATCTGAAGGAGGGCACACTTCTCAAGTGATATGTCTAACGAGGCCAGGATTGTACTTGGAGTAAACACATCACAAACACAGAACCTCAGTGTCTGAAGGGCCAAGAAGACTTAATTCTAGTGTGAACAGAGTACAGACTCCCGCAAAAATTCTACTGGAAGGACTTTTGAACCCCAAATGTAAAAAACAATGGTTTACAAATATTTTTTAGAAATCAGTACAAGCTCCAGTCTTAAGAAGTCGTGATTTCTGACATTTTAGCTATAGAAAATGAACTACTCATTCAAGTGCAAAGAATTTCATTGTGTAAAGGTCTCAAGTGGGCACCCTCTTCACAGTTCCTGCTTGTCTGATCATGAGACCCTGATTTAATCAGTCTCCACAGAAACTTCAGCATGCAGTATCAATAATTACCTAAGACTTCATGTGATGATTACTTATTAGGGGATCTAATATTCTATTGCAAATGTTGGTTGTATAGCTTTGATGAAAAGTACTATATATTAGCATTCTAAAAGATGTGTAGCTGCAGAGATGGAAACTGCAGTGTTTATAATAGAGATTTAGGTAAAAATGGCCAGGGACTGAAGAACCCCCAGGCTTCATTAAATAATATATCCTGCAGTCATCTTTTGCAGATCCTACTTGAGCTCCTTCTTTTGATGTGCTCAGGAATTCGTATGATTCTAATTTAATGAATTTATAAAGACTGTGAAATTTTTCTTTAAATCATGTGCCGAATGTCTCAAAACAATACAGAAATGTCATCAAAAGAAATGGTGTTAGATGAGAAAGCTGAAGAATTGGTTTAAATGAGAGATAACTGTCACATTTCAAAAGGTGCTGTAGAAAAATTGATAGCTGACATTTCAAAGCTGGGACAGAATTGTATGATCATCAGCAATTTAGGGTCTATATCTAGGAATCAGATGAAAGAAAAATTCAGTGAAAATTTTGAGTCTTCCTATTCCTAAAGAGCTAATTTCTTGCATCTTGTATTACTTTGCTAACATGAAGATTCTCTAGGAATAGGAAGTCCCTATGGATTTCAGGAGTTGGATTGTAGGTTAAAAACAGTAGTTGGATTGTGATATAACTGTTAGAATGCCTGAAAAGAATGGAGAAAATGCTGACTTTTCAGAATTGTGAGAGAATCTTCATGTTAGCAAAGTAATACAAGATGCAAGAAATTAGCTGTGTGTCTGTGCTAAGTCCCTTTTCTGGAATCTGTCATTCATCCCCTTAGTTTCCAACTGACAACAAACCAAGTACAGGTAAGTAATCAATCAATCAATATTTGTGGAACAAATACAATTGAGAGCATTGTATCAAGTGGTACAGAAAATATAAACAAGCATAAACCCAATTCCCTCCAAGGAGCTTACCAACTTTTTATAGGATAACTTAAAAATACATGACTTGTAAGTAAGTATAACTGATTTTATTAAATGGCATGAACTCCATAGAGCATAAATAAGAAAGAACTTTATATTCTTGCTGCTCTGACCTTCAAACATGCTGTCAGATTTCCGTTTCTACTTTGTGATGGCCCTTATGGTCACTTTGGAGAAACTAAAAAGTTTCATTTTCAGATATTAAAAAGTTTGTTTGCCCTGCCAAACAGTGATTATATTGCTTCATCAATTGCTGATATTGTAGACTACGTAAACTTTTTCTTCATTTATGCCTCTAATTCTTGGGAACACATGTGGTCTTCTAAGAATTTTCCATGCTCAACTCCAGTTACAGCATAGGCTGGACATTTGAATACCAGGTATCTATAGGTTAGCAAACATCCAGCCAAAATAGAAGACACCATATTTCCAATCTTTTGGATCCCCCTCCAACTTGGATTGATTGGTGAGAAGGCCCACAGAACTACCCAGTCCTTAAGCCAAGTGATGGTGGCCGATTTACCTCAAAGCTTAATGCAGTCTAAACTTCAGGACCCCTCACTTGCTCCAAGGTCCTATGCCTCATTTTGTGTTTATAATTCTGTATTATTTTCCTGAAAGTTCTCCCCCCGCACCACCAATGTATAAGTTTCAGGCCCCACAAAACTTGGATTTACTCCTAACAGTACATGATTGGTTACGACCTTTAAGTTCTCAAACTTAAGTGGTGGCAAAGTCACTAGCTGGGGCTTTCTGAGAAGGTTTTATAGAGAAGGAATTTAAAGGTTATTCATTTTATCAATGGAGAGAACCAGCTGTCTTGGAAGGTTGAAGGAAACCTTATTAAAGAAGTTAGTCCCTTCTAACAGAGCCTATGTAAACCCAGAATTTTAGAGGACTTGGAAACAGCAAAATATCTGAAGAAAAGCCTATCTCTACACTGTCACCAATGTAATCTTTACAGGAGATTAATGTTTTGCTTCTTTAATAGGACATAATCATCCATTTCCATGTGTCAGGAGCAATGCAGCACTATGCATGCTATCCCTCACTGAAAATCATTGGGGCATTTTATTTGATCCTTAATCATAAATATCATTTTAGTTTCTTGCAGAACATAGAAGCCAATAGATCCTCTTAATAATAAATTCAATCTTAATTGGATATGCATAAAATACCTATGAGCCTTTTCCATTGTGTTTTTTTAATGATATATCAACCTATGATCTCATTGATATCATGCTTTCTTCATTTTAATGAACTATTTTTCATTTTAATTCTTTCTGTTGTTCATTTCTATTTTACTATTTTAGTCTTATCTTTCTGTTATAGTTCAGAAATATAGTAAAAACTTTGGCCTTGGTTTTACTTTTGCATTTCTTCCTTTTTAGACACTTCTATTTGTTTTAGTAATGTTTTTCGGGTAATGTTCAGTTTGCTTTGAAATGCTTCCCTTTCATTAATAAACACTCCTTTCCATCAAAAAATAATAATCTGTCACTCTATCTTTGTTTGATTCTTCTGTGTTTGTGAATTACTGCTGCCTTAGTAAACGCTGCGCCAAATGGGGCTCTTTGGTGTGCTTTGCAGCAAGGGATATAAGAGGTTTGCAATCACGAAATGGCCAGTCCTATAACTCCGCGCTCTCACTGCACTGCACTCACCTGGCACATTACTGAGGGTGAGACGTGTGCTTTGCAGCAAGGGATATAAGAGGTTTGCAATCATGAAATGGCCAGTCCTATAACTCTCACTGCACTGCACTCACCCGGTACATTACTGAGAGTGAGACAGGCTGCTTCTTAAATGCACACACTTCAAGCTATACAGCTTTTCATTGTCTCCTAAAGACTCTGCTCTCTCTACCCACCAAGGAGATACTGCTTCTTTCTGATTTTCCTCCTGGTTACTTTCAAAAATGTCTTTTGACCATTTATGTCTTAGAAACTTGACAAGTGGTGAATGTAGAGTCTGGAGGCAGCCAGGACTATAAGAAATACATGTTTAGGTAGAGTTTTAAAAAAATGCCATCAAAATCATCATTTAAAGAGTATTATTCTAACTCACAGTATCTGAAGAACCAGAAAATCTCAGTTTTTCAATTTATTCATTAGTATGCATTCAAACAATGAAACATTTCTTATCTTTTTTCTCTCTAGCAAATTCTGCCTCTAAAACAGTTCCAGACTTGTGTTTTAGTAGAGCAAGTTTATCTACCTACCTACTACATAGATAGATAGATTCAGATATATACATACATAAATACATGCATATGTGTATGCAGTATAAGCTGATAACAATACACCAGGGTAGTTATGTATTGTTGACACATTTCATTTTTCCTCACATTAAAAAAATAAAAGCAAAGTTAATTGAAATCCTTGTATCTAATTTCAAGGAACAGACTCATGCAGAAGCTTGGTATTTAGTCATCTGTTTCATGAAACCCTTATGAAGTTCTGCACATATAAAATATATACTTTTTTAGTAGAACAGGGAGGTATTGGGAGTAGATACACAATTTTTCTTTTAAAATTCAGATCTGTGTAAATAAAATACTTTATTTAAAAATATATACTTTATTTTTCTTACCCTCAACTCCTCATCTCTGGCAACCAGCAATATGTTCTCTGTATCTATGAGCTTGTTTCTTTCTTTCTTTCTTTCTTTCTTTCTTTCTTTCTTTCTTTCTTTCTTTCTTTCTCCTTCCTTCCTTCCTTCCTTCCTTTCTTTCTTTCTTTCTTTCTTTCTTTCTTTCTTTCTTTCTTTCTTTCTTTCTTTCTTTCTTTTCTTCCTCTCTTTCTTTTTTTAGATTCCACATATAAGAGATATCACACAGTATTTCATTTAGCATAATGCCCCCGAGGTTCACCAATATTGTTGGAAATGGCAATATTTCATTATTTTTTTATGGATGACTTGTATTCCATTGGAATAATATTCCACATAACAATTTCTTTATTCATTCATCCATCAATGGACACTTAGCTTGTTTCCATATCTTGGCTATTATAAATAAGGTTGCAATGAACATGAGGGTACATATACTTTTTTTTTTTCCAGGAAAAACCCTTTATTTGCAGATGTACTAGTATGGTGACTCAGGGGAGTCTGTTTCCAAAGCTGGAGTATTCAGGTCCTTTGTTCATTTTTTTAAAACGGGTTATTTGCTTTGTTTTGTATTTTTGCTATTGAGTTGTATGAGTTTCTTGCATACTTTGGATATTATCCCCTTATTAAATATGAAGTTTGAAAATATTTTCTTCCATTTCACATATTGCCTTTTCATTTTATTGATGGTTTCCTTTGCTGTTCAGAAGCTTTTTATTTTGATGTAGTTTCACTTATTTATTATTGCTTTGTTGCTTTTGCTCTTGGTGTCAGATTCAAAAAATCATCTCCAACACCTATGTCAAGGAGATTACTGCCTATGTTTTCTTCTATGAGTTTTATTGTTTCAGTCATGTTTAAGTCTTTTTCCGTTTTGAGTTCATCTTTGTGTATGGTGAAAGATAGTGGCCCAGTGTCATTCTTTTGCATGTTGTTGTCCATTCTTTTTCTAACACCTTTTATTGCAGAGAGTGTATCTTTCCCCATTGTATATTCTTGGCATTTTTGTCATAAATTAATTGACCATATATATATGTTTTTTTCTGTATTCTGTATGCTGTTCTCTTGATCTGTATCTCTGTCTTTTATGCCAACATGCTACTATTTTAATTATTATACCTTTGTGATATAGAGTTTGAAATCAGGGCACATTATGCCTCCAGCTTTGTACTTCTATCTCAAGAATGCTTCGGCTATTTGGTTTTTTATTTTTTGTGGTTCTATACAAATTTTAGGATTATTTGTTATATTCTTTTTGAAAAATGCCATTGGAATTTTGATAGGGATTGTATTGAATCTGTAGATTGCTTTGGGTAGTATGGATATTTAAAAAAGATTAATTCTTCCAATCTATGAACATGAAATATCTTTCAATTAATTTGTGTCTTGTTCAATTTATTTCATTAATGTTTTGTAGTTTTCCATGTACAGGTCTTTAACCTTCTTGGTTAAATTTATTCTCAGGAATTTTATTCTCTTTCATGCAATTTAAAATGGGATTGTTTTTTAATTTCTCTTTCTTATAGTTTTTTTATTAGTGTATAGAAAGGCAGCAGGCTTTTGCATATTAATTTTATATCCTGCAACTTTACTATATAATGTTATGTCATTTGTAAACAGTGACAGTTTTACTTCTTCCTTTCCTATTTGAATGTCTAATTTCTCTGGCCAGGACTTTCAATAAAAGTAGGGAGCTTGGGTATCCTTTCAGTCTTGTTGCTGAAACCAGAAAGGCCTTCAGTTTTTCAGCATCGACTGTAATGTTAGCTGTTGTTTTGTAATATATAACTTATTATGTTGAGGTATATTTTCTTTGTACCTTCTTTGTTGAGAGTTTATATTATAAGTAGAGGTTGAGTTTTGTCAAATGCTTTTTCTGCATTTATTGAGTTGATATGTATTCTGTTGTTTGGATGGAATGTTCTTTATATATGTGTTAAATCCTTCTGATTTAATGTGTCATTTAAAGCTGATGTTTTCTTATTAATTTTCTGTCCTGATGATTTATCTATTGATGTAAGTGTGGTATTAAATTCTCCAACTTTTATTGTATTCTCTCGATTTATTCTATTAGATCTACTAATATTTGCTGTATAAATTTAGGTGCTCCTATGTTGGGTGTATAAATATTTATAAATGCACCCTAGCCAGTTTGGCTCAATGGATAGAATGTTGACCTGCAGACCAAAGGGTCCTGGGTCAAGGGCACATGCTTGGATTGTGGGCTCAATCCCCAGTGGAGGGTGTGCAGGAGACAGCCAATTAATGATTCTCTCTCATCATTGATGTTTCTATCTCTCCCTCTCCCTTCCTTTCTGAAATCAATAAAAATATTTTTTTAAAATTTATAAATGGTATATCCTCTTGTTGGGTTGATCCCTTTATAATCATGGAGAATCTATCTTTCTCTCTTATTACAGTCTTTGATTTAAAGTTTATTTTGTCTGATGTAAGTATATCTACTACTGCTTTCTTTTGGCTTTTCATTTGCAAGAAATATCTCTTTCCATCCAGCCCCCACTTTCAGACTGTGTGTATCTTTATATCTAAAGTGAGTCTCTTATAGGCAGCATATAGATGAGTCTTACTCTTTTTATTCATTCAGCCACTCTGTGTCTTTTGATTGGAGAATTTAGTCTATTCACAATGACGAGAGAGAATCAGCCTCCTGTACGTCCCCCACTGGAGACCAAGAACACAACCTGAACATGTGCCCTGACCTAGAATTGAACTGTGACCTACTGGTTCATAGATTGATGCTCAACCACTGAGCCACACCAGCTGGACCTGGCTGTTTTTGTTTTATATTTTTCTCTGTTTATTTCTTATTCTCTTGCTCCTTTTATTGTCATTTGATGATTTTTAGTAGTATACTTGTATTGCTTCCTCTTTATACTTGTACTTACTTTAGGTTTTGTTTTGTGGTTATCATGAGGCTTAAATATAACAAATTATATCTATAACAAACTTTTTAAAATTGATAACAATGTAAGTTTTATCCCATTCTAAAGCTCAGAATTTTCACTCTCTATTATCTTTTTAGTCTTTATTTTATTTCTGCTCTACTTTGTTTTTTTCCATCCTTCTACTAACTTTGAGTTTCATTTGTTCTTCTTTTCCTAGTTCCTTGAGGTGTAATATTAGGTTGTTCATTTGAGACTTCTCTTGTTTCTCGAGGTAGGCATTCATCACTCTGTTAGACTGCTTTTGCTCCATCCCAGAAATGTTGGTATGTTACAATTTCACTTTCATTTGTCTCAAGGCATTGTAGTCTTCAGCTCTGTGACTTCTATTTGGTACTTTCATATATTTTGCATCTCTTTGTTCCAATACTCCCTGTGTTCATTCACTTTTCTCCCTAGCTTGATGAACATCTTTATGACCAATACTTTGAACCCTTTATCAGGTAAATTACTTCCCTCTGTTTCATGAAGGTTTTTTCCCCGTGGTTTTATCTTGTTCTTTCATTTGGAACATAGTCATTTATTCTTCATTCTGCTTGATTCTCTGTTGGTTTCTTCTATACATAGATGAAACATCCATCTTTTTCAGTCTTGAAAGAGAGGCCTTGTATTGTTCAATGCTGCCCCAGCTCCTTATATGCTCTCAAACCTTTGTGCTTTTCTAAGCATCTTATTATATTTCTAATAGCTCACAGTAGTTGAGGATGTGCCAAGCAAGGCCTGTCGATGTCCCCAGGGGAAATGTATCAGCACCTAGATTCAGACTGGAAGCTAGACCCTCAGACATCAGCTTTTAAAAGTGTCCAAATATATAGAGAGTCCCATGGGAACTCAAGCAGCAGTCCTACTGGCCAGGCTATCTGGCAGTGCCTCTGAGCAGCAGACACAAAAATCTAGCCTCTAGGACAGGGGTGGGCAACCTTTTTGTGAGTGCGTATCAAAACCAGCAATATCTC
>NW_005355461.1:3182109-3206608 GCF_000412655.1 Myotis brandtii | reverse complement strand
GTCTTCTGTCTGTTCAGTGGCCCAGAAGTGGCAGCCTGACAAGAATTGTCTCTCCACTTGCCACAGGCCCATGGGACCCAGGAATGTAAGCCCTCCCAGAACCAGGTGGACAAGCGGCATCCCCTGGACGGCACCTGCCAAAACCAGGGCACCGGACCAAAAACAGAGCAGCAGTCACGTGAACAGCACTTCTCCAGGACGGAGAGGTGCTCTGGAGCAGGGAGAGCATAGAGATAGCACTGCTCTCTGAGGCCTCTGGAAAGCATTACTGTCAGTCCCTAGATGCCTGTTTAATTAGAAGCCGGCCCCTCAGGCCACAGCCATGATGATGAGCTAATAGGCCTCCTTCACAGAAAGGCTGAGTTTCAGGGTCTGTTGCATCCTGCTGTGCCCCGGGGCTGAGAACTGTCTGAGAACGCTTTCTTCTTAGTGACAGTCCTGTGGGATACAGGAGCACAGCCCCACTGGCTGCCAGGACCAGGTGATGTAGAGGTTTGCAGCAGCCACACAATCCGGGTGCCAGTCAGGGGTATGAGCTGCTTTCTGGGTGACACTGATTATTACAGTCCCATAGGACTAGGGACTCAAGCTCCCATAGCCTCCAGAGCCAGGCAGTCAAGACGCATCCTTGTGGGTGGCAGCCGCCACCAGCCTCCGTGCCCAGGGATTGTTCCAACGGGCGCCTAGGGGTATGTGTTAAATTAGATGCTGCTCCCTCAGGTGAGCCCCCTTCCCTTTAAGTCTGAGCACAGCCAGCTGCCTCTGAGCTGCAAGGGCTGTGTCCTTGAATGATAGTCTTGTGGATCTTGGACCTCGAGCTCCATTGGTTTTCAAATTTGGATGTGTTTGGGGCTCCTCTTGCAGGTGCAGAGCCCAAAATTTGAGGTGCCTGTTGTGGGGTTTAAGCCCATTTCTCCTTAAGGAGGAGCTCTGGGTTTTGAGCTTTCTCCCAGTTGTGGCTTGCTGTGCATGGGGTGGGGTTATGTAAAGATTGTGTCCCAGATTTTCCTACCACCTTCAATGTGGATTTCTTCTCGTTTGCCTGATGTAAAATCATCACTCAGCCAGCCATTAGGTTTTTTAAGGAGGAAATTGTTTCCCTATGGGCTTGGAGCCTCAGTTGGTTGGAGCATCGTTCTGTACACCAAAAGGTTTTGGATTCAATTCCCGGTCCAGGCTTGTACCAGAGGCAATCTTGGTTTCTCTCTCTCGTCAATGTCTCTCTCTCTCTCTCTCTCTCTCTCTCTCTCTCTTTCTCTCTCTCTCTCCCTCCCTCTCTCTCACCCCCCCCCTCCTCTCTCTTAAAATAATAAAGAAAAGAATCAGTAAGAACATATCATTGGGTGAGGATTAAGGAGAAAAAGAAAAAGAGGAAATTGTTCCATATGTAACTGTAGACTCAGTGTGTTCATAGGAGGAGGTGAGTTGAGTATCTTTCTATGTTGCCATCTTGAACAGGACATTTTTTGAGTGAAGAAAATTATTTATTCTAAAATACATTCACTCTGTGTAGACTCTATTTTATTGTATCACATCTGAAGAGTATATTCAGTATTTGAAGGCTGATGCCAAGCCCATATCAAAGCAAAGATAAGGAACATGATACAGCTTTCTAAAAGCACACAAGCAGCAGCGGCAGGTGAACTAGTTCTCAAATCTAATGTCGAATTTTAATTTTGATTCTGTTCTCTCTCCAACTCATACAGTCACAGTACATTATGAAATTCTTGAGTTTTTTTTCCCATGAAAAATAACCAAAAATTGATATATTTTGAGAACCTAATGAAGTGTTTTCCAATCACAGATTTGTGGTGTGTTCCCAGTGTGTTGCTCCTCTAATTGAATACCTTAAAATTGCAATTGCAATGCTTTAAATCTAATTTATTACAATTACAATAATGGGATTAGAGGATGAATGCATGGATGGGAATCTCTTCTCTAAATGAAGAATAATTATTCATACTGGAAAATTATCAGAAACAATTTTGGGCCTGTTGAATAATTTACTAGATAATTAGCTATATTGAATGTATTTGCAAATATTTACCTCTTCCTAATTCCTATAAAATTCAGTACAGCATAAAGGTAAAATTAGTGAGGGAATATGAATGGTATATTAAAAATCATATTAGCACTTACTTTAGAGTTGAAATGAATTTAGTAGTAATCTAGTCTAACCTCATTTTATTTATGAGTAAACCAAATTCCAGGAAGGTTAAAAAATAACAAGTAAATGACTATATTAATAGCCAGTGGCATTGGTAAGACAAGAAGCTTGTTCTCCTAGCTCCAAGCCCAGAGTGCCTTCTATAACTTCACTTATTATGCCGACAACATTGAGAGCAGAGGTTGATCAGTTAAAGTCCTGAACATAAAGAAAGGCAACTCTCGTTGAACTTTTCTCTGTTCTTATTTATCTAGAAAAAGGTAGAGCACATTGTTTATCAAAACATACAAACTACTGTAACTTGCCTAAGCCCTTTTGGAGGTTGTCCAACTCTTTGTAAATTATAAATTAGTATTTACTTTGCCCCTTCTCCCAAACTGAAAGCAATCTCAATGTCCAATTGTTGTGGGTAAGTTTGATTTCTCTCTGTATTGCAGCCACTAAACTGTTGTAGGTCTACACGCCCAATTGCTTCGCCATTTTCATCCCTATATACATATCCAACAGAAATATGCATGTACACTGTAGGGCATGGCTATAGGGTTAAGCCTCGGACTGACCTGTTGGCAAAGCCACAAACAAGTCCCAGCTTAGAGGGCACAGCCCTCTTGGCGTAATTAGGCTTGACCTTATGATGCTCCCTAGATCTTATCTGGGTAGCTAATGGACTGAGGGAAATGTAGCAAGTGCTGTCAAAACAAGTGAAACTCACAAGAACATTGTAACTATGGTGACCACTACCTTGTTTACCTCAGGCTATAAAATAAAGGCTCAGCTTGCCTCTGGATCTCTCTCTGTGGCCTCAGCCAGGCACAGGAAGATCCACTTAGACCCAGCTTATTCTCTTTGTCTGTCTTTTCTTCATCCTTCTATGCCCCCCCTCAGGCTTGCTGAACCCTTGGCTGAGCTGGCTCGGCACATGTACACCAAGATAATGTGCAGAAATGTATTTAACAGCTTATTTATAATAATGTTAAGTTGAAACAATCCAAATGTTCAGTAACTTTAACATAGATAAATAAATTCTGGTTTATGCATGAAATGGAAAAGTATATAGCAATGAAAATGAGCAAACTTCAGTTACACTCATGAGTATTGATATATCTCACAGATCCAGTATTTATTAAAAGAAATTCAGACAGAAAATGATAAAATACTGTATATTACTATTCAGACAAAGGGAAAATCCATCAAGACGAACCCCTTGTTTGAAGTCGTAATTGTGGGTATCTTTGGGGAAGAGAGAGGTGACAGTGATTTGGAGGTGATAAAAGAAAGCCTTCTGGGGTGCTGTCAATATTATATTTCTTGACTGGACAGTATGATACTTTTTAAGTTGTTAAAGTTAAGGTTAGTGACTTTCCTATATCATGTCATACTTCAATAGAAGCATCATTAAAATGCTGTGAGAGAAGGTATAGTGATGAAATAAACATGACTTTTTAAATTACAAAAATAATTTTTAAAAAGAGAGATCTTAATTATATGCTAAATACTGAAATATTAAGCATGCTAGTCATAATTATCTCTGGGTAATATAATTATGAACGAATTTAATTTTCTTCTTTTCCTTGCTCATTTTTAAATTAATTTATACATTTTTTTTTTATTCCACCATTTCACTGGCTTCATAAAGGCAGGGATCTTGTCTGTCTTGGACACCACTGTGTCCCTAGCATTATGCATGTCATGGATACTCAATAAATATTTGTTGAATGAACAAAAGTTAGTGTTTCTGTATGCCTCCCTCCTGCACTTGGAGGCCCTGGGGCTTCTCAGCATGAATTTCCACAGAACCAGGGCATCTTGTGGGCTCTCCTATCTTTGCTGATTTTTCTCTGTCTTTCCTCCACCAGGAAGCCTTCCCTGATTCTCCTCTACTCTTCTAGCTTAGTTAGATTTCCCTCCTCTGATAGCTCCCAGACAAACTGGCTATCTTGCTCATTTGTGTGTGTGTGTGTGTGTGTGTACCTTTCTAATGAGAAAGTGTAACATTCACATAAAATATGCTTAAGGGTATTTTTAAAAGAAAAGACAAAGACTGAGTCAACATCTTTTCAGCTAAACAGGGGAATTCATGTGCTGAGAAGGCATTTATTGCTTTTCCTCTTAAATTCTTGAAGTTAATTTTAGACTCCATCTATTGAATTATACTTTACTTCAGTGGTTCTCAACCTTCTGGCCCTTTAAATACAGTTCCTCATGTTGTGACCCAACCATAAAATTATTTTCGTTGCTACTTCGTAACTGTAATGTTGCTACTGTTATGAATCGGAATGTAAATATCTGATATACAGGATGGTCTTAGGCAACCCCTGTGAAAGGGTCGTTCGACCGCCAAAGGGGTCACGACCCACAGGTTGAGAACCGCTGCTTTACTTAATCATTCTTATTAACTAAGATTCAACAGGAATATCTTTACAAAAGTTAATGAAAACTCAAGAATAGGCTCAGCAGGTAAAAGGGTGGGAAAGAAAGGGTCTATAGTTGTAAGTACATGAAAGTTTATTTATTTTTGCATTGTTATCTATTATTATATTATTTATTTGTATTACAACTGTAAACCTACGTTTGCTCACCCTGTATATAGATTGTAAGAAAGAGGATCATGTGCACAGCATTTATTGGGAATACTGCTGTGCTGTTGGCAGTACTTCAGATTATAGCACTGACCCTCAAAAAAAAGTCATTCAGAGACAGAGTGGTCCCTAACTTCAGCCTTAGCTGGGGGTCAACCAACCAAGCGAAAAGCATTGATGTTGAGTTTGATCGCTCAATTTTTCTGTCCTCGATTGAATTGCACACAATAAAATCCAAGCCATTTGACTTTCAGGATGTGTTGGTACAAATAGTCTTAGGTTTCCCATTAATGTCCATCTTTGAAAAGGAGAATTTGAGGGCAAAAGCCCGAATGACTTCTGAACCTATATGTTGGTACAGCACAAAGGCATCTCAAAGAGGATAGATGGAAAAGGTTAAATTTCACTCATATTCATGTAGTTTTCAAAATGGATCGACCTTGAAATTCATCAGAATGTAAATGACCTTGAATCTAGCATAAAACTTCTGCCCCACAACACCTATCCCAGGGGTCTAGATCATGAAGCTTCTTTTTATATCTAACCATTCCTACTGCTGTATACTGGACACCTCACTGACTGTCCTAAACCATGTTTAGGATTCGCATCACCACCAAGTGGAACAGATCTCCCAATCTCTGCCCTGCAGAACTCAGAGTCCACATTAGTGTTCCACTTATTAGATATAAGTCTTGTATTTAATACTTTTTCTAATGCTTAGTAGTTATATTCTCTTACCAAATTAAAATACTCCTCTGAATCTCAGTTGTTATTTTTGTTTCAATCCTAAAATGTGAACATTTACCTAGAACAGTGGTGTTCCAAAATTTTCCTGGTTGTTAGGGCCACAGGAACTGCATTATAAACTTACAGATTTCTGGTTGGGGAATGAAAACCCAAGACCACAATTGTAAAAAGCTGCCAAAGCTTGGTAATTACTGATCTATGTGTTTCTGAAGATGACTTGGTTTGTCAAAATGCTGGAAATGTTCAAATGATGTGCTAGTACTGCTGGAGTGGTTACTGTTAAAGATTTTGTTCTTTGGGTTCCTCTCTGTGAAATTTGCTTTTAAAATGCAAATGTGCCACTCTGTGAACCTTTTTTAAGAGGAGACTCTCTTATTACACTAGCACATAACCCTCCAAGATTGGGTTTTAAAAAAAGAAAAGGTGCCTTAGCTGATTTGGCTCAAAGATAAAGTGTCAGCCCGTGGATTGAAGGGTCCCAGGTTCGATTTCGGTCAAGGGCACATGCCCAGGTTACGGACTCGATTCCCAGTGTGGGGCATGCAGGAGGCAGCTGATCAATGATTCTCTCTCATCATTGATGTTTCTATCTCTCTCTACCTCTCCCTTCCTCTCTGAAACCAATATAAATATAAAAAATAAAAGAAAAGAAAAAAATTTAAAAAGTTAAAAAATAAATGATAGCACCAAAGTTTCCTGACACCCTATCTGAATGACATTCAACTCTTGCGTTTTCCACTCTTGTTTCCTTTGATACCATAATTTGGGTCCCTTGGTTTGAAAGGAGAGTTAAGTTAAATGTCCAATTCA
Source organism: Myotis brandtii (assembly GCF_000412655.1). NCBI lineage: Eukaryota > Metazoa > Chordata > Mammalia > Chiroptera > Vespertilionidae > Myotis > Myotis brandtii. The sequence goes on along the minus strand of NW_005355461.1, from coordinate 3,200,305 downwards.
AATGCCATAAAAAACCATTCACCTTTTTACCCCCTTGAGCAATATTTTGCCAATCTGCCATTTCCATAATTAGTATTAAAATATTTTTTCAAGGAAATACAGAAATAAGCAAGGAGAGTCAAAGATAAGTACCATAGCCAACAGTAGGATTTATAAAGTGCAACATTAGTCAAGTTGGGGGAGTGGCCATGTGGCCAGTGTTGTAAGATCCATCACTAGGAATATCCAGAGGGAAGAGGAACATACCCCAAGTCCAGATGTTCAGAGGAAAGTTGGCATCAGAGTGCTCAGTAACATCAAGATTTCAGAGTGACCTGGAGGTATTACTGGAGCAGGAAAATAACTAAGGAGGGTTTGGGACAATTACTATGTCTTTTAGCTGACTCGATGGGTTTGAGTACATGATCTGTGGATGAATACAGATGGGTTACAGGGAGAAGTGAGTTATTCTGTGTGGTAACTTGGCTATGCTATAGTGCCCAGTTGTTGGGTCAAAAGTGAGTTTGGATACTGCTTTGAACGCTTTGTATAGATGTGATTAAAATTTATAATCAGTAGACTTTGAGTAAAGGGAATTACCTCTATAATGTATGTAAACCTCATCCAATCATTTGAAGGCCTGAAGAGCAAAAATTCAGGTTTCCCAGAGAAGAAGGAATGCTGCTGTACGACTGTAACATAGAAGTCCTGCCTGACTTTCCAGCCTGCTGGCAGGACCTAACGAACTATCCAGCCCTCAAAATAGCAGGAACCGACTTCATCAATCTCTCACTCTGTCTCTGTGAATCCTGTTGGTTCTGTTTCTCTAGAGAACTCTGACTGATACACTGAATAAAACCTCCAATGCAGAATCCTCTCTGAAGAAGGTAGAAAACTACAACTCACTTTTGCTTTTCCCTCTAACAGAGTCAGACTCATCCACTCCCTCCCTGTTTCCCTTTCTTGCTTACCTTTGCCTATGGGACCTACCTGACCACTGAAAGGTAAAGGCTCACATCTCATTGGCTTGGACTAAGCTCACAGCCCCACCCAACACCAGGGGCAGCTTTTTTAATTTTAGGGGATAAATTGCATAGCAGAATCTCTGGATAGCAGTCTTCTCTTCTATTGAAATATAAGTGGTTGACATTGGGAAATTCTTTCTAGGTAAGTAAAGTGGAAATTTGAACATTTATCTAGCAGAGCCTCACTTTGGGATCTGAGCAATCCAGACAGAGAAGATGTCAGAAATGATAAAGAAAATAATAAGATATGTGAACATTTTTATTTCTCCCTATTGACTTTAGCTTTTGATTAGGAGCAATATTTTTTAAGTCCTTTCAGAATAACCTCTATATTATACAAAGGTCAGGTCTCTCACATCTGAAGCAGAATGAAATAGGGGTGCCATAATTATCTAAATTGACTGCCCACAGGAACTCAAATCACCCTTCTATTCTAATTTAGCTGAGCATTTTCCAGCCATGGATTGGTGAGGAGCAAAATATAAACATGCCCAAATTAAATCAAACATGGCATTTAAATAGTGACTGTTTATTAGTTTGTTAATAGAAACTCAAGTTAAAATAATTTTGTGTCTTATCTGAATTTGAGGCAATATGCCTAGTGGTTAAGAACATAAGGTCTGAAGCCCAACTCCTTGGATTCAAATCCTGACCTCACATTAGCATATAGGCACTCAGTAACTTTGTCCTGCCTCAATTCGTCCATCAATAGAATAGTGATAATATTAATGCTTACCTCATAGGGTGGTGGTAAAGGTAAAGCACTTAAAATAGTATCTGAAACGTAGTAAGCACTAAAAATATTAGCTGTTTTTATTGTATACTATCTGATACTTACCCAATGCTTTTTATCAAATAATTGCATCAATTTGGTTTTTTTAAATTTGATTTTTAAAGAGAGAGGAAAAGAGAGAGAGAAACATTGACGTGAGAGTGAAACATCGATTGGCTGCCTCTGGCATGCTCTCCTCCCTCTCCTTCCCCCCCTCAGGGATTGAGCTGGTAACCCAGGCATGTGCCCAGAACAGGAATCAAACTGGAAACCATTTGGTGCATGGGAAGAAGGCCAACCAACTGAGCCACACCTGAGAGGGTGCGTCAGTTTTTATAGAGAGTATTCAGTTAGCTGTTTGATGGAAAACAATCTGGACCTATGTTTGAGTTCTAGATCTGCAAATTCAAGGTTAGGTGACATTGGCAAGCCATCATCTGTGGTTTTCTGACCCAGGAAGTTGACCTGATATATACCATACATATGTCATGAAAATCAAGTCTGATGATATTTATTGAATGCAAATTATAAGACCTATATAGCTGTGAAGGCCGGCTATCTATTCATGTAAGTAATGATCTTCAAAATAGTTAAGTCTACCACCGGACTCTGCCGCTGGGGTTCCACGCTCAAAAAATAAATGTCAGAATTTCCACAGTTACTTTTAAGAATATAAGGGTTCATTTTCCTTACTTATCAAGGAAAGGAAACTGACCTTTCCAATAACTTAGTAATGAAATTTAATTATTAGAGCATTTCTCCATAGGTCTCCCTCCATCCTCTCACATTTCACGTGTTTGTTGCTGTACATGAGCTCCAGGAGCAAACTGTGCAATGTGTCTGCCCTGCTGCCATGTGCTCATCAGTCTTTCTCCTCTGTACCTGCCTGGGTGGTCTTGCCTTCCTCTTCTGACCTAGTCTATATCAGTGTAAAATGTGAGGTAATCTACACAGAAGGTAATGAATATTGATCTTCCAGTTTAGCCCCAAAACACCTACAGCAATGGATTGACTTAAAGACCACTGATGTGTAAGAAAATCTAGTCACATTAAAAACAACAATAAGCTGTGTTTTGATGGAACTATGCCTTCAGGTGTTTGCATGCTGTTCTCTTTCACCAACTTTAAACAAAATTCATATCATGGCTTTACTGCTTTGAGCTTCACATATTTTTCTAAAAAGAAGAAAATAATATAAACAATTTAAAGTTATAGGGGCTTTATATTAAAACACGTTTGAGAGCCCTGGCCAGTGTTGCTAAGTGATTAGAGCATCGGCCCATGCACCCAAGTGTTGTGGTTAGATTTCCAGTGGAGGGTATATACCTGGTTGCAGGTTTGATCCCCAACTCTGGTCTGGGCTTGTGTGGTAGGCAATCAATTAGTGTTTCTCTCTCTCTCTCCCCCTCTCTCTCTTCCCCCCCTTTCTTCCTCCCTCTCTCTCTCTCTCTCTCTCTCTCTCCTCTCTCTTTCCCCCCTTTTCTTCCTCTCTTCTACCCTCTAAAAATCAATGGAAAAAATATCCTCAGTGAGGATTAACACCAAAAAACAACAACAAAGCACCATATTTGAGAAACCAATGCAGGCAATCTGGAACACTTTGGTCTTCTCTACTTTCAATTAATATTAAATTCACAAAGGAATTTGATGGTAAAAAGAGAATGGTAATGTGAAATATTCAGACTACTTGTGGATTTCCCTCACTTAGTCTGCCTAATTTCATAAGGAAATTTCTGCTATCCTAGTTGCCAAAAGCTTTTGTAGCCCTAATGAAGTCTCCAGTGTTTAAAAGTTAAGCATCTTGGGATCTTCAAATATGAGGGACCAGACTTGATTTTAAAACCTGACTGGACAACATCTACCAACTCTGCCACAAATTCATGTCTCTCTATCCTTTGGGTTAAATAGCCTATGCTCCCATACTTTGCCAGGCATATTATGGCCTCATTTATGAAGCTTGCTCAGAGTTCCTCCAATCTTTACTCTTCTTTCCTGCCCTCTCTCTCCATCTGCAGAAGAGAGAGCTATCTTGAGGAGCCAGATCAAAAGTGAATTCTTCCATAAAGCCTTCCTGATTCTCTAGCAGGAATTAATCTTTTCCTCCTTTGATTTTCCCAATGTTTTTAAATCTACTTAGTGTAAATTGCCTTTTACAAATGTGACTACTAAAGCAGATTAGAAGTTCTTTTAGTCTGGGGACTTGGCCTTTGCTCATCTTATTGTCATCTTCTAGAACTCCTAATACAGTGCCTTGTAGATAGTTGATTTTTAATAAATGTGTAGGAATACTTTAACCAAATAAATGTATTGAGTCAAATAATAGCTAGATGAAAGAGTTGTACACAGTTATATTACAAGAGATATGTTATCTGGTTTCTAATGATGAAAACTCAAAGTCCCAAAGAGGTAATACCAGTAGAGACAAAAACTTGTCTAAAGACAGGAAAGCAAACCAACATTCATTGAGCATTACATTAGTTGCCTGTGGCTTCTGTAACAAATCACAACAGACTTGGTGGCTTAAAGAAATAGAACTTTATTCTTCACAGTTCTAGACATCAGTAGTCCAACATCAGTCTCGGTGGGATGACATCAAGGTATTGGAAGGGCTGCACTCCTTTTGGAGGCTCAGGGGGAGAATTAACTCTTTGCCTCTTCCAGCTCCTGGTGGCTGCTGACATCCCTTGGTTTATGGCCACATCCCTCCATGACCACATAGCCTTCTCCTTCTTTGTGCCAAATCTTCCTCTTTTGTTTATTTGTCTGTTTTATTTTGTTTTTAAATAAGGGCATTCATGGTTGCTATTAGGTTGCACCCAGATAATCCAGAACTATCTTCCTATCTCAAGATCTTTAATAATATCTACAAAACCCTTTTTCCATAAAAGGGAACATTTAGGATTAGAACCTTATGTTCTGGGGAGCATTACTCAGGGTGCTATAAACACCAACTAGACATGTTCCTTTGCATGGTTTTACTACACAATCCACACAGGTAGTCTATGATGTAGTTATCACTGTTCTGATGAAACAGGTGAGGCCACTGAAGTCCAAGAAGTTGGGTGACTTGCACAAATGTACTTGCAGTCAGTGGTTGGATATTTGATCCAAGCCTAGATCTCTGGCTCCAACTTGAAACTTAATTTTGTTTTTTCATTATATCTCAGGAGCTTCCCAAGTATTAGACACCCAGTATATTCTTAATAAATGTTTGTTGATATAAAAGAAAACCTTTATTGAGGTTCTAAAATTTCCTGCTTTATCATTTTGTCACCTTTTCTAAAAGTTTATTGATTTTTAAAGGATTTTATACACCAGAAGTCTCTTCAGAAAGTGTTTTCTAATGAGAATGCGTTGTTGTTTCCAAAAGGGTCGCTGCAAATCGGAGGCAGTTTAGTCACTGTAATTTAAAGGGATGTGAAAATTTCACATAGAAAGTAAAAAACAATTGAGCATTTGAGAGGGTGAAAATACACATCAAAGTCATTAGTCTACAAAAGCTGAAAACAGATCCTCAGTCTAATTCAATATGAGTGGGAATAAGCTGTATTATCACCGCAAAAGAATGAAGTTTCTGTAGGCATTGAACATGGAGTTAAAATTCATTCAAGCAATGTTATGTCTTCTCCCTGATTTCCCCTAAGTCTTAGACATTTGTGAAGTTGTATTCCTGGGTTCTGATAATTCACTATAGACTTTCTAGTGAACAGCTTTAAAACCACATTTCATTAAGCTATTTTAAAAAAATTAGGAAGCACCACTGGATCATTTCCACCCCACTAGTTTATGCTGCCTAATGTTAAAATACTGGTTCTCATGGACTATGAAGGCATGTACTAGTTTTCTCTTGCTGCTTTAATAAATTATCACAAATTTAGCAGTTTAAGCAATATCCATTTATTATTGTTACCGGAAGGGGTCCATTTGCCCACACACATCAAAGCCCAATAAAACATGAACAGGAGTTTGCAGCCAAGAAAGTAAGAATTTATTAAAGATATGGTGCCATGCCTGGAGTCACAGTAGCTCATGCTCAAAGATTTGGCTCCCAATAACTTCCAGAGGATGAATTATACAGGGGGAAATCGTTAATCATGGTGACTAAAGGAGTTAGGGTCATGGTCTCTACTATTGGTTGGTGCTAGTGCAGAGCGTAATTGATCATTGCATCTGGTCCTGATGCTGTTCTGTCCAACTTCACAAGGATTTGTTCTGTGGGATTGTTCCGCTTTCCTGGGTCTAGAGCTAAAACACAACTGAGGTCAAGATATTGTCTTTAGTTTGATTGAAAACTCTGACTCTGTAGTTAATAGACCCAAGACCTTATTCCTATGACTACTGGGTGCTGAACAGAACCTCATTGTCCTGAGGGCTTAGTGATTAAGCAAGGGATAGGGAAGTGGTAAGCCAGGGTGCTGCCTGAGTGATTCAAAGGGAAAAACTCAAAATAAAAGGCCAGGTTAAAGAAAACAAGGTCTCTGCACAGTTACATTATCTCACAGTTCTGTAGTCAGAAGTCCAGGCATAGCATGGCTCAGCGGGTTCTCTACTCCTGATTTCAAAAGGCCAAAATTGTTGGCAGGATTGCATTCCTTTCTGAAGAGTCTGGAGGTGAATCTACTTCCAAGCTTCTTGGGATATTGGCAAACTTCAGTTCCTTGTGGCTGTCAGACTGAGTTTTCTTTGCTGGCTGTTGACTGGAGGGTCATAAGTGGCTTCTAGAGACTGCCAGCATTCCTTGGGTCATGGCCCCCTTCCTCCATCTTCAAAGACAGCAACGAGGGATTGAATCCTTCTCTTGCTTTAAATGTCTCTGAGCTCCCATTTTACTTTGTTGCTCCTCTACTGTCTTCCACTAAATGTTTTGACAGACTTTTCTACTTTCCTCTTCTACTTTTAAAGGCCCATGTGATTACATTAGGTTCACCAGGATAAACCCCTATCTTAGGGTCAGTTGATTTGTAACCTTAGTTTCATCTGCAAAGACCCTTCACAGAAGTAACTAGAGTGGTGTTTGGTTGAATGACCAGGGGACAGGGATATTGGCACAGTGTTTTTAGAATTATGCCCAAAACAAGGTATAAAGTTTCCACTAAGGTTTATTTTATTCTTAATATTCTATCTCTAGATTTCAAAGGTCAGGTTACTCAGTACGGACTTATAAAACCAGAAACATGGAACTAACTACCTATTTTTCTGAATACAACTGATGGACATAACATTTGAAGGTTCAGATATACTTATGTAGCCACATTTCCATCTTATGTATGAATACCAGATGGGGAACAAATATTATAAATTAAGAAAAAGAAACTTCATTTATTCTTAAAAGTTTATGTAGCTAATGCACCAAGGATTTTAAGCATAGGCTATGTTCAAATAGAAAGAACACTTACTGAAGTCTTTAAGACAAGGGTTGTCAAGAACAAAATGCTCACTGACGAAGGATGTTAAAACATTTTCCTGTAAGTTGTTTAATGACACGTGATAGACCACTCACCATTATCATGTGTCTTACCTTGGAGTCAGTCTAGCTACTGATAGGGAATCTTCTCCAGGAGCCAGTTAGACATTCCACAATAACTCCTACATGTGATTATTTAAGTGTTTTCATTTCCCAACATAGAAAAACATTACTACCACCCAAAAACCTGATGTGATTAACACCATAGCTTAGTTTCCTAATGTGAATGTTCTCATAAACAGATAAGAGTGCAAAGCTTTTTAAGAGCAGGTGAATTTCTTCCCGACTCTATCCCCAGTTGGACCCTGTGAGTTTCAGATAGTGAGGAGGTGCTAGGGGATGACTGAGCCACAAGATGGAGGGGGTCTGGGTCACTGGATCCCCACATAGAGAAGACCTGCTATCAACTAGAAGCACCTGGTTTGGATAGTTAGATGAGGTAGAAATATAATTCCATTGTGTTTAGGCTTGTATACCTTTTGGATCTATGCTTTTTGAGCTGCTTGAATTACCTACACGAATGCATCCTATGTTTATCCTACTCTAGCATTCATAACATCAACTTCATTTTGCAAGGTCTCTAGTTCCTGACTCTTTAGATTCCATAAATCCTTATTACTCTCAATTTTTTTGAGGATTTTTTTTCAAGGGTGTTGTAAAGGGCAAGAATTATTTTGAAGCTCAGAGCCAAGATTTTGAAAAAAATACTAAAATATTTTGTGCCTTATTTTCACTGGAGCAAAACACTTTAACCTTATTTTTCTTAAGTTTTAATAATGGAAGGGTTTCAGAACAAAGAGCAAGAGTAAAAGTAGTTAAAAATGCTGAAATATTCTTCTCTTGTACAAGGTTAACGCAATAATACAGAGTGTTCTTGGCATAAATTAGATTCAAGATGAAGGAAAGGCAAACACAGGTCTTCTTTGAGATGGGAGGGTCTTCATTTAGAGATTTAATATAATACAGAGTTTAAACATGCTCAGACTTACAATGTTGTTCTCTGGAAAAAAAAAAAAGAAATTTTGAGTCCCAGTAAATCAGGTCAGTGGAAGCAAATATCTGAAGTCATGGGTCATGCTGATTTTAAATACAGGCCAGGTAATTCTTTCTTATAAATTTCTCATTTGTACAGAAGTTTTTGAGTGAGATGTAGGAAGTAACAGGAGATAATTTGAAGCTAATACACATATGACAGAATTATCACAAGTAAATGACAGAATTGGGCTGACACCTATGGGAAAAATTTACACAGTCAATAGAATCAAAAATTATTAGTGATAACTGACATTCATGCTACTACTACTTATACCATCTTTTACATCTATAATTTCTCAATAAGCATGAATGTACATATTATTATACATTGTAAATGTATGAGACAATAAGCTTAGAGAGATTTCCAGCAAATGAGCCAATATCATATAGTTACTCTGCTCAAGTTTCAGAATTAGGAATTGTATCCAAGTTCCATCATAAAAAAAGTCCTTATTAGGAGTTTCTTACTCACTATAATAACCACCAACAAACAAGGATTAGTGATGAATTACTATGTCCTAAAATTTTAGGACTCTCTCCATTGCATCCATTTCCACTAGTGTGTTTTTTGTTATTGTTTTTACTCATTCTTATGTCAATATCCCTGTTCTCAAATAGGAAGGTGATGCTTCTGATGTGCTTTCTTGAAGACAGAGTTAACTCCTCTGACAAACAACAAATTCCTATTAAAAAATCACACACAATCATTTGCAGTACACAGAATTTTAGGACAAAAATAAAAATCAGTGTTTTAAACCTTTTAATTTAAGACATGTGACATCTAGATTAAGTACTTTTCCTGATTTAATGTGTTTCTTAAAAGTCAGTAGTACTATTTCTAGTTACTATATTACCTAAGGATTTTTAAGAAAGCCTAATATTTTACAAAGAAAACAGAGCAAATATAATCTGTAACCATAGTAATAGCTTAATTTAAATTTGGTCTTTTATATATGATATTCAGACTTATGATAATTTATAAAATCACATTATTATTTTAAGAAGGCAATGAACATTTCTGTAAAGGAAGGCAAATTTACTATGTTCACACAACAGTGGGTTACATTTAACTACAGGGATACTGATAAATATGGTGGGGAACTTAGATTTAAATAATTAATCAGAATATGCATTAGGAAAACAGCTTTAAGAATTTGATTATAAAAATCACTTCATTTTTAATAGTATTTATTTAAGTCGTGTAACAATAATTTATTGTACCAGAAACAATGGTGATATGTTGCAGGGTCAGGATGCATGTTAGGGAAACAAGACATACCAAGTCCCCTGTTCTCATGGGCTTACTTTATCACAGAGACAAGAAGGGAAGTGAGGAAGAAGGGAAAGAAAAGAGAGAGGAAGAATTAACAAATAACTGTGAGATGCTGACTGAATTACTGAATAAAAATTAATAATAGAAGGGCTGGGTGAAAAAAATGAAGGGATTAAGCAAAAAACAACAACTCATAGACACAGACAACAGCATGGTGATTACCAGAGGGGAAGGGGTGGGGATGAGGGAAGGTAGAAGAGGGTATAGGGAGGGATAATTGGTGATGAAAGGAGACTTGGGGTGGTGAACACACAATACAATATTCAGATGATGTATTATAGAATTGTACACCCAAATCCCATATAATTTTTTAACCAATGTCACCCCAATAAATTCAAATACATTCATACATACATACATATATACATACATAATAGAAAAGATGTGTGCAAATGAATACCAATGAAAATATTCTCAATATGCCAGCCAGGCTTCAATTAAGGAAACAAAACCACTGAGTATTAAATAATCAGGAATTTATTACAGGCATTGGACATTACACAATTGTGAGAGGAACTGGGGTAAGAGTTCACTACAGGGAGCTGGAAGGTTACTTAGCAGTTATTATGTGTGTCTTTAGGCAGCTCTCCTGAAGCACTGGGGGGCATGCTAAAGTTTACAGCAAATCTGGAAACAAGGAACATCTAGTTGCTAGAGTGAGCCGCAGTGGGTGCAGAAGTATGAGGTAAGCTGTTGCCTTTGCATAGTTACTGTCTCTGTGACTTCACAGCCAAGTATGTACTGGGCCTGGGAGGCTAGAGTTCAGGAGGGTCAATGGTCAGGAAGTAAAGCAGAATTCAGAGAAGGGAAGAAGAGTGAGGATAAACTGGGACCCACCGGCACCTCCACATCTCTCTTCTTTTGCCTCTAACTATGACGACCATCAGGGAGTGGAGGCTGTTGCTCCCTCCATTGGTCCAAATCTCATGCAAATTTCTCTGGCGGCCAACTGCAAGCTGGAACCCTCCAGGCAGGTTCTGAGAAATGTAGTTCCAGATTAGCCAAGCTGACATAAGGTAAACAGTCCCATTAGGGCTTTTGGAGTACGCACAATTTACTTTTATCTATGCCAGTGGTTCTCAACCTTCCTAATGCCGCGACCCTTTAATACAGTTCCTCATGTTGTGGTGACCCCCAATTTCATTGTTACAAATTGAACATAATTAAAGCATAGTGATTAATCACAAAAACAATATGTAATTATATATTTGTTTCCCGATGGTCTTAGGCGACCCCTGTGAAAGGGTTGTTCGACCCCCAAAGGGGTCGAGACCCACAAGTTGAGAATCGCTGATCTATGCTATGAGGTATCTATATTTCCTATTTATAATATGGTACTTCAAAATAAAGTCATAAGCAAAATAATTTCTTTTGGAAATGCTTTAAAATTAAAATCAGTAAATATAAAGCTATCAAGTTACAAAATTCTTTTTGAGTCTCCTTTTGGTGATTTTGCACATTGCTCTACTTATTCACCTAGTGCTTTGCAGTTCTCAACATTTTAAATTCTAATGAAATCTCAACAGAGTAGTGGCAATTTGCCAGAGCATTTTTCTCTCACTTTTCTAAAAACAGAGTAAACAAAGTGAGGAGAAATGTAGTGGGTTATACCCATGTTGGGGTGATGAACCCTCACCCCCAAGATGTTAACCTGAAGATTTCTCTACTCACTTCACTGGTCTATGCAGTGAGGACAGTGTTCTCTGATGTGGAAAGTCAAAATAGTTACCACGGGATAGGATCAATTGATCTGCAAGTGTAATATTTCCTCTCATTCCTTAAATGCATGAGATAGATCCATGCAATTCAAAGCATTTTTCCAGAGAATGTCAAGGATTGGCATCCACATCCAAAACGGTCAATCTTTGGAGCATGAAACTAACTCGTTGCACATTTTAAACTGAGATAGTGGGCATGTGTATGATTTACTAAATGTAATGTTGATGCTTAGATATGAATTCACTTTATGTTGGTAATTCTGTGGAGGCTAGTTATGCCATTGATATTACTTCACTCTCCAGTAATCAACAGCTAGGGTCAACCAATTTGATTTTTTAACATCTATTGTATTTAGACAGAACCTATAGAAAACAACAACAAAGTAATTTGCATATGAGAAGTACTTGATATTGAAGACAAAGCCTTAAAGCTGACTTACAGTTAAAGTAAATATACATTTTCATATTTCCAAATCTGATACCATCAGAATCCTGGAAGGTAATACTCATATCAATGAAACATTTAAATTGGCAATTGCTATAAAATTGAAATGAGGAAATACAGAGTTTGCTTCAAAAGAATTACTCCCTAATGGTCACACTAAATGTATTTTTTTCTCTACATCAAGTGGATTTAGAATGTGTCATTAAAATCAAAGTACCTTCTATATTTCATCTTTAGAATAGACGGGAAAATGCTTTAAGAGGAGGTAATAGCATATCCAGGTAACCAATTGAACTGAAATGTGAGGCTTCAAGTAGGTATTCAGTAAACCTGCTAGTTAGGTTCTTACTAGTATGGTCTTTGGTTAACAGTTGGAAATCACTGTTCCTTACGCTAGCATTAAAAATGCCTCTACAGGATGTTGGCAGTGACCTTCCCTGGAATAAAATAACCTAAACTATGGTTGTCTTTGACATAAAATGCTTATTTAGAAAAATGTGTACTTGGAACAGTATAACATGGAAGTGATCACACCAGAGCGAAAAAAAGTTGTCAATAACTAAGCTGACCTGCTGCTCTTACAGAAGCACATTCTGCCGCCCAAGTACAGCTCCATCCTCCATAGTGACAAGGACAGGGAAGAGGACTTTGCTACTACCAAAGAACACTGAGTTGGATTAATATATTAAACAACTACCTAAAAAACTGTCAGAATTACTTTCTTCTTTCATAGCTGTGGACTAATTCTTACTCTAATTCTAAGAGTTGTGAAGATTAAGTGGGACCATCCATGAGACAATATCTAGTATCCATTGACAGATGGTGCATGTACACTAAATGTTTATTTTCTTCCCTTCTTTCATGAGGTTTACTTATTATGGCACAATTTACAAAGTTGATGTACTTGCTTCAAAGGATTCACTGAAGTATAAAAAGCGACAGTAGGAAATCTGAGAACAAATGTCAGATTACCTAACATGCAACCCATTTTTGCTTCTAATATACCAAGCATTTTTCCTTCCTGGAGCAGAAAAGAATTACTCCCACAGGATAGAGAAAAATGTTACTACTCTCTAAGAGCTGCATTTCTTAACTCCCAACAGTATGCCCATGCCTAAAATTATTTGAGCAAATAGGAATTCGTAATTCATTTATCCTAATGTTATTCCCATGTCTCTCACTTTCTTTTCTATTCACTTTTGATCAAGATGGACTTGACCCTCGGCTTGACTAAACTTTAGACAGGTTTCTTCCTGACTGTAAGCCCCTGCCCTCTCTTTACTTTAGAGCATTTACTTTAGAAAACTTGTAATTGCAAATTCTTTCTCTGCCCCTTGGAAATGTAGATAAACCTCCAAGCCTCTTACCTGTTTTACAATCCAGGAATGTCTTTCTCAAGGACCTGGGTGCCAACCTCAATAAAGATAGAGCCCCATCAGTCAGTGGGAGGGTGGCAGCCTAACTTGATTAATGTCTATTAAGGAACAGAAGGCTTAATGGCAAAGAAAAACATTTGCACACTCAGGAATGACTCAATGTGCTAGACACATCCGATTGACCAACCCCATCCTTCAATGTCCTCCAGTACTTTTCCACTAGCCCACATTAGCACTTAAAATCCCTTTGGCCCTATGTTCTAGTGGAGTTGAATTCAGTCTCTCTCCCCTATAGCAATAGTCTTGAATAAAGTTTTCCTTGCCTCTATCTGGTGCAGTTTTTGATAGTTTCCTTCTTACTGAATAAGTTCTACATGTCATTGTTAAAATAACACACACCCTTACTAATATCCTCAATTCATTTATCCCTCCTTTTTCCAACCCCCAAATCATGATAATCAGCCTCTCCAGTCGTTTGGTTGGAGATAAAAACACAGCCAGCCGACTGACTGCTGACTTCAAGTCCTAGATCACTATTTCACCCCTTTGTCTTTCTTAATGCCCCACACACCTCCTTATACTCATTTTCAGCAGATGACAGAGAAAATAGAAGCAATCGGAAAAATGTCCATCAGCTTCCACCTCCATATTCACCCACCCACCTGCATCTGGGACTTTATACTCTGCCCTCCCTAACGTTATTGTTGATGAGCTAGCTGTGCTTGAACACTGGCCACCCTTCCACGGTGTCCCAGACCCCATCTCCCCATCTCCAGGATGTAGCTGTAGAAACTCTCCCTCATCTATCCTGTTACCAATTTTCCCCACTCTACTCAGTCAGTCCCATTACCCTGCAACACTGTAGTTGTTCCATCTTAAAATAATAATAATACGAATCCTCTCTTAATCTCCAATCCCCTCCCAGATACTGCAACAGATTTCTGCTTCCCTTTTAGAGAGACTTTGAGAAGGTGTTTAAAATGCCTCTCTTACCATCCCTTTTTAAACTTATACTATCTAGGCTATAGAGTTCTATTCCTAGAGATTATATAAATGAGGTATTCTCTCTCAAAACTCGGCTACTGAAGAGAAGTAGGCCAGCTTGTCAGGTTGAGTTTATTGGAAGATATCCTTCTTAGTAGGGTCCTCACCCCCCTTCTCCCAGGTAAGAATCTACCTCCAAGGGTTGATCATTCTAAATCTGGAAGCCATTTTATTAAAATAATAACCTCAGGAATATATTGATTTTTAGAGTGAAGTTCTAGTTTTTTAATTTACAAATAAAGAATATATCTTTCCACTCATTGTACTATATTTAACCTCTAATATCTCCTCCATGATAGTCTTCTATTAAGAAATGTGATGTTAAACTTGTGCTCTTAAATTCCTTTAATAGTTCTCTGTTACTTTCCCGACAAGTCTAAAATCCTTATAGTTGTGTAATTATCATGAAATTTTTGGTCTCAAAATCAACTTACTTTTTTATAACTGACTCTATTTCTGTCTCTTTTTTATTATTGTGGGTGAAAAACCTCAGTCTCTTCTAGGGTCACCACCACCACCACTCCCCACATTCATCTTCCAAGGATCTGTTATGGTACCAGTGTCTTAGGTCAGGTCAAGGTAAGAGTTGAGGGAAGGAGGACAAAGTGGTCCTTGGCTCTCCTCCAGTGGTTGGCACTGAAGTTTATATCATTCAAATTGGCTTGGCTACTCCAGGTTCCATGACTTGACATTCTTCTGTGACACGTGGAACCCAGCACACACAGGAGAAATTGTCCAGGGCTCCACCTTACTAAACATACCACACATTTATCTCTGGTGACTTGCTACATCTCCTGTGAGCTACTGGAAGGCTGTCCTGTTCACATGACCCATAATACATTTTCTCTCTCTCTCTCTCTCTCTCTCTCTTTCTCTCTGTGCCCCCCCCCACACACTATTTTCTCATTTTTCCCATTCCTCATTTCTCCCTTCCATTCTCTCCACAGCTTAAGGGATCTCTTTTAAATCTTGGGTAATGTAGATGGGAGCCTCATGCTCCTCACTGCTTTTCTCAAGTCATAGTTTCCATGTCAGGAATCTTTTCCCTAATTTTGTTGCATGTAGGTCCTAGAAATAAAAGTTATCAGGAGTTATAGGTCCTGTCCTATTTTCATCTTTGCCACATCCCTCCCCCACAACAATGAGCACAGAACCCATAGCTTCTTAAATGGAGAGATGGGTAAAGTGGGGGAGATTATGCTTTAATATCAATGCTACATTTACAATTGGATTCCCACTTTATCCTCTCATTCATCTCCGTAACATCAGATGGTTCACAGCTCCCTAAATGCGTACTTACAACATTAGAACAGTTCTATTGGCCCTCTGTTTGTTTTCAATGACTCTTCATGTGTTCACAACAGAAATGTGATGATGAAAGAGGAGGTAAGTATCCAATTGCTTGCACCTTCATATTTAGGTGCATCTGGAATATTTCTCCATCCACAGTGTGGCAGCTAGTAGGCTTTGAGCCAATTAATAAGTCAGTGTAAATCTCTGCACTAAATGGTAGTAAAGGTTAAGAATTTTTGTATAGAAACAAACATATGTGTGTTTATACTATATATGTACATATATGTATATTCATGTAAGTACATACATTTGTATGTTTAGGAGTGGGAATATTTTGTTTAACTTCCACATGGATCTGTGGACTCTTTTGTGGACTCTAGGGGATGCATACACCCTATTTTACTTAACATACATTTACTTCTAACTTTATATGTATCTAAGCTGCCATCTTAGTGTCCTGGTACCAATTTTTCAGACATGTTACAACTCATTACTCCCCTATTTGCCTTATATTAAGTACTTTTGATGAGTTTTGGGAGACAGATTAGTCACTTGACAGTAATTGTAACCACATGTGTGTTATCAGCAGAGCTTCTGAAAACCATTTCTTCCCTGGATTAACTCTGGAAATAGATAAACGCATATCTTTTATGAAGATGATGATTACTTTCAATGTCATAGGACTCTCTCTGACCTTGCTCCTAAGGAATTCTGAGGATGCAGCTTCCTATGCACTGATTAGAGCTCATCTGAACAAACCCCAGTTAAACACCGTGGGAAAGAGTTTTAATAGTAAGGATTTAGATTATTATCATTCAAGAATTTTTAACTTCTATCTACAGCTTTTATTTTCATGGTTATCAACCACAGGTAAGCCTTAATAGAACCTAGAGATTCTTCTAATTTCATTCATCAGCTCCATCTAACATTGTTTAAGACATCTATTCTAAGTCTTGTAAAGGTCATTCATGATGTAATGTTGCTGAATTATATAATCAGCTTTTGGTTCTCATCTTGACCTATCGGTGGTGATCATGTTAGTGTACCCTAAGAAGGCCATTGTCTCGCTGAGAAGCATCTCTCTCAGGAATCAGACACTGACAAGCTAACCCTTACCTGTCAAGGATTTAATAATGACTCCTTGCAAGAAGATAGTTTTCTTGATCAGGATTCTACCCATATAGCCGTAATTCCTACCATTCCCACCTCTTGCTCTTTATTTCAACCTTGCACAATTTCCTCAAGTCTTCAGACTTTTGCAAATACAGTACAATGTCCTGTCTACACCCTTCACTTCTAACATGCATAGCTATCTGGAAAGTCATTTCTGTGTGCCCACAATCATCCCCCTTCCTTTGTCTATGTCTCAGGCCTCTCCTCATGCTCTAAGCATTTCCTCTGTGATAGAAATTTTCAAGTTGTCATTTGTTTATTTACTGGCTTCCCATAAGAAAGTAAGTTCTTTTTCATATTTAGGAACTTGCAAAGAGTAGTCATCAACAAAGTAAAAAATATATTGATATATTTTCCCCACTTTTTTTTCCCTTATCTTATCAGATATTTGGAAACTTTAAAAGTGAAATTATTTTTAAAAATCAGAATCTTATACCTCATGGTATGCTAATATTTATGAAAACAACATTAGAAGCCATATTTTTGCTTTACATTTGAAAACTATTTCATATTGCTGACATTAAAAACAAATTGTTCTCCTAAATATGTTGGAAGATAGATTAATTTACTAAATAAAATAGAAATCAGATCTCTTTTGATCATTTAAGCTTTTAAATTTTAAAAGTGAGATGCACAAATTTTTAAACTCTTGTTAATATTGTATATTCACCGCAAAGTTGCAATATAACCTCTAAGGCAGGAAGGTTTAAATACTAAGTTTTTCTTATTAATTCCCTGAATTAGAACAGCTCTTAAAATAAAATCAACTACATTTCAGCCAGCATGAAGAAATTGGATTCAGGGATGATTGCTATCTTTAAAGCCTATGACCTTACATTATTCTGTCATATGCCTAAGGACATTGAAAGTCTCTAAATTAATTTTAGGGCATACACAATAATGTTTTTTTAAATCACAGACTCCAAGAGCAGTGTGCCCCTGTTGCTCTGTTTTCAGGTTTTTAATCTTCATAACATGATTCTGCAATATGTCCTGTTTCTAGAAATATTTTGTGAATTTTTCCAGAAGTATTTTTTTAAATCTTGGCAATAATGTGCACCGCTTTGTACCTCCTCCCAGTACTTTTCTAAAAGGAGAAAAACATTTTTTTCTCTGCATCCTGTGTTCAGTCAACCTGTTTGTTCCCAGTGTTTTAAGATGCCTTTAGGGTTGCCTGTAACAAACAAGCAGCGAGGCTCATATATCTGGAGGATCCTTGTGTGCTGTCAGAATAGCAGAAACTTGGAGTTTAACTTGTGCCAAGAACTAATGTTTTCACAGTAATTTTTATATGTCATCACTCTATGGATAAAGAAACAGGAAGGGGGCAGGGGCTAGGTGGAGGTGAGCAAAGGTGGAAGGAAGGGGGATACCTGAAATAGTGTCAACAGTAAGAATAAAGTGGAGCCCTAACCGGTTTGGCTCAGTGGATAGAGCCTCGGCCTGCGGACTCAAGGGTCCCAGGTTCGATTCTGGTCAAGGGCATGCCTTGGTTGCGCAGGCACTTACCCAGTGGGGAGTGTGCAGGAGGCAGCTGAT
>NW_005355461.1:3176717-3182077 GCF_000412655.1 Myotis brandtii | reverse complement strand
CCTCTCTCTTCCTCTCTGTAAAAAATCAATAAAATATATTTTAAAAAATGAATAAAGTGGAAATACACACAATACCATATACATTAGCACAAAAAAATAAATAATGAGGTATAGTCTAATAAAATATGTCCAGGATCTATAAGTGGATACCAACAAAACTCTGACTAAAGAAATTAGAGAGGATGTGAGTTTGTTTAATTTACATACAAACTGTTTTTTTGGACTTGCTGCAGTGAACTGTGTTATTTCAGAGTGTCCTCATTATAATTCTTTTGTAAAAAGAAGCATCATTTTATAATAAAAATAAACTCATTCTAATTTATCTCTTTGCCACTTCAAAGTTTTAGGCTCTTTCCAACACAGTACACATTATTAGTGGGGCAAATATAGTGAAAGGAAACAGCATAGTCTAATAATAATACTAAGGGCAGATATGGGAGTCATGAATATACATTACATCTTTCAGGAATCTTGACTGATCATTTATATGATCTTTTGGGTGGCAGCCTGGTACAGTGATCATGACCTGATTTTATACTTCATTTTTTCCTTTCTTCCAAGTCTCGGTTTGCACATCTGTGAAATGGAACTGATAATATCTGCTCTGCAGGGCTCAGCGAGGTTCAGAGATCATATACACATGCTGCATAAGCCTAGTGAGTGCTTAATTAAGGATGACTTGTATTGTCCCAGTAACAATAGGCTCTGATTATTATAGAGAAGTGTAGCCACATTGGTAGAGAGCAGAGAGTTGGAGCCAAAGGGATGGAGTAGGCAGAACTGTGGGGGGACGTCTGCTAGATCTGGGTTAGTGATGTTTCTGTGTCCAGCTTACACGCCAGCCTGGGAAGGCAGCTGGAGAATGAAATTCTAGCTTTGTTTATAAAGCACAGAAATTATGACCACTAATATTTTGTGAGAATCCTTGTTGTAATTTTTCTTTTACCTACATCATCATGGTGGCAAAAGGTAACATATAGGGACTAAAACATTGAATAAATGTGTATGGAATACATACAGCAGAGCTGCTACTGTTTGATAAGCCAAATAAGAATATCAGGAACAGGGTGAAGAGAACACAATGGCTAACTCTACTGAAGCCCAGCTATGAATAACAAGGCCACTAGGGGAAGAAGGCATTCCCTCCCGTGCTCAGCAACAGCTGCTAGCTGAGCAAGGGTTTTAGAAAGTCCACCTGGGTGTCAGAGGCGGGATCAGTGTCCCCATTAGCTGGGCCTTGGCAATAAGAGCTTCAAAAACTAATATTTATGAGCACTTAGTAAATTCTAGCCCCCGCCACGCATCTTATTTGAATTCGCTAATGGAGTCTCTAGAATAACTCTGTGAGGTAAAATCTTTTATCATCATTTTGCAGATGCAAAAACTGAGCCTTAAGGAGCTCAGTTAATTTGACCATAAAACTAGTAAGAGATGGAGTGAGGGCTTGAAACCAGGATTGTCTGACTTAAGATCCCAAATGCTTAACTGCTATACTTTACTGTTCCTTAAGATACTAACCCTCAACAGCATAAATAAATTCCTTTCAAGAATAATAGCAGTTACTATCTATTGAGCACTTACTATGTCTCAGGTACTGCTCTCCCCACATTATTTCATTTAGTTCTCATTTGAATCTGGCGAGGTTTTTATTTAGGTTTTATCTTTCCATTTTACAAAGGACCACACCGAGGCTTTTTTTTTCTTCCCCAATGATGTAGGCTCATAGTACAAGAGCAGGGACTGGAATCCAGTTCTGTGGGGGTTTTTTTACATTAAAAATTCAGTGTTTTTACACTACAAAAATTAAGGACATCAAAGTCAGAGAAGGATAACTGGCTTTTGTAGATCCCTCTAACACCAACTATAAAATAATATGAAAGCCATGACTATAAAATAAAGTGGCAACCTACAGGAGCCGCCTTACTGCTTTATGGTCATGCTTCATAATTATTCAACAAATATTTATTGAGCTCCTACTATACACCATGGTCAACATGATGCAGATAGTCAATCAGATTGATTTCACAATAGCTCCAATTCAAAGACTGGTTCAATTCTTCATGGTACTTTCCCTTCATGTGGCTATATTTTTGTCAGAATTGTTTTCAACACACCTTATCTCTGCCCTTTCACCTAAAGAAGCAACACCTATCATCCTGATTTGGGCCTTAGAATGACAGCAGGACTAACATTGATTTGCTTCCCAGGTGAGGAATGAATGTGTTTACATGACCACAGAGGAAACAAAAATCCTCTTTCTGGACAAAAAACTTACATCCAGCTTCCTCTTCATTTTTGAACACCGTGGCTACCTGAACTCAACTGAAGCAGAAAATATTGCCAGAGTGAAAGCAGCATTAATTAAAATAGTCTGTTGAGACCCAAGCCAGATTTGCTATTGCAAGTCAAAGCGAAGAGAACATAACGCTGTGTGCTGTTTAGAAGATGGAGGTAATTTCCTGGGGTTATTTATAAATCATTAGCAGAACTTATCTGCTGTTGTCAGGACCTGCACTGGTAGGGAATCACGTGTAGGACATAATTATTAGAGCCGGGATGATGTGTGGGCCGTAGAATTTAGTTTTAGTTAGAGGCACCCTCACCAACACCGGAGAGGTGTTACCAGACAGCCTGCCTGTCAGTGGGAGAGGGCTGGTCCCAACCTCGATCTGTGTCTTCTCATGTAAATGAATTTATATGAGAGACCTTGACTGTGTAGTGAAAAGCCAATTTATTAAAGCAATTAAAGCATGTGCCTTGATTGAAAAAGCAAAGCAAGCAAACCTATACATCTGGCTTATGAGCTCAGATGGGCTCTCAGCTGATCTGAAGAGCCAGTTAGGTGGGGGGTCTGAGGCATTACATACCTCTTATCTATAGGTTTCAAAATTCCTCTGCTGAATATTTTGGTACAGATTAATTCTCAAGGTACCTTTTTACTTTTGTGGCCTTCCCAGTATTCATGAGAAGCACCTAGCAACTTGATCTTGCCAAGCCTTGAGACGGCTGGCTTCTCTGCTTAGGGAGTAAAACTGCTCTTTTTTTTTCCTTTCCCCTCCCCCGCTCCCTTTCTGCATTCTCTCCTTAGGAAGGTTTTTAACCATTTGCTCTGGTGTCCTTGGCTGGGAAGATAATGGTTTGTTAGTTACAAGCTGGCTGCAAATAGCCCACACTGTTTGGCCTTGTTTTAACTTTCCTGTCTCAGTTTCCCTATTCCTCCTGCCCTGGAGTCCTGTAACAGTTTGAAAGGTAAAACTATTGAAATAATAACATTTATATGTTGCACTAATTATTGAAACATTACTAGTTGACTGTAGAAATCTTGAAAAACTCAGAAAAGGATGAAGAGAAAGAACAAATCACCTATAACCTCAGCCCCTAGTGGCAACTACTTCAACATTTTTTAAAAATCAATTTTACATAGTTGAGATTTAAGTGAAGACTGTTTTTAATTTAGCATCTGATTATGAGCATTTCAGCAATCTTCATAAATGTCATTTACTTTTGATAATGGAATATATATATATGTATATATATATTGATTTCAGAGAGGAAGGGAGAAGAAGAGAGAGAATAGAGACATCAATGACAAGAGAGAATCATTGATCGGCTGCCTCCTGCATATCATACACTGGGGATTGAGCCCTAAACCAGGGCATGTGCCTTTCAGAGAGGAAGGGAGAAGGAGAGAGAGAATAGAAACATCAATGACAAGAGTGAATCATTGATCGGCTGCCTCCTGCATATCACAAGGATTGAGCCCTAAACCAGGGCATGTGCCTTGACCGGGAATCAAACCGTGACCTCCTGGTTCATAGGTCAAGGCTCAACCACTGAGCCATGCCGGCCAGGCAGGATGTCTTACAGTTTTTTGTTTTACAGTTCCCCTATGGTGAATCATTTAAAATTCAACTCTCATGTATTTATCTAGAAAACATTTATGGCATGAAAACTTTAATTTGGTCATTCAAACTAAGTCATACAGTGTAATTATTTTCCTTTCATTAATATAATTGATATTGTCAACTAATGGTACACTGTCTCCTCCATAGGAGAGCTAGCCATTGCTTTGATTAAATAGACCAGTGTGTCCCTTTAATATGAATGCTTAGCCACCACATTTACTATCAGACGGTTTCCCATGGCCAGATATGTGCACGTGTAAACTATGTGTGATATATGTCTGTGGATTTGTGAATTGGATGAAAATCTTTGGAGAAAAATCATATTTGCAGTTTTCTCCTTTCAGGTTTTTTTTTTTTGTGTTTTTTTTTTAAATAACCTTTAGGTGAGATTAATTCATACTTGAGTTTCCTGTAAAAGAGCCCAAATTTAAACTCTAGAAATTGGTGAAACTAAGCCTTTTCTTTTTTTGTAGTAGATACATTCCTCAAAACAAACAAGGAAACAAACATGTAATCTTCATAGAGTCCTTAGTTATAGCCATTAGGAAAATGGAGAGTACCCCTGAGAAATGCCTCTAATGTTTACATATCACCCCCTTATTTCATGCTAGTTTTTATTGTTGAAAGTGTTACATATGTCTCCTTGCCTGTTGTTGTTTTAACCTGCAGTTTTGTGAAAAGAAATATGACCCATTTCAGATATGACAAGCAGAATAAATATGCAATAAAGCACTAAAGAAAATGAGAATGATATTAATTTAGCTAACTTTGTACTTGCTGAGAGTATTAAGAACAACTCACTTACTAATTGATAAATTAGGGATTTTGTGTTTATGTGAAAGTATGCATATTTAAAAGAGAGGCTTCACTTTGCCTGCATATCATTGCTGTTGGAAAAATACCACTTGGGGTTTACTTGTAGGCTAATAAGCCCAGGAAGAAAAGTGGGAGGCTTGAATAATATTTATGTCAGCCACAGGAACTTTATTTTTCTTTATAGTACAATGAGCCTTGTGACAAGTTCTTGCCCTTTTAAAGCTCTCTATGGCATAATTTTGCCATCATAAACATGTTCTTCTTATTTTTATACCTATTTTCCATGTCATAGAAAGTAAAATACTAAGAAAAGATCACAACTATAGAGAGAGAGTCATTATGTATATGAAGGCTCTCCTTCAAACTTCTTTCTGCTTCTTTATGGATGAGAATCCATGTTAAAATTGTACACAATATTCCTGTAATCCCTGTATCCCCCAAAAAATGTTTTCTTCTTTCACTCTTGAGTATTTTCTCCTTTGTGAGCATCTTATCTCTTACCTCTGCATGAAAATTTTAAACTAGTGATGTCAAGATTATCATCCTTAATTAAATGGCAATTATTGGTAAGGGATCATTTCAGTTTTCCTTTTGTAATACATTCAGATGATTTGTGGTTATTTTAACATAAATAAATAT
>NW_005355461.1:3153717-3176611 GCF_000412655.1 Myotis brandtii | reverse complement strand
TATATCTTTGGCACACTCTTTTATTATACACTAAATATTTTGAAAAATTGAGCTTAAATAAATTAAGTGACATGCCAGTAGACTGAGAGTTAAATTTTAATAATAATCACAGAAAACATGTCAGTGTTGCTAATGGCCAGATATAAAGGTAGGATGACCTGCAAAGGGGCAGGAGAGAACTTTTGAGGAGAATGGAAATATTCTGTATCTCAGTTGTGGTGGTTACACTGTGTATACATTTTTCAAAACTCACTGGATTGTATACTTTAAATGGTTATAGTATATTATATGTAAATTATATTACAATAAATTTGACTTAAAAAAAACCAATACATTTAGTAAAACAAGCCAGATACAAAAGGATATATACCATATAGACCCATTTGTGTGAAAGTCCAAGAAACAGTCTAATCACTACTGATAGAGAGTTATATTTTGGGGGGACACCTTGTATTTTATCAGTGTGTGTGTGCATGTGTGTGCATATATGTATTTGTCAAAATTCACCAAAATCTACACTTAACATGTGTGCATTTTATTATATATAAATTATATTTTAATAAAATACATTTTTTAAAAAAGAAGTAATCTTCTAAATGTGGGTACTGCAAGCATACTTGTACTCCTGGGGGAAGGATATCTATCATATAAAATTGAGAAGATATTTATTTATTCCTCTACATATCTTAGATAGTCTTGGAAAATAGCTGTTGATTTGCTTCATCTTCCAAAAAAAAGTGCTTTTGATGATTAGAGAATTTTTCTTTTGTGATTTTGCTTTGACCTTTTCATTATGTGGCTACTTCCTTTGTGGAAAATGACCTTCTCTGAGGGCCTGGAAGTAATAATTTATTGTGTTATACAACATTAAGAGAGTAGAAGTAGTAGTTTATATGGATAGAATATATATTTCAAATAATATCAAGAGATTCATGCATGCCATTTAATCTTGGGCCCCAAAGCATCTTCAATTTAATAAGCTGTCAAGAGAGCTATTATTAACTGAGAGCTGAACACCACAGTAAAGCGTCGGTGCTGACTTAAACTAACTGGAAAAGAACAGCATTTTAATTGGACTGGATGCTGTTTTGCTAGAGCCACCAGGAAAAAAAATCATTATGCCTTTGCAGCAAAATACTTTCTGTCCATGCCAATGAAAAAGAATGAAATAGAAACATTTTATTTCCTCTTTGTGTAAACTTTTAAAAATCACATGTGGCCTGGCCAGTGTTGCTCAGCGGTTGAGCATAGACCCATGAACCAGGAGGCAGCCAACTGATGTTTCTCTTTCATTGATGTTTCTATATCTCTATCCCTCCCTATTTCTCTCTCCAAAATCAACACAAACATATTTATAAAATAATAAGTCAAAATTTTTCTTGGTGTCCATGAGGTGCAAACTAGTACACTGGCATGTGGATACACTATACTATTACAAATCTCTCTAACGCTTGGTGGAATCCAAATTGATGACAATTTCAAGCAAAAAACTTTTGTGTTTTCCCTTGCAGAGTCTACAAATGGTCTAGACTTCTATATAGACAGGATTTTAACGAGGCAATATTTGCAGTGAATGTAAGTTATATGCTTAAAATATAAAGGTTGTACTTGAAATAGAAACAGATTTTCTTTTATCATAAAAATATTCCAGTCCCCTAAACATCTTAACCAGAAAGACATTCATGTATATTAGGTGTTAGAGTTACCAATAACCTGTATGGCATTTATATAAGTGCTAAGTAATATAAGTAAAATGCCTTCTTCTTTTCTATCTCCACTTTCCTCCACTGAAAACAAATTTATACTTAACTAGTGACCCATCACGTGAAATTGCGCGAGACCTGGGACCCCTCCCCATGCCATGGGACCTTACCCGAAAGCTCTGAACACAAACCCCTGTACTTGCTACTGGGATGAGGTTCATGTGGGAGGTCATCTTGGCTATGCCCCCTTACACCTCGCTATGCCCCTCACGCTGGTCACGTCATTTTGCTTATTCACATTATGCCCCTGCCCACCCAACAACTCCTTAAGCCACACCCTGGCCATGCCCCCTAAGGGCACCTCAGCTTTGCTCAGAGCCTCTTCCATGGTTGAGTGCCTGCTCACTAACTTGGCCCCACCCCTGCCCTCCGCCTGGGTTCAAACCTCCTTCTAGCAGGACTTTCTTCGAGATGCCTCGGAGGGCAACAAAGCTACGCCCTATGGACTGGGCATGCCCTCACGTTCAGGGTATGTCCTTGTGTACACTACTCTGTGGCCCCTCCTTTCTATTGGTGTTCACCCTCATTCTGCTGACTCCATGTCTGTCCCTTGTGCCATGTCCCTGTTTTTAACTCTAGTAATTCCTGTGCCTGAGTTTACCCCTCCCGCAATCTCTGGGCTAGGCCAAGGCCGTGCCCCTACCCATAGGGTGGGTGCCTGCGCTCCTTCCATGGTTCCAGGCTCTGTCCTTCCTGGTCCAGGTCCCGGAGTTCCGCCCCGTGTGACTGGCGCGCCGCGGGACAGCCGCAGTCCTGGAGTGCTCCCCGATGCTCTGCCTCCAGGCACACGGGGCCACAGGAACCCCGGCAGAAGCTGTGTGAAGCGGCTACCGGCCCTGCTACTGCTGCCCTGCCCCCGCTGTGCACACTGCCATCTTGTGATGGTGTTATGGCACGAGGGTTAATTTGCATATTACCTCTTTATTATATAGGATTACCCACATAAACAAAAGATAAAATACTTTATTTTGATTAGCACATATTTCTTTCCAAGGTACTGCACTTTGATAAAACTAATGTTCAGAACTTTACTGTCATGAAAATGTTTTCATTATGATCAAGGAGGCATTCATTGATTTAGATCAAACTTTCCTCATATAAAATAAAGATATTTAATGGTTTTTCTTGAAAAATGGCATCTATTTAGCCTTGGAATTAGCGCAAAGATATCATTTACTAAATAGAAGCTCAGTAAAATGCAGAATGCAAATAGAGTTTTCTTTCTTATACACAGGAACTTTTATACCACGTTGGCAATAGATTTTAGGTTCAGATAAAGTGAATTAATTCAAAGTACATATTTTTATTTTAATGATCTGCCTAAGACTGAATGCCAAAATATTAGAAACTATTTTCAGTGAAATGGAATATAAGGCTATATTTTAAAAGTTGTAAGCAGACCTTGTAAAGTAAATTGATGAGATTTCTAATCAATATGGTATTGAAAGTTCATGCTGGGGCCACCTTCTGCTCTCCCAGTTCCCAGTAACAAAGGTGGAGAAAAGTAATGAGGTAAACATCTCAGTGTACCAAAAATGGAAATGGAAGACAAAGCAGAAAGTCCCAAAAAATTGAGCTGTGGATCTGGAAGGAGGGTCAGGGAGTGGGAAGTTTCACTCTGGAATAAAAGCCTGAAAGTACCTCGCACTCACTATTTGAACCAGGGCTGGGATCCTGCTCTCTGTATATAAAGAGGTTGAAAAGAGCTAGGAGTGACTGTTGCCTGGGCCTCAGGCTTATAAAGGTGCATCCCAAGGGAGATGTTAATAAACTGCTTCACAGCCAAAGCCCATATCAACTCACCAATGTAACAAAAGGTTCTCGAATGAGATCCATAGGGGCCGGATGAAGGCAATAAAGAAATGTTAAACATGTAGTAGATCCTAGAGGCCCAGTGCAAGAAATTCATGCATAGGTAGGGCCCCTAGCGGCTGCTGGCTGGGGCCTCCCTTGCCCAGCTGCTGGCAGGGCCTTCCTTTGTTCCACGCCGCCCCCTAGTGGTCAACGCACATCATAGCGAGCAATTGAACTCCTGGTTGGTCAAACTCCAGAGGGGACACTTTGCATATTATGCTTTTATATATAGAGGTTATATATCTATAATAATAAAAGCATAATATGCTAATTAGACTGGACAGCCAAATGACCTTCTGGACACCCTTCCAAATGAAGCCGCAGTGGTGGCACTGTGGGGCCGAGGCAGAGGTGGTTAGGGGTGACCAGGCAGGCAGGCGAGCAGTTAGGGGCAATCAGGCAGGCAGGCAGAACAGTTAGGGGCTATAAGGCAGGCATGCAGAGTGGTTAGGGGCAATAAGGCAGGCAAGCGAGTGGTTAGAGGCAATGAGGAAGGCAGGCAGAAGTGGTTAAGGGTGATCAGGCAGGCAGGCAGGCAAGTGGTTAAGAGCCAGGGGTCCTGGATTGCGAGAGGGTGCAGGCTGGGCTGAGGGACTCTCCCTCCCGCCCCCACACGAATTTCGTGCACCGGGCCTCTAGTATAGATAATAAAAAGCTCTAAGGTTCATTGAAAGCTGATGTGCCCAGAACTGGTCTTAGTGACTGACATTTACTACCTGATTTCATCCCAATGCTCCTTATGGGGAGCGTGTGCAGGACCCCACATTGAAGTTCAATCTGCCAAGAAAAGTTTCAAAACACACTCAGAAATTAAATACAAAGAAAGACAGTGAACATGGTTCTGTCACTCTAGCTAGGATTACTAGTAAAACCATAGATCAATTTGAAAATGACTTTCTTTCATTTAGGATTTCCTCCCTTCCTAAAACCTAAGCAAAACCAAACCCCCAAAAACCGCAGAAAAGGATATCTTAAATATATAATGGGAATATAGAAATAAATAGAATAGCAGCTGGTAGATATGAAAGGAAGCTATTAAAAATCCTATAAAGAAGAAATATATTTAAAAATTATAAGATATTAGAGGCCCGGTGCGTGAAATTCGTGCACTTGGGGGGGTTCCTCAGCCCGGCCTGCGCTTTCTTGCAGGTCAGGAGCCCTGGAGGGATGTCCAACTGATGGCTTAGGTCTGCTCCTCGAGGGAGCCATCAGTCAGACATCTTTAGCGCTGCCAGGGAGGCAGGAGAGGCTCCCGCCACCACTGCTTTGCTTGCCAGCATATTAGCCTTTTATTATATAGGATTGTAAATGTATAAAATATATTTTGTGTAATACATATGTATACTATATATAGTAAAATATATACATACAGAATAATATATATACTAGTATATATAATATATGTGATATATACATATCTTTCTATCAATGGCAGATAAGCTATTTTCAAATATATACTATATGTAAATTCTCCAGAATTAAAAATCAAATAGTATCAAAACCACACATTTTAGATACTCTGTACTTAAATTAAAAGACATAAAGGATAAAGAAAAATAATCTTAAAGTATAACGTAGAGAAAAGAGATTACCGAAAAATGCAAGACACTTAGGTGGACAGCAGTATTTCGTTGGCATTGAAATAAAGCAATGGAATAAAATTGTCTAAGTGCTAAGATAAATAACTATTACCTATAATATATTCAGCTAAACCTGCATTCAAGAATAAGAACAGAGAGGCATAGTTTACCACCTAGAGACACATGAAGCCAGAGAAAATAAATGGGATGTGATTAAGAGCAGAGATTCTATAACTGTATTGCTGGGTGTGAAGCTTGGACAAGTTTCTTAGCATTTCTATTCCCCTATTTCTCACTCATCTATAATGAGGGTGATGTATGCTAGAGTAATTGTTATGAGGATTAAATGAGTTAATTCAAGTATAGCACTTCAAATACTGCATGACACATATTATAGATGCTATGTACATATAGTAGTGCATGTACATGGGAATGTATGTGTGCACACATATATGCATATTATTTGATATGTTTAACAATTAACTAAAATTTATGGTTTTGTGTTAAAAAGTGAGAAGCTATAATGAAAGGTAATGAGAGATTACTGTGAAATAATGAAAATCTAACAGTGAGAGACAGTGTTGCAGAGTGGCTGTAGCACAGAAAGTGGAACCAGATGGCCTAGCTTTTTAAATTTCCATCTGATTGACTGTATAACCTTGAGGAAGGAACTAATCTCTCTATATCTCATTTCCTTCATCTAAAAACAAATGGTAATAATAATAATAATATTGACCTCATTCGATTATTGTAAAGATTATATATAGTTAACAAGATATATACCTGGCATATAGTGCAATATAAATATAGGTTATATGTAGCATTTAAAATAAATATGTTGGATATATTAATTTATATCACATGAATAAAAATAAAAGAATGTTAAAGGAATGAAAGGCACATTGTAGAATAATACATGAATTCATTAAATTGTTGAGAAAAATTTAAAAACGTCCTGTATGGTAAATTGTTGCCCTTATGAAGTAATACTACATAAATATTTATGGAAGAAGACAGAAAGATGTGGCATATAAAGAAGGGAAAGAAGGCTATACAGTTTTACTTCTTAAAAAAACTTCTGAAGTAAATACAGCAAACTGTTTTATCTTTTTTTAATCTGAGTGGTGGATATTTGGTTGTTCATTATATTTCTTTAATTTTGGAATATGAAGGTAATTTATTTTAAAATCCATCAAATAAAACAGAAAATGTTCTATCTTTTTCTGTATTTTTTCAGTCTACTTTCGAATTACAGTATAACATTTCATGGGTAGTGTGAGTACTTTATGATAATAAAATAATTATAATTCTTCCCTCTTTTGTATCATTTCTGTCATTAGTTTATATGCCTATAAGTATACATAAGCATATTCTATAAATATATCTGTGTATATCCTCTTCCATACAGCGTGGAGACCTGAGTCTGAGCTGTTTTCCTTCTCTCTAAAGATCTTTATAACATTTCTCGCAAGGCAGGTTTATTAGCAACAAACCCCTTCAATTTTTATTTATTCTGAAAGAGTCTCTTTCTCCTTTACTCTTGAAGGGTAATATGACAAGGTATAGAATTCTAGGTTAGTGTTTTTTCCTCAACAACTTAAATATTTTACTCCACTTGCTTGCAAAGTGTGTGAGAAGTTGGATATGGTTCTTATCTTTGTTCCTCTATAGGTAAAGTGTTGTTATTGATTTTGTTTTCCTCTGTCTTCTTTTCTGGAATATTTTTATAGTTATTTTCTGTAAATTGAAAATGTTATATCTAGGTATAGGGGAGGGTCTTTTTGTTTGTCTGATTATTTGTTTGTTTTTTGGGTATTATCCTATTTAGTGTTCTCTGAGCTTTCTGGATGTAGTTTTGTGTTTGACAGTAATTTGAGGAAATTCTCAGTCATTATTGTTTCAAATAGTTCTCCTGCTCCTTTCTCTCTTTCTTGTCTTCCTGATATTTCCGTTATACGTATGTTATACCCTTTGTGGTTGGTCCACAGACCTTGGATAGTCTTTTTTCCCCAGTCTTGATTTTCTTTGCTTTTCAGTTTTGGAAGTTTCTATTCCTACATTCTCAAGCTCAGAGAGTCTTCCCTCAGCTGTGTCCAATTGACTAATAAGTGCATCAAGGGGTTTCTTCAACTTTTTTATTTCTTTCAACAGTGCTTTTGATCTATAGCATTTTTTGCTTAGGATTTCCCTCTCTCTGCTTACATTTTCCATCTGTTCTTGCAAGCTGTCTACTCAATCAATTAGAACCCTTAGCATATTAATCATTGTTATTTGATGTTCTGGTCTAATAATCCAATATCCCTGCTGTATCTGAGTCTGGTTCTGATGCTTGATCTGCGTCTTCACATTGTGTTTTTGCCTCTTAGTGTGCCTTGCCATTTCTTCCGGATAGCCAGAGGTGATCTGGGAGAGAGGAACTGCTGTAGCCAGGCCTTTGTGTTTTTGCCTCTTAGTGTGCCTTGCCATTTCTTCTGGATAGCCAGAGGTGATCTGGGAGAGGAACTGCCGTAGCCAGGCCTTTCGCAATGTGGAGCTGAGGTTGAGGGGAGGGGACACATTCTATGGTCCAGTTTTGGTCTTTTAATGAGCTTGTGTCTCTGGACCGTGAGTTTCACAAGTGTTTCTCATTTTTTGATTTCTCTCCCTCGGTGAAGACAGAATGGCTAGTGTGAACTGGAGTTGGCTGTTTCCCTTCTCCCACGTGGAAGGCGACAGCTGACTGGAGTTGGGCATTCCCCTTCTCGCAGGTACATCAGACTGAAAACATCCCAGCAGGCCGGGCTCTCCTTAGCTAGTCTCCCTTTAACTCTTCGGAGGACGCGTCTTGTTAAGTAAGAGGCTCAGGTGGAGGGTTTTAAGGTTGTTCCGTTTCCCCTCCCCTGCCAGAGGCAGGAGGAGATTTTTCTCTGACTCTCACTGTGAGAACCTGGTTGAGCTGCTCCCGGAGGAAAACCTCACAAAACTGTGGGCTCCCTATGACAGGGTCCCCTGGAGTTTTCAGCTCGCAGAGTTGTGCACTCAGCCTCCAGCCATTGGCAGTTACAGCCCAGGTTTTCCTACCTGGCACGGCCTCCTGCGGCAGTTTGCACGGAGAGTCCCTGCTCGGGTAAGCCATGGCTCCTGTGTTCCCCTCTCCCTCTCTCCATCCTGGGGTGGGGGTGGGGGGGGGCGCAGAAACTTGCCTGTATCCCCTTCTCCATTTCTACCAAGAACATTTGTTGATTTTTAAGTCTGTTCAGCTCTTTGCTTGTTGTTAGTATAGAATGGCACCTTTCAAGCTGTGTATATGTGGACCCTGAAATACATTAGTTAATTTGTAAGGACTTTCCCTGGAGCATGTTTTCATAGAGGAACAGGCATATTGGAAAGCATAATGGCGCTTATGTCTACCCACCCGGTTTTCCTGTCCTGGTGATACTGGAAAGGGGACCTGGCCCTTGGCAGGTCAGCCTAGGACCAGCCCATAGTGTGTGGGTTCCTGAATTCGTGCAGCAAACATGTCACAACACGAGTCCAGGTGACTGTGAGGGAACATTTATCCAAGTTGGGGACGGAAAACAAGAAAGGGCTTCCCATAGAAGAAGCTACAGAAGAGGCTGGGCTGGGCTGCCCAGCTCTCTGGGAAGACAGAAAAGGGGGCCTCAGGGTCAGGTTCAGGGGTTAGTCTGCGAGGAGCTGCAGCTGCCCATTGCTCCCCAGATTGCAAGTCTGGTGGGGTCCCTTAGAGTTTAGGAGAAGCATGCCTAAAAGGGAAGAAGTGGGCAAAGGGAGTGTGTGTGTGTGTGTGTGTGTGTGTGGCGAAGGGGTGGCGGGGGGGGGGGGGCTGCTCCCCAGAGAGAGAGAGTGAGCACTGGGCCCTTTGTCTTGAGGCTTTATCTCTTTCTCCCAGGTGGGAATCTTAGGGGTGGTCTCCAGGGAGGATTTCAGTAGAATATTCGTCACTTTTCCAGGTGTGCGCCTCCAGGGCCTGGTCTTCACTGATTGGTCAGTGTCAGGGCAGGGGTCCTGGTGTTGCCCAGCTGGTTTTACTGCTCCTCTGGGTCTGGAGCTGAAATACAACTGAGGCCTAGGTGTTATTTCTAGGGAGGTGACCTTCTGTATTTGCTGTAAGTTGCTCTGCCAGTTCGTTCAGCAGTCTGTCTCTGTTTCCCCATCCCACCTGTCCTGGCTTACTGGCCTGTCTCACTGCGCACGTGTAGCATGGCCCGGGCTTCTCTCTTACTATGACAGTGGATGGCAATTCTCAAATTAGAACTACACATTCTGCCAGCATTTTCCTCATATCTCTTCAGGTCTTCTTACCTGAAATCAAATGTCCTTTCTTCAAATATACAGTGACCTCTTGCTTCGTTTATAAAAATGCACTTCAGATATTTTTTCTGTATTGTGTATCTCGAGGCTTTGTATATTAAAGTACTCAACAATTTTAAATGAAAATTTACGCAGAAACCCAATTGAGCCCTGGCCGATGTGGCTCAGTTGGTTGAGTAAGTATCATTCCATGCATGAAAAGGTCGCTGGTTCAATTCCCAATTACAGCATGTGCCCAGGTTGCGGGTTAGGTCCTCTGTTGGGGTGAGTGAGGGAGGCAACCGATTGATCTCTCCCTCTCTCTCTCTCTCTCTCTCTCTCTCTCTCTTCCTTTATTCCTCCCCTCTTTCCCTCTCCCTTCCTCTTTTTCTAAAATAAATAAAGAAAATATATATAAAAGAAACCCAATGGACCTAAAAGAAGCAAACATTTTTGAAATATAAACTCGGTGTATTTAAACTGCCCGTTTTCAAGAATTTCTATAAAGCTATGGAATTGAGACAACGTATATAAATTTACTTCACTAAAATATAGGAACCATTTTTAAAAATATATTTTATTGATTTTTTTACAGAGAGGAAGGGAGAGGGATAGAGAGTTAGAAACATCGATGAGAGAGAAACATCGATTAGCTGCCTCCTGCACACCCCCCACTGGGGATGTGCCTGCAACCAAGGCACATGCCCTTGACCGGAATCGAACCTGGGACCCTTGAGTCCACAGGCCGATGCTCTATCCACTGAGCCAAACCGGTCAGGGCAGGAACCATTTTTAAATGTATCTTTCTGGAGACTTTCCATCTGTAAGATTTGTCTTATCTTGTGTTTTTATTTCTGTTCATGTTGTTAATATATTAATACTCATTTATCCAAAATTAGGTCAGTCATGTTTCAGCCATAGTTGTCCCTTTATATATAATTGTTGTATGAGGAAATGAATGAATAATTGATGCATTTATTAATAATGAGCGACACCTAAGAAAATGTAAATCTTAGAAAATTTGTCTCACATAAGGGGAGAATTAATTGTACGTCAAAAAAATATTTTTAGGAACTTATACATCCCTGTTTTCAAGTCTGCTTTTGATATTTTAAGATTGTTCTGAAATTGTCCTCTTTCTTGTCACTGTCCTACTTCCTAGGTTTATTCCTATTTTAAATAGAATTTCCACAGTTGTTCCATATCTGTCATCTAAACCACATGTTGATTAAGTGGCTTCCTATGTAAAAATGACAAATAGGGAAGTTAGTTTTGAATCACAAGGATAAACTATTGAATTAATGGCAACTGCCATTATGAGAAAAAAAATAAAACAACATTTCTTTAATAAAAGAAAGTTCTAAGTCAACCTCCATTACTCAGCAGACAGCTGCCTGATTTGAATTTTGATTCTGCCTCTTACTGCCTATGTGATCTTGGCCATGTTAGTTAATTTTTTCAGGCCTTGTTGCCTTCTTCCGCAAAATGAGGATGGTAGTGGTACCTAACTCCTAAGATTGTCAGGGTTAAAAGGATCAATATATGTAATGCTCAGAACAGTGTCCAAAACATAGTGTTATAACGATCAGATAATGGTAATATTAACAATAATGGTAATATAATAACAATGTTGATACAATAATAATGATAATAAAATATAACCATTATTTGACTCTCACCAAAACTATGTAAGAAAGATAGGAGAGTTTACTAAATAGTATGGTCTCCTCCTCACAAGGAACTTGGAAATCTAGGCAATATTATGCTTCTCTAAGAATCAAACATGAGCCTGGCTGTAGTGTCGACCTATGAACCAGTAGGTCACTGTTCGATTTCCCATCAGGGCACATGCCCAGGTTGTGGGCTCAATCCCCAGTAGGGGGGCATGCAGGAGGCAGCCAATCAATGATTCTCATCATTGATGTTTCTATCTCTCTCTCCCTCTCCATTCCTCTCTGAAATCAATTTTTAAAAAAAGAATCAAACATGAAATCAGCATGTAAGGATCAGAGAAGGTTTATAGGATGAACTTTAAAGAAACTGCAAGGCTTACAGGCTAGCTGGACTTCTCTGTTACCTAATTTAGATTGTAACATGGATAAAAGAAAATAGGTCAATTAGAATCTGATTTCTCAGTCACAGTTGCTGTTACAGAGAGATTCAATAGATCCAGGTAAAAGCGTATGAATTTGTCTTGTTCTGATAACCTGCATCTTACTGTGAACCTTAATGTTGTAAAACAGTGAACCATGGCCCATAGAAAAGAGGCTGGTCTATGCTTTGTGCTATATAAATGATAGCTGTTACTTATTATTTTTATAGTTACTGACATATTAGTAGTGTAATTGATATTAATTCTTTTTTATATTTTTCCCCCTGCAAATAAATGTCAGATCCTATTTTGATATACTATAAACAGTATGCCTTTGCAGGAGGAATGCATAAAACAGAAGGTGGGAAGAGTAGCTGGTCTCTGTGGGAGTTATAGATCGTATACAGTGGAATTTGGTATTGTACACAGTGTAAGTGTAATCACTGTGCCCGAACTAGGAGCCAGCAAATCGGTTTGTGAGGTAGCAGGGCTGAGTGCTACACTCCTGAACTTGACACAATCACTAAGCTAATGGGAGAGCAATGAAAGATAGATGGAGAATAATTCCCAGCTCAAAACCCAGGTTCACCTCCGGCCTCATAGGAAGTTTCCTTTATAAAACGTCTGTAGCCTATGTTCTATAGTATCATATTTCTCCAAACTTCTGGTTATAATTATGTTTAGACAATAAGTTTCCTTTAAAATATTTACAATCAATCCAATTAAGTGATTGGATTAATTGTGGAATAGCAGCCTGAAATAGTAAACATCTTGATTATAAAACATTTTTAATATACTTATTCTATTTATCTGGTTATTAAAAATAAACATGCACACAGGTTTTACTCTGTACCCAGCAGGTCTGAGGCTCCATGCTGAGTACCAGGGCCCTGAGACTGAGTGAGGCGGGCAGTCAGAGGGTGCAGATAGGTAAACT
Source organism: Myotis brandtii (assembly GCF_000412655.1). Classification (NCBI taxonomy): domain Eukaryota; kingdom Metazoa; phylum Chordata; class Mammalia; order Chiroptera; family Vespertilionidae; genus Myotis; species Myotis brandtii. Next base: position 3,164,095 of record NW_005355461.1, on the reverse strand, counting down.
AATAACCACAGCAAGCTGTGATATTAGCAGCAGCTATGGAGGTGCACAGGGGGGAAAGCAACTTGAAAATATTAAAATCTGGAATGAGAAATAAGCTTATAAGATCCTAAACCATGCTTACATTATTGTTCATGCTTCAGTGAAAAGATAAGGATGATTTCTAATTAGTCTTTCAGTTGCTTGGTTTTAAATGTGTGGTACTAAACTGCAAGTGTGCTTAAAAGCAGTTTCCCTCTCCATTAAATTAAGTACCCTTCCTAATCTTCTTTAAACTGTTAAATTTATTTTAATAAAGCCTTTCTTCATAGATAATATTAAGGTAAATGAGGACTCTTGAGTTGATGAAAAAGTAGAACCTTTCTCATATTAATCATTTTCAGAAAATAGTGTCCTCAGTATAGTCACATATGCCGGCTTGTGAATTGAAAGTCACAATTCTTCCCAAATGTGCAAGACCAGCATGCAATGTGTTAGTCATTTCTGAAACCATTCTATACAGCTATTTTAATATTATTTTGTTTTATATAAGAATTTCTCAGAAAAACTGGAATGATAAAGCAAAATTTTTAAGTATATTAGAATTATTAGAGTAATATATACACAGTAACTAAATGTTCTGTGTTTTTAAGCCCTGAGTTTCCATTAGTATCACAGATGATAAAATGGGAACCCATTTGTCTCAACATTTTAACTCTGGAGTAACACTAGTCTCCTTACTTAAAATGTAGCCAGAAATTGTTCACATAACACCCATGCTTTTACTTGACTTCTAAAAATTCTGGGGTACTGACATTTTTAAAAGGTTATATACCAAGTTCTGGCTTCTTGTTATTATAGAGTGTCTTGGTAAAACTAACTCTACTTCCAATAATAAACTCTGAACAAAATATTGAAAAGGAACTATTTAAAGAATAATGCAGGCAGAGACTAGAAAGGATCTGACCCTTGAAGAGCCCATATTGATTTTTCACTCAGGGCACTTCCCGCTCCCCAAAGCAAACCAAAGAAAACACTCAAGCGCAGTCACTGTTTCATTAGGTTGAAGAGTCTGTGTCTGGATTTCAAGACTGTTTCAGAGGCTAGGAAGTTAGGGAGGCAGTATCCTAGGAAGGGGAACCACAGACAGGAAAGCCTAAAATTCTCATTCCAGGGGGCCCAGAGGAAAATCATATCTAGAAGTTTAACATCTTGAACAAAGATGTTAACAGCTTTGTCCAGAAAGGAAGACAGAGTTGGAGTTTAATCCCCCCAAGTTGAAGTGGGTGGGTAAACATTACGGGCTTTTCCTTAATGCTGCAGAAGGGGCAACTCAGGGCTAAGGGACTCAGGCACAAGGGCAGACCTAACAGAGGAGTAGGGAGGGTTGTGGGAAGAAGAGAGAGAACAGACTACAAGCTGAAAAAATATAGTTTTCCAATTTTTCTTGAAATGTCAGAAGTGGGTTCTGAAAACTGTGATGGGTCAATTTTATTTCAAACTAAGGAAACATTCTAAAATAAATGACTAAATACTTCAGATGGATTGCATACTGCATAGGGAACACAGTTTATGCTGCTAGCAACTCTCACATAGTGTCATTATAAGTACAGATTTACAACTTTTAAGAAAAAAATTGAAAAGAGCGATGCTTATAAATTCCCCTCCTAAAAAATTTCCTACAGAAATAATCTTCTAAATTTTGCACAGATATGTGTACAAGGATGTTCATTGAAATTTTTTAAGCAGTAAAATACTGTAAAAAAAGCCTTTTGATGTGGTCCATGCATACAAGCTTCCTGGGATACAAAAGGAGGAGGAGAAGGATGGCAAATAAATCTAGAAAGGCAAATAGAAGATATTTATACTTGGTATAATTTACAGTGAAACTTGCATTTATCCATTAAAATAAATTGGATTTTTTAAAGTTAAAAAGGCAAGTAGTCAAACTGGATGAATACATTAGATAGTTGGATATGTTAATAAACAGTAGACATTTGAGAGATGAATCATATAAAACATCAATATCTTCTCTTTCTGTCTATATCCATATATATATAATATTTTAATATCCATATATATAATATATATATATAGTTTATAACTAGCCCCCTATCTGTACATTTGAATATGGATATAAAATAAAAGATATTTGAAAACATATGCCAACTACTAGCAGTATTACTTCTAGAGGGTTGTTGTGCATTAGAGAGGATAGAAGACTGATGTTTTGTAGTTGTGAGACTTTAAAAAAATATAAGAATGTATTACTTTTATCACCATTTTTAAAGCATAGTTAAAGGAAAATAACCAGGGGCAGGAGGAGAAAAAAATTAAAAGAAAACCATGATTACTAGGATCATGCATAATTTCAATAAGAACATCTTCTGACACCTCATTTAACTTATATACAGGCTTACTAATAGATGAGAGAAATGTGTCTGCAAAATATTTGACAGTTTCTCAGCTTATCACTGAGGACAAGCTGAAGAAATGTGTTTTAGTTTATCATACACCTAGGAATGTTTGAACCCCAAACCTGAGTGGCATCTGTAATGGTGTGCTCTGTCTTCTGTCCTGTTTTGATCATTTTTATGTTAGTGACTTATATCAAGTTATTAAATGACATGATGGAGACACACTGCTGAGCAAGATATGTAATCTAGTGACTGAATGAGGAGCCCAAACAATATGGAAAAGCAGAACAACCAATAAAATAATACTTTATCTGATGTAAATGTCAGGTTCCAAAATTGAGATAAACCAAAATTACTTACATATGCCCAGGATCAAGTAAATATGGCTTAGCCGCAGCATGGGTCTAACTTGAATCAATTCAGTAAGTGTCATCGTTAGGATATGGATCACTACAAAACTCAACTGATTTTTACCACATTCATAAACTATAAGTTGCAAGAAAGCTATTCAGATTATACGAAGAATTATAGAGTAGGTGGAGCATACTCAAAGAGCTCTCAGGCCAGCAGCAGAGTTTTGAAACCATATCTTAAGGGCACTGGTCAGAAGACCTGTCAGGATGTTGGCCTGAAGTAGACCATATGATACACAGCAGCTGTATCTGATGTGGAAGACTCTATGGGTCAAGATGCACAGAGATGATTCCAGCTCAATACAGACAAAACTTATCTGACAGTGTTCTGACCTTAGAAGGCAATGAGCTTCTGGAAGATAAATTGTAGATGAGATTCAAACAACTGACACCCAGATGCTTTCCACTCTGGCATCCTGTGGTTTCATATATTTCCCATTTTTTTCACAGATGAAAATGGGGCTTCCTCTGGTTTCAGCATTAGCATGCTGATGCTGAATCGATATTATTCTGGTTCCTGTCCTCACCATATGAAGCACCTGGGATATGAGAGGAATTGTTATTACCGGGGCCAGCTTACTGGGCTGCTGAATTTCTGTCAGCCTGCAGATAAAATCATTTCCAGTTTTCAAAGTTTCTCATGGACTCCTCTTTCTATTTGTGAACATCCCCGCTTGCTTTTTCGGCTCTTTTTATCTTTGTCTCCTCAGGTGTCTTATTTCTGAAGCCTTATCTTTCTGGAACTATTTACCTCCTATGATTTGCTAAGTTTTACTTTCGATCTCTTTTACTGTAATTGACCCTCCACTCTGCTGACCTCTCCCCTCTTGTTAGCAATGCTTTTTCATTATTGATCATCTGAGGGAATATGTAGTTTAAATTTTTTCAACCTCATCTTACTATCTTTAAATTTTATTTTTTTTCCTTCTCTAAAAACATTTTTCTATATTATTATTGTATTGAAAATGTATGTTTATTGAGCAAGTATTTTTTTTTTGAATGCAAAGTATTTTACTGTATCTGTGACATGCGGCTAGGTTATTTCCCCAACCATACGAGAAACTTTTTATGTATTTCTCTTTTGCAAAACTTTATTTCTCCTCATGGAGAAGTGATATTCATCTTATTGATATTTAATAACTATTATAAAAGATTCACGTAAAACTCATAACTTTACATCAATAATTGATGCATAATCATTCAAGGAAAGATGGTACAAGCTAGTACAAAACAGTCTTACTTGTGGCCAGTCGAGCATGTGGAGATTCCAGAAGAGTGTACGAAGAAACTTAATATTTGAAACAAGTTTGATTCATATATTTCAAGCCATAATATGTTTGTTTGAAGGGTGGGTGAAGCATGGTGTCCAAAGTGGCTTTTCAAGTTCATATAATTTGTCTTCAGCTCCTAGGTGGGTCTAGGGCAGTGATGGCGAACCTGTGACACGCGTGTCAGAGGTGACACGCGAACTCATTTTTTTGGTTGATTTTTCTTTGTTAAATGGCATTTAAATATATAAAATAACTATCAAAAATATAAGTCTTTGTTTTACTATGGTTGCAAATATCAAAAAATTTCTATATGTGACACGGCACCAGAGTTAAGTTAGGGTTTTTCAAAATGCTGACACGCCGAGCTCAAAAGGTTCGCCATCACTGGTCTAGGGCCAACATTTTGGACTTTTAGGCTATACCATTAGGATATTGTGGTTACTTTTAGGATATTGTGGTTAATAAGGAAAATGTTCCTCCTATTTAGGGACTCGTGGAGCAGGGGAAGACTCAGGAGCCCTGATTCTTCTTTAACAATAACTTCAACAAGGTTGCCAGTGGTTGGATTCCACTAGAAAGATTTACTTCTTGATGTATCTATCTCCTATTAGATGTAGAAAGAATCACTCTCCCAATAATGAGTTACAATATGAAATTAATTAAGTATCTTCAGTATATGCTTGGACCCCCAGAGAGACAGGCAGGGGGTTGAGAAATGAAACAAAATAGGTTTTATACAGCAATAATCCATTGCAATTTTTCTACATTCCTCAAATTGAATATCTGGAGAGCATTTTGATACGTGTACTTGATATTCCATTGAAATTGAACGTTGAATATCTAATAAGATTTCACTTAAAATCCATCTTAGAAGTTTGAAAAGATAGGATGCATCAAAATAGAGAATCTAACATCTAAGAGAGCAAGTCTGGGAGACAGACTCGGGGCTGTGCTGGTGGAGAATGGGTGATTTTCATGAACAGATCCATCCCAGTGCTCAGAGACTGGTGGGCTAGTGAGCAACCAAAAAGATGCCCTTCTTCCTGCATCAGATTGCTTTGTCTAAAGTATTGTCATTATAATATAACTACCAGAAAGGTAAACTTTACCTTAAAAGTTATTGGAAAGGTTGACATTTCTACTTCAGAAAAATAAGATTCCATAATCCAAAATCAAAGGTTGTAAGCTTTGGTGCCATATTTTGTTTGTTTGACTAGAGTTGTTTGTGATAGTTATCTACCTGAGAACTTTACATCGTATTAGTTTATAATCCTTAGCATGGTAAAATTATTTTTATAAGTTAATTTTAAATTATAGTTGATATTTAGTATTACACTAGTTTCAGGTGTACAGCATACTGGTTAGACATTTATGTAACTTGTGAGATAATGCCCCCGATAAGTTAGACATTTATGTAACTTGTGAGATAATGCCCCCGATATTATCTCACTGCTAGCACCATCTGACACTATACATAGTTATTACAATATTATTGACTATATTCCCTATGCTGTACTTTATATAGTATAGCAAAATTCTTAGTGGAAGATTTTCTGAACATGGGCTTTCAAATAAAATCTGTTGAGAACTTAAAAAAATATTCATAATGTCTTTTTACTCTCCAATGTCTTTCTTTCTGTATGCTCTTTTTTACTAAGCAAATATTAAAAGATTTCCAAAGATAATTAAAGATTATGATTTTAGTATTTAGAAATTCTTTGATAATTTGTATTTATAGTTTGTTGCATCAGAAGTTATACTCTTACAAATTATCTTTATTTATTTATTTATTTTCTTTATTGATTAAGGTATTACATATGTGTCCTTATCCCCCCCGTTACCCCTCCAACCCTCACTCATGCCATCACCCCCCTGGTGTCTGTGTCCATTGGTTAGGCTTATATGCATCCATACAAGTCCTTTGGTTGATCTCTCCCCCTTATCCTCATCCTCCCCTACTTTCCCTCTGAGGTTTGATGGTCTGATCAATGCTTCTCTATCTCTGAATCTGTTTTTGTTCATCAGTTTATGTTGTTCATTATATTCCACAAATGAGTGAGATCATGTGATATTTCTGACTTATTTCCCTTAGCATAATGCTCTCCAGTTCCATCTATGCTGTTGCAAATGGTAAGAATTCCTTCTTTTTTACCGCATTGTAGTATTCCATTGTGTATATGTACCACGGTTTTTTAATCCACTCATCTGTTGATGGGCACTTAAGCTGTTTCCAAATCTTAGCTATTGTAAATGGTGCTGCTACGAACATAGGGATGCATATATCCTTTCCGATTGGTGTTTCTAGTTTCTTGGGATATATTCCTATAAATGGGATCACTGGGTCAATTATTATTAGTGTGGGGGTAAGTGTTTCTGAGCACATACTGAGAAATTAACATAAATCTGGAGGAAAGACTTTCTAAATTTGAAATTATATCTACATGTATTACACCCCTCAGGAGCTCCTCAGCATAAAGTTCACATTTTTATGAATGGTTTTCTAACCTTAATTCCACCATTTCCTACTCCCAACTGATTGTTCTTGCAATCATTACCTGCTTCCCTATTAGGCTTTGCATATGCCTCCCCTGGACATCACTACTAGACATTTCCTGTGGATTATTTCCACTTCTTACCTAAATGTATAACCTTCATGCAAGTCCCAGGCAAATCTAATTTCCTGCTTGAAACCCTCCTAGACCCTAAGCTAAGCATAGGTGATATCTGCTTGTTGGAATTAGCTCATTTATTGCCTCTATTACTAATTTTACATATCTGCACATACTATTTTTCCATTGTCTTGGTTCGCTGAATTTTTGTTTAATTTTTCATATTCTGTGTCATATCATTCAACCAAGGACAGGTGTTTCACGTGGTTCTACATTATTAGTGGTTTTACATAAATGAGTTTTGTTTAAAACCCTGGAGGAGCCATCGTAATATTATTATGTAGGAGATGCTTAATTAATATCAACATTAAGCCAATGAATGATTGGATTTTCTTGGAGAAAAACATGTAGCTATTGTTTAATTTTATAGGAGTAAATTAAATATACCCTAAGGTATTTTAAAAATATACAAAGTCCACCTAAATGAGAACGACCAGGGGCTATTGATGCAGATTTGCCCCAGCAAAGGAGTCAGTCACTATCAGTTGTACTGGGCAGAAACTCAAAGGCAGACAGGCAGGCAAAGGAGCTGAAAGGCTTTATAATGGAGAAAAAGAAAAGGCTTTAAGAATACTCTGACTGGAGGTTATTGACAAGGAAGTTGGAAAGGGGCTAACTAGAAGGGAGGAATCCTATGTGATTGTTTGGTAACCATATTTGGCTTTCTTTGGTTGGTTCTGTGTTGGAAGTGGGGGAGAAAGGTGGCAAAAATTGGGAAAACAAGTACTTATTGAGCAAGTTATGATCACTTTGGGCCAGGTGCTGCAGAGGTTGTGTTTAGTTTCCTGGGCTGGTTGTTGCAGAGGTTGTGGGTCAGAGGTCCATTGTCATTATAGTCTCTCCATGCAGATCTGTTGATATATTCAGTCTCTCAGTACAATAATAGCTTATATGTTTGTAGTGCCTTCCAGGGTCCCTAGTACTGTACAGACTCTCTTTCATTTGTCCCTTAGAGCAGCTCTGTGGGCCTGATGGGAATTCACACGTAACCATTACCAAAAGATAACCGAGGCTTAGAGAAGCAAACGTCCTCCCCAGTGTATCAAATCTAGGAAGAGAAAGTGCTTCTGCTTGGACTCACATCTTCTGGATGCCCATTCAGACTTAAGAAGCAATAATTGTGAATATATATATGGAATCAGGCAAAGGCTGATACAAATGAGAAGAATAAAAGCCCAGGGAAATTCCATGACACTGTTGAAAGTTAGGAGGATGCGGTCTTGAGCACCTGAAGGATATCTGGGGAACGGAAACGTTACTCAGAACAGAGTGAGAGAGTCTGAGGCTATTTGGGAGTAGGATGATGGTAGTGAAAGATGAAACTCTTCCGAAGAGGTGAAGGGAAGGGAAGGAAGCACCAGCCTTGGCAGCTGGAATTTCAGTTCCTTTCTTTCAACAGGGATGCCCCTTCTCCAGCAGGCAGCTCTGCACCCTCTGGGGTTTGCAGTCGAATGGGAGGGAAACATTTGTAAAAGATATTTCAGTCCAATTTTAAGAAGCGTCCAACTTGACGTGAGAAGTGTGTTAGAGGAAGAATTTTAGGGAGATGCCGGGAGAAGAAAGGGAGAAGGAAAGGGATTACTACTTACCAAAGTGCCATTTACCAGTCCATTTAGCAGGAATACTAATGGAGGGCACAGTGCTTGAGGGAGGAAGAGCTCCAAAGAGGCGGCGATAATTCAGCCACTAGATGATCCTACTGCTAGTAATTGCTACCTTAAGGCTAGAGAGGAAGTGAGAGGGGATAAAAGCTTGTGAAAAGGAAGATGCAGGCTTTATCCAAGCCTGGATAGGGACATAAAGAGCAATGAGCAAGGAAATTTATTTTAGGACTGGTCGAAAGCATAGTGTCTTGGCTTCCTCTCACGGGTCAATTGCCACCTCATCAAAGAAATATTCTCTGGCTGCTCCTTCCCTCTCCATCTCTACGGGGTGTATGCGTGTTTTTCCTGGAATTAGACCACGACTATTTACCAATACAGGCAAATATCACGATGGTGTCATTACCATGGGCACTATTCATTCTTGCTCTAATAGGTCTACTCATCTTCTTATCAAATAACAAGCCTGTCACACTCCAAAATTTGGTCATTACTATAGTATATGGAAATAACAGAAGCCAGACAGCTTCTTATAAAGGCTAATGCCCCCAAAAGGATTGGTGTGTGTGTGTGTGTGTGTGTGTGTGTGTGTGTGTGTGTGTGTGTGTTAAACTATAAGGAAGTTCTCTAAGACCCCAGCCTGTGCCACAGTGGCAGTTGCCTTCCCTATAGATTCCCGAACTGCAGGTCCACTTCAAATTCCAGGGGACATTCATCCGTTCCTGGTAGATGTCAGGGTGCTAATAACCTAAAGAGCAGCTGCTCTGAGATGAATGTGCTGCCTGTGGCCCTGTGAGGGGACAGCAATGTTTCAGGGTTGGTACAATGCCATCTCCACAATTCCTGCATATATGCCCTGTCCACAAAATACCAAGTGAAGTGTACTTGGGGGGACTGATTGGCCATATTTCATCAATAGGAAAGGTAAACTGAAACCACTAGACCAGAATAATATACAATAGCAAGTAGAAATGTTTCAGCTTTAGCTTACCGCTCACATTCCTACTTGATTTGCAGAACATTCTTATCTGAGGGGATATTTTTCAGTTCTCCAGGTATCGTTATGAGGGTGGAAAGCACAACATACAAGTTAGCTAATAGAAGTCTCTCTGTGTGATCTGTAAACCAAGTTTTTGGCCAGGATTCTGTTAAGTTAAACAACCAGAAAATGACAGTTCAACCCTGAAGAGCTATCCCGAGACTGACATTTGGCTGAACCCTGAACCATCAGCATGAAAGGGATGGCATGGCTCAGGGACTAGAACTCATTGGTGTCAATACGCAGCAGTTCTGCTGAGCTTTCTTCACAGACATCCCATAGCTTACAGCTTTATGAATCCTGAGGCTAGTTCCCTTTCCTAATGTGCTTCTGAATTATAAAATACAATCCAGTCTTTTCTAACTACTGCATTCCACCTCCCACGATTAATCACACTCCATCCGTTCAAATGGCAGAAACCTTTTGTTCTGTTACTATTTTGTTCTATTAATCTTTTGTCCTGTTAATGACTATTGCAAGATCAGCTGCCCCTTCTATTGGTGACCTTGTTTAATTCTTACCTTAATTCTGAAGGTGGCGGCTTATTATCCCCACTTTGCAGGAAGCCACGGCAGCCTCACAGAGTTAAGGAAACTGCCCCCAGTTTCCCAGCGTCTATAGCAGGGGTGGGCAACCTTTTTGTGAGTGCGTGCCAAAACCAGCAAAATCTCTGACTCAAAATTCTTCTGCGTGCCAACCCTAATTTTTTGAGAACATGTTACGCCTACTTGATATCTCTTAAGGTGTACGTATGTGAAGAACCTTGAAGAAATAATAAAATTCATTCGAGCGACAAAAACACAGTATATGATGATGAAAAATACATTTATTTTTTAATATATACATGTACACTGGTAGTCTGACAGAAAACGTTATGACTCCGTTTGATATTATCAGTGCGACTTTTGCTGCTGCATCACTGATGACAGAGATTTTACATCAGGTTTATATTTCGTGACCTTCAGAGATATGCAGGAGCTACTACTTTCATC
>NW_005355461.1:3135594-3153464 GCF_000412655.1 Myotis brandtii | reverse complement strand
AAATTGTAAATGGAAGATTATAAGAGAGGGTTTCGCGTGCCAGCAAAAGTTACTGGCGTGCCATGTTTGGCACACGTGCCAGGGGTTGCCCACCCCTGGTCTATAGTAAAGGATAGAGGTCTTTCCTTTAGGGCCTGTGTTCACACTCCTAAGTTGGGCAGCTTTTACTCCATATTCCATAAAGACATGTGGCTGTTCAGAATTAGAAGAAAGATATTTTTTAAAAGATTGTTTTTTCTTTTCAAACCGGGGAAGCATTCAATGCGGAATTCTGAGGAAGAAGAGAATCTTTATATGATCTTTGTAGTGGACTTTGCTTCACCAGCTTTACTTCTTCAAATAGATGCTTGTTGCTGAAAAAATCAGTTAAATCATTTGTAATTATGTTTTCACAGCATAATTATGTACAAATGTATAAATAAAAATGATATAAAAACTACTTCCATGTAAAAATTCTGTGCATAATGTTAGAAGGACACTACTGGAAAAGATTTATGGGGCTAAAAAATTAGTCAAATGCTTGGGGTTTTCTTTTCCTAAGGCATAATTATATACACAGGTTTAAGCAAAAGAATTCTGAAAATGAATGTTGCATAAAAATATAGTTTTTAGTGTTAGAAAACACTGGATAAAACGCTGTAACTGAACAATAATTCATTAAACAGATTTTGTGGGAAATATTTAAAGGGAGAGTTTCCAGAGCAACAAAAGACTTAATTTTTTAAAAGTCTGGTGTATTTCTCTGCATGTCTGTGAGGCAGCAAGGGTCATGTTCTTTAGCTTTCATTTTTCTTTTAGAACAAACTGAAAAAGGATATTTGAATTAGCTTTTATCTTCTGTATCGATTTGCAGGATTATTAATATAACTTCACATTGTAATTTCTGAGACAGCTGATCCTTTTCATTTCTCTACATTCATAGCAGCCACAATGTAAGTATGTCACCTTGCAGGGACAGACGTTAACATTGATGAAATGCATGTACTAGCTAGACACCCTACTAAATGCAAACAGACTATGAAAATGGACTATGTCAAATTAGGGTCAAGTAAATTAATCAGTTGAAAGAAAGGCTGTTTCAGGTGGGTTGTTAAATCCATGGTTTGGAGAGGAAAGATATTCATTTCATATAACTATAACACATGGCAAAATATATAGTGCCTCTCCCCTCCATAAACTGATTTTGAAATGGAACAAAAGGATATTTCACACCCAGGAAAGCTTTCATGGAGTGGAATATTGATGGCATTACAGATTCTGTGTAAACGTTGCATTTAAGTTCTAGAAAGAGGACACAGATCAGTACTATATTAGTGAATCACTTTTGCCAGGGAATACAGTCATCAGAGCACAAGAATCAATCTGGCCGCATAGCTAAGCCAGACCAGTGAAAACAGGAGGCAGAAAAACCTGTTCTTTTAGTAGAAAAATTGACCATTAGTTCAAGTGAGAAGAAATAAAGCCTGGAAAGAGGGTGAAGATAGCAAAAATGAAACAAGGAAAGTTATTGCAAGAATGTTGTTTCCAGCCGCATGATGGCCAGAAGCATGACTGGTGGGCCACCCCTGTAGCTCAGCACCTAGGTTACTGCCAGAGCATAGTAAGGACTGATTATTTATTGAAAGAACAAACGACTGACTGAATGAATAGATGAATAGATGAAAGCCATGATTTATAGGATTGAATACTGAATTCAATGAATTACTAAGCGAGAGTATAAATATGAGTCAGGCTTACTCTGATATTAGCAGAATTCTTAATAGGAACAGGAGCCAATTTTAGGGGGAAAGGATGTGTTAATTTTGGACAGGTTTGGTTAAAAAAAAACCCAACAGGATATTCAGGTAGAGGCATCTAACAGGCAGTTGAAATATGAATTTATCACTAAGAAAAGAGTATGTTTGTTAAGATAAATGAGACATCTTCCAAGAAGTGCTGAATTTTTATAACTTAAGATATATGCAGTTTCCACCCTTATTTTTATTAGTTATAAATTAAATTTTCCACTTTAATTTTTCTACTCGTTCTGCTCTCCTTCTAATCTATTCATCCATTGCGGCAGAGCAAACCACCCCAAAACTTAGTGGCTTAAAATAATCAATTTTCTGTTATGATCTCTCAGATTTTTTGGTTGATTGGACTCAGCTAGGTACTTAGAATCTCTCATGCAGTTGATAATGGGGCAGGAATTACATAAAGACTCCTTCACTCACATATCTGGTGCCTGGGGTGAGATGGCCAGAGGAGCTAAATGCTGGTTGGACATCTATCTCTCCACGAGGCCTCTCTACACAGCACTAGCTTGGAATTTCTCATAGCATGACAGCCTCAGGATAGTCAGACTTCTTACATGGTGGTTGGCTTTCCCTGGGGTGAACATTCTAAAAGAATAAAGGAAGAACAACATGGTTTCTCATGACCTACATGAGAAGTCATGCAATACCACTTTCACCATGCTCTGTGGGTGAAAGGTCGCCCAGAGTCAAGAGCAGGGGACTACAAGAGTACATGTTTCATTGGGAGATCACTTTCGGAAGCCAGCTATCACATTTTCCTTTTTATTTTTTATATGTGTAAACATCTACTCATGTAACCACCACCAGGTCAAGAAACAACTTGCCCAACATAAGAGAACCTCCCTCCACCTCCACCCCACCTTCTGTGTACACATCCTGATCACAATGACCTTCCTCCCACTAGAGGTAACCACTACCCTGACTTTGGTGATGGTCATTATTTCCTTCCTTTAGAGAGTCACCATCTCTGTACATATCTCTAGGCAATATAGTTTAGCTTTTGTTTTTGAACTTTATGAAAACGGAATTATACTCTACGAGTTCTATTGAGACATGCTCAACATTTTGTTTGTAATAACAAATGGTATTGCATGTAGACTTGCTTATTCACTTACATTGCCGCATGAATGCCATTGAAGGAATACATTTAGATCCATAAAATATATTTTTACTTCTATTATTGACATTGGTTTGTTTCCACCTTAGGGCTATTATGCATAACACTGCCATAAACACTCTAGGACATGACTTCTTATGCACATTTGCAACCGTTTTTCTTTATACTTCAAAGTGTATTTAGAAGTAGAATAGATGGGGCATCAGGAATGAAAGTGTTCAAATTACTTAGATAAGTCAAACTGCTTTCCAAAGTGGCTAACCACCTAACACTCCCATCTGTAAGGAACATGAGTTCTTGCACCGCATAATACCAATACTGGCTATATTAAATGTTTTAATTTTCACTAGTCTGGTGGATGAGTATTGCTCTTTCAAAATCATTTTAATTTGCGTTTATCTTATGGTAATTGAGATGTAGTAACTTCTCTTGTGTTAATTCACCCATTACAAGCATGTCAAACTTGCGGCCCGCGGGCCACGTGCCTCATTTATAAACGAGGCATTCGGCCCGCCTGGAATTTCCTCTCTTTGAAGGACCTGTGCAGGTCTTTTTCTGTTTTTTGTAATGAATTGTCTCTTTTTATCTTATTGACTTGTAGGAATTTAAATACTTTGTAGATAGTTCTTCTACTTTGTGGTTTATCTTATCATTCTCTTTTATGTAGAATGGTTCTTAATTTAAATGTATTCAAATTAACCAGTGTTGTGTCCACTCCTTTATTAAAATGACATGAAAATGTGTTGGTCCTATGCAATAGCTCAGTCAAAATGGGAGGGTTAATATATTGAGAAAATAACAGCTTTGATACACTGTGCCAGCTTTAAAAACATCCTATAAAAGCACTGCAATCAGTGGTGCACTCACAAGAAAGAGAAGGCAGAGAGAAGAGAGAAGAGGATGGGAGCTAAAAGGAAAAAAGAAATAATGTAGAGGGGTAGCTGAGAAGGTAGGAGAACAATCAACACTGTGTAATGCCACAGGAGAGGAAATGGAGCATGGCAAGAGTAAGGGATGTTGTTCAAGGTATTAGGTGCTGCTCAGAGTCCAAGGGCCACGAGGCTTCAACTGTCCCTCCTTTCTCCCTTTCTTTCCTGATTCCTATCTTGTAGCAAAGTGCTGCTTTCTAGCCCATCAGACTCTATCAAGTGCCAGGTGGCCCGTCCTTTCCTCGAGCTGCCCCTCAGCTCCCTTGGCTCATAGCTTTGCTCACTGTACCACACATCTTGCTGTGAGCTTTACAGGAGGGGACATTGGGATACAGCTACGTGTGTCACTCAGAATCACCAAGGTAGCCAGAAAATTGAGCATTAGGTAATGTTTACTATTGGTTTTAATATGACATGCCAATCCTCAGTGTTTTTGCTCCAGTCTTATCTAGGACTCAGATGATAGCTTCTACCATTCAGTTATTTATACTCCAGGGAAGTTAAAAAAGAGGTCAAAAGGCAAACAACCTCATGATTATATTGAGAGATCATTAAAGTGCCAATATGTTATGGGGTAGAAGAAAAATAGACTTTAGAGTTGAATTTCATGGAATCTCTTGATATCAGGTTTTTTTTCAATTGGGGATAATATGGCCCTGCCACCAATACTCAATTTTGCCAATAACTAAAACTTGATACAGAGTTTGCATTCCTTTAAAATAATGGTGTTACAGGATAGATTTATAAACATCACATATCACACTGGGCTTTCTGTGCTGTAGTGGGAGAGATGTCTTATGTGACTAATGGTACATGATTTTTCTTTCACTATTACTTTGAATAACAAGGTAAATTTAAAGGGTTATTTATTTAGTCATATACACACGCACACATATGGCCATTGATTTAACCTAAGGAAGGATGACAAAGTAACTATGTTCCTAATAAAATATGTTTTATGGTCAAGTTTTTAAAAAACTTTTAATGGAGTTAACTTCTGAGGTTTTTATTTAAAGACACTTTAAATGTTTTTCAAGCTATTACCTAACAACACTATAATCTCTATGTGAAAAGTATGTGTCCATTATTGTGCTGGGGAGTAATAAAACTCTTTATCGATTTTTATTTCTGTGCCTTCCTTCAAATAGCAGGCTGCCAAGAACCTTTCTGATGTAATTGCAATTGTGAATAATGGCACCTCCCACCACCTTTACTTTTCTGTTTCATATCTTCTATGCGTTCTGCCAACACATACGAAAAGCTTCTTTGGAAGTTCATCATAAAAAAAATCTAGAAGGTTCTTAAGGAGCTTGAATCTAATGGATAAAAGCAAAAGTTAACATTTTCTTTTCTATTTTACTGTTGACACTACTACAGATGTCCCCATTTTCTCCCCCTTTGCCCACCTCCACCCAGCCTCGGTCCCGCTTCCCTCTGGCCATCACCACACTGTTGTCTGTGTCTATGAGTTATGCATATATCTTCTTTGGCTATTCCTTTAAAAATGTACATGTCTCCTGTTGTTTGATCCTTACCTCAAGCCCATAAAATAGATACTGTAGTTACCCCTAGTTTACAGATAAGGTAAAAGAGGCTCAACAGGTCATTCTCAGATAAAGAGTCTCCTGGATGGAATCTTTTTTTTTAAATTTTTTTATTGATTAAGTTATTATATATGTGTCCTTATCCCCACATTACCCCCTATTCCCCCCACTCATGCCCTCACCCTCCTGTTGTCTGTGTCCATTGGTTAGGCCTATATGCTAGCATATAAGTCCTTTGGTTGATGTCTCCCCCTTATCCCCACCCTCCCCTACCTTCCCTCTGAGATTTGACGGTCTGATCAATGCTTCTCTGTCTCTGGATCTGTTTTTGTTCATCAGTTTATGTTGTTCATTATATTCCACAAATGAGTGAGATCATGTGATATTTATCTTTCTCTGACTGGCTTATTTCACTTAGCATAATGCTCTCCAGTCCCTGGATGGAATCTTTTGATCTTTCCAAATCCACTCCTAAAAAGTGGGAGAGCAACAATATAGGCAAGCAAGCAAACAAGCAAACAAACAAAAACCCATGGGCAACATCTACTACAGCACAGGTTACAGGAAATTCTCATCAATTTCAGAATATGCATGGGAGAGGGCAAATACTAATAGCTGCTGGATGTATGACACCAGTGACTGTGCCTTGGATTAGAGGGGGGAATGACCCAAACTGAACAACAGGACATTAGATTGGGCAGTCCATTGAAATATAAACTGGGAGGGGACTTCACAGACTCCAGTTATCAGGAGAGGGGAAAGGGACGCAGGCAGGAAGACCTGATGCTGTTTGCACAGCTGGTCTGTAGGAACTTGCCTAACTCACGCCCTGGACCTCCTTCCAGGTCATTCCTGTACGAAGAGAAACTACTGGGAAGAGAATTCAAATTGAGTGTGTTAGCTTGAGTTACTCTAAAATAATTAGACATAAGTTCTGTGAGCCTTGCAAGTGTCAGTGGTGGGTCTCATCCTGAATATCAGCGACGCAGCTGCTGTCAAACTCCAGGCCACAGGGGCCAAGGCAGTGGCTTCAGGAAATGACAGAGCAGCTGCTCCTCCAAACAGCCAGGGTGTGTGGAGCCCACGCTGTCCTAGAAAATCCAGAGTTTGAGAACATGGACTAATATTCATTTTCGTAACCCTGCGAGTATAGGTCATATTTTAGTGGCTGTTTATTCCCCAAAGAGTGGAAAAAGAAACTTCTCCACAAGAAGCTCGCAGCTCTTCTCGTCTCATATTTTTAAAAGAGGCTTTAAAGATACTCAGAGAGATAAAAATGTGATGAAATATTTGTCAGAATGTGAAGAATTTTCTTTGTGTAGTTTCTCATCAAATCTGGGAAAAGGGATTCCTGGTGATAGTCTCTTTTTTCTGTATGTATATATTGTCTCATTTTTTAGTCTTATTAACTTATAAATAAGAATTTAACAATTCATTTTCACACCATTGTTATGATGAAACATTGTTTTATCTTCACTTTACCAAATAGGTCCCATTTGTTCAGCAAGGGGAAAAGAAGGGATTTTAGCATGGAATTTAAAAAATTCTCCTTGCTGTTTTAACAACAAATACATGACAGAAAACCAAAAAGTAGAAATCATCTAGTGAGTAAGTGCCAATTTTAAAGGGCATCCCCTGCTGCTTCATATGGACTGCGACTGGGAGTCAGGATGGGGGTAGTGACTGTTTCTTTGCTTTTAGCATTCTTCTAGTGCCGCCCAGCTGCCTCACTTTTCTTCTCCTCACCAGTGACATATTTTAGGACTGGAACAATATAGATTTGTACTATAATCCCAGCAGGTAACATCTGTTGCAGGATTTTCTTTTTGCTATATTAGGAAGTAGAAATAAATCATCTTGAGCTGTTAGAACCAAGCCATGAATTAAAGAAAGGAGTCAACAGTTACTATTTTTATCTGCAAGTTTCCATGCTTCAAATTAAACAAATAAGTGTCATTCTGAAAAAAAATATAAAGAAGTCTTTTATTCACTTAAATGAGGATTGAATGGAAGCATTGGGAGACATATGGATTTTATCCCAATGAAAGTGTTATTTGTGGCAGATAATAGGAAAATGCATTGGTGTGTGTTCTGAACGTCCCTCAAAAGCTCCATTCCAGAACCAGATGATGATTGGCCCACCGTTGACTGTCTACGGAATGACCTCCTTTGCAGGAGAATTAAGGCAATATGGTACAAAAATGAGTGATTAGATCTTAATTAAACTTCTGGGCTGGTAATTAGTTGGCAGTAGTGGTGATGTGCTTTTCATTATAAACAAGCATCTGCACATTCATTTATTTTGGTTGCCTAGTGCTCTTTGCACAGGGTAAATAACCCGGGGAAATTTGTAACCATTCTGACTTTGCCTCATAAATTCGTCAAGTTAGTTTCATTGTTTTACTTCACTTGAGGCTCAGACTACCGAGGAGGATTTTAAAGATGAAGAGAAAAATTTCATGCAGACATAATGTAACAAAAGAATAAATCCATTAAGTTTACCCTATTCCTCTCTTCATTTCTCCCTTACTCCTGCCTGCCCCACCCTATACCTAAGTACATCCTAATAGCACCAGTTCTTTATTTCTTGAGCTTCCTTTTCCCCCTAAGCTTTCATGTCCTGAGAAGTGAAAGATGATCAGAGACCAGTGATAAACTAGCAAAAGCCATAAATAGCAGCCTGTGTTTTGCAGCATGACCTGGTCCTGCTTTTAAAAAGAGGGTTCTTTGTAGATGTAAGTCTAACAAAAAGAATCCTTCTCCTGATGTGTTCTCCCACGGGAGCAGAAGGTTCACCCCCTTGAAGCAGGCTCTCTAGGAATACTCTTTGAAGGGAAAATCATAGAGCTTTCAGTAGGAGTCCTTTCTTTCAGTTTCTCTCTCCCTCTCCCCCTCCCCCAAACGGCATCTGTTTTTTTTCTTATAGCCTCATGGACCACAGTTTAGTAAAAGGATTCTATCTACAAAGTAGGAGAGAATTATTATGCTACTTCAGGACTTGTTCCTGGTGGGGGCAGGATGCTATACTCTAGTATCTTTCCTCTGTTTTAACTTGATTTTACACTTCAAATTGAGTCTATTTGAATCAGTAATAATATAATAAACTTTTCTACAGTCCAAAGAAAAACATTCTAGTTCAGTTCTTTAGAAGGTGAATAGAATTATACCTAAAATATATTTATAATGCACAAAACATTATATGCATACCTATATCTGTACAGATAGATAGCTATTATAGTTACCTAGTAAAATAAGTACCAACGAAGAGATGATTTTGAAAACATGATAAAATATAGTCATTAAAATAATAAAAAATAAGAGCTAACATTTTGTTAATTGATACATATAAACCAACTGCAATTTTGGGTGCATTAACTGCATTATGTCATTTAAACTTCAAAATAATGCAATTAATGAATATTTTTATTATCTCAGACTTAGAGATGACACACAGGGTAATTAATTATGTAGGATAGGGCTTAATAAACACTTATTTTTGATTGATTGAATTAACTATTTACTAACTAAAAATTTATTTAAATACAGTCATGCATCACACAACAATATTTTGATCAACAAAGGACCACATATTCGGCTGGTCCCATCTTAATAATAAAAGATAATATTAATGCAAATGGTCATCACGCAGTGACACCGTAATGACCGATCAGCAGGGATCTGAGGCTGTGTGGCGCTGGGCCGAGGTGGGGGACCTGAGGCCATGCCCCCTGCCCGGCGGGGCTTGGTGTCGCCCAATGGAGGTGGGGCCAGCCAGACACTTCTATTATAGAGAAAGGGCAAATAGCAATATTAAAATATTTTCTCTAATTAATTCCCTTTTAATGTGCATGAATTTTGTGCACCGGGCCACTAGTAACATAATACTGGAGCTGAAATATTCTTATCGTGAGGTAGTGGCTGAAGTGGTCTTAATGTTGAAGTGTGATGCATTAATCACATTTTGTAATGATGCTGGTGTAAACACACCTGCTGTACTGCCAAGTCATATCAAAGCATAGCACATATAATTATGTACAGCACATCATGCTTTCCCTGATAATAAACAGCTGTGTTACTGGCTTATGTACTTACTGTACTATACTTCTTAAATTTTCATGTTCTCTTTCTACTTATTAAACAAAGTTTGCTGTAAAATAGTATGCCGTGTTGTGCTGGCAGCAGCCTCGTATATCTCGTGTCTACCGTGTCTCTTGATTGAGTCATTTTTTTCTTGTGCTTGCTTTAGTGTCATGTCGTTTTGTTCATAATGGCCCCTAAGCATTCCCACAACCATGGGGTCACTTCATGCATTTCTCAGAACACATCCCTGTCATAAAGCGACGTGTGACCGAATATACTTATATATTAAACACAAGTTTACATTGGGTGCTTATTTTTCATATTATGTATGTGCATACTAGGGTACATATTTTACATATTGCATTAAATCTCTAGTTGGTAAACAATTCAAAAAATTAGGTATTTACTAAACCTATTCTATATAGCAGTTAATTACTATTCTCTGTGTGTATGTGCCTGGTAGAAAATATGTAAACGTGTATATATTTACATACTAAGGAGAGGAAGAAAAAAAATTAATGTCCATGAGTTTCTTGCATTTTTACACATCTTACAAATGAGACCTCATTTGCCACTTTTTCTTCTGAACCACTTTATTTTCAATGATGTCTGTATAATAAACAGCCTTGGAAGACAGAAATAGTGTATTTAGAACAGACAGGCTTGCTTAGTCTTAGAGGCAGAGATGGTGTTATCCCCCCAGCAAAGGATAGGTGTACTGCCCCTTACAAAAGTTTTGGGTTCCCTGAGCTCAGGGCTCCTTCCCTTAAGGCAGTCTGTATAGGTGTACTGCCCCTTACAAAAGTTTTGGGTTCCCTAAGCTCAGGGCTCCTCTCCTGTAAGGCAGTCTGTTGTGTGTGTGCCAGGTTACCTGATCCTCTTCACGTTATTGTGGGAGTGAGGTTTGAAGAAGAAGCATGATAAATGCCGACGCTCTGAATGCTGCTATTGGAGTGTTCACTTCCTTTGTCTCTGACCCAGGATCTTGTTTCCTTTACCAGCATCCATGGAACTGCGAGAGGCTACCTTGTTAGCTTACAAGTAAGGTAAAACCTCACTCCCTTCATGGGTGTTTTTCTGCTCTTTGATATACAGGTATATTGTGTCTCCTTTCTGATCTTTTCAAAATTCAAAAGTAGCACTTATTGATATTCACTTATTGATACCTTTATCTCTCTCTCTCTTTTTTTGTTTATTCCTACCAAATCGTGGAAAGGGCAAATGGAAGGGAACATGAAAAGGGAATATATCAACAACAACAAAAGGCTCAAGAAATGACAACTTGGTCAAAAAGACACACAAGCATAGACTTTGTGCCTGTGCTTTGGGTATCTTACTCTGTATCAGATGCTCTTGGAGCGTTTGGGACTAATTAACCTCCTAACAAGATCGATCTTCCCTTGAAAAGGTGATCTATTCTATATTATTTCTCTAATAAGGTCCTAAATATTTCCCCCATAAAGTACTAGTATTATTTGGTGATAGAAGAACAGCTCTTTAAAAGAGCTATTTTAGTGAAGGCTAGCAGTTCCCTAGAAACCAGATAATAAATGCCAACTCCTTTAGTGGCAAGTGAAACTATATCCTTCTTAAACCCTGTTTATAATTCTAGATGTATTAGAAAACGATATTTTGAACAGAAATTGCTATTTTTAAGCTTATATCTATAATAAAAAGTGCATTCTGTAATCATGTAAACATTATGTTACTAACAGTGAAACATCACTATGATTTTGAAGGGTGATAATAACATTTAAAGATAATGCTAAATATATATAGATCTATTTAGCTGTGGGAAACAACCTTTAAAAGATTTAAGAAAATTCTGTGCTATCTTTCCTGTTTTTTTATTTAAACCCAAGACAATTGGTTTCTTTGGGGTTTGTTTGTAAGTGGTGATTTAACTGTTTTAATCAAAGGTCAGTGCTCAACTTTGCTTTCTGCAAACCCACATTGTCCTTGACTTGTGAAGCGCTTTCTTCTTTTCCTGGGACCTTCAGTAAAGTGTGTCTTTGCTGTGTCAGGTAGTGTAATGCTTGCTGTTTTAACAAACCACCTCTCAAATTTCAGAGCCCTAATGCAATAACTGCTTATTTTTTACTGATGTAAAGTCCTATGCAGGTTCTTCTGGTTAGTGGGGTAGAGAATTCGACTCCATATAGTCATCCAGGGGCCCAGGATATTGGAGGTTGTACCATCATCAGCACGTCTTCCAGGATCATCCTGGATTGATATTCAGCTGTCAGAGAGGGAAGGAAAAAGTACAAAAAAACTATTCCATTACTTCTGCTCATAACCCATTGGCAGGAATTAATGGCCCCACTGGGATGAAAGAATGACTGGCAAGTGTAATCCATGACTGGACAGTAACTTCATAAAAATAACTTCTGAAGTACAACTGAATTAGGACATGCATTTCTGGTGGGATAACCATCCCTGCCTCATTCCCTACTCTCCGAGCCACCTTTAGAGACCTCTTAATATTTTAATGTATTAATTTTATTCTTATGAAGTATTGTGGAAGTGCTGACTTAGTATCATATAAATAAAGTAGTATAAACTTACACAGACTTACATTTGTTGTGATCACTATAGTCACAGTTGAAGAATCAGCACAAAATGTAATAAAATGACAATTCTAAATATATCTGTGGGGGCCCTGTCCAAGGAGGTACTGTTCCTGTTAGAGGGGCTCGGACCCGACAGTATCCTTTCTAGTTATCATTTTTTTTCAGAACTGTAAGCTAATATACAAGTCCAAGGAAGGAAAGGGAAAAGAATAGAGCATATTCACTCATAGAAAAACATAATTTAGTTCTCAAAATATGTGGTTATTAGCTACTGAATAAGTCCATTGAGTTTTATAGATGATCAAATCAGGCAACACAAAAACGTATAAGGTATTTCCTACTAGGCCTCTACCACCCAAAAACATTCCCCAGAAGAACAGTTGTTCATTATCTCTAATAGGACATTTTATAAGCATGTATTCACTTCTTGGTACATTTAATAATCAGATAAACGTATTTACCGGAAATATAAATGTATGTATTCATTTATATAGCATCAAATCTATGATTAAGGATTTAGACAAAAGATGTAGAATTTGGTTGAATTCTAGCCTCTCATAGGTCATATTCTACATATTTTTCAAAACAGAATCCTTATGTTGGCTCCTTTCTTTGTGATTTATCTCTTTATTACCTTGGGACCAAACCAAAGGAAGACCGAAATAATTGCATTTCCACATGAGGTGAACTTTCAGGTTGTTTGGAGTCAGGAGAAATAACAATAGACTTAAGATTGTACACATAGCTTATTAGCCCAGGTTCTGGATTGTGGTTCTTTGACATTTTGGGGAATGACTGAGAAATTTATTGTATCTGGTCATGTGGTCATCTTCTACTTATTTTTTAAAAAAAAACTAGCATGCAACCAGGTAGGTGCAAACAACCCAGGGGAAAGGAACCAAGGAGGGCGCTGGGACACTGCCCAGAGTTTAGGAGCCCTGATAATTAGGAATTAAGTCTAATCAGACCATTTGGTGTTAGGCTATTTACATTTTTTTATGTGCCTAGGGATATTTTTTGTGAACTATTAAAATAATAGCACAATCAGTTGTGACCTGGAATAATGTGGTATGGAATTGTTTCGGCAGAAATTAAACTGTAGACATAGGATCTGTATTATCTGCAACATGTAAAAACAAGTGCAGAAAAACTAAAGCAGCATTTTTCTATAGGAATATATATTTGCAACCATAGTAAAATCATCTTATAGTATTTGTACAAATATTCTTCAGTGCAAACCCAGACCTAAATCATGCTGGTTTGTCTTTTGTATACTTCTTTTTGGAGTTTTCTTGTTATATGTGGAATTATGAAGGACTGCCATGTTTTCTTTCAAAATTTATGCTTTTACCAAGGATGTTTCTAAAACCATAATATTGGAATCTGTGTAAACCTATTTGGGTAGTTTAATTGCTATCTGCTTATTTCTTTTGCCTGTTCTGCATCTTTGGTCAACTCGCAGCAGTTTTCAAAGTACGGTTCCCAAACCACCAGCATCAACATGACCTGGGATCTTTTTGTAAGTTCAGAAATCCTGTCCCCATCGGACTACTTACTGAATACATATCGATATTTTTAGTAAGGTCCTCAGTTTGAGTCAATATACATTAAAGTTTGAGAAGCACTGCTACCAATGCACCACTATTCATTTATGCATAAAGAGTGCCTTGTCGGTGGGGGGGGGGGCATATCTGTAATACTTTCAACAATAAAGGTTAAAAAAAAGTGCCTTGGTTTGAAGTAGAATTGATCATGCATTTTCCTTGTACCACAAGGATGGCATGTGACCCAGCATTGGCCAATTGGAGCACCACAACCTTAAGACCTATTTGCTTATTTGGAGATGGTTGAGGGATGCAGCCCATGAAAATCTGCATCGCCCATGAAACCTGTGGCAGGGCTATCAAAGGCAGCTATCTTTGTATGAAGGTTGCTCAGTTTTCAGAATTAAGTTTCATAATCCTAATGCCAACATTTTCATTATAGAGAGAGAGACAACCTAAGAATGAAGGCAAGCAAAGCGGATGGAGAAATGGGAGACAGAAAAGGAAACAGAGGAAAAGAGGAAGGGAAAGGGAAGAGGATAGGAAAAAAGATGATTAAGCTCCTGATACCTTCTGTGGCTTAAGGCAGCATCACCTATGGGATTTCCAATTACATAAGTCATTAAATTCCATTTCTTAAGTTAGAGTTGGCTTTCTGACGCCTGCAAATGAATGTGTCCTAATTGTACAGATGATAAAAGTGTCTCCGTGAGGAATTTAATTACTAAACTACCAGTCCACGGTCTCTTAGTGTGCCTTACATTCAGAAACATGCTTTAATTGTCAGCCTCAGACTGATTTATTCTCTAATGTGTTCAACAAAACAAGGTCATGTTTTAAATTCCTGAATCCCAAAACATGTGCTTTTGCTTGAATAATTAAAAATGTGGTTGCTAGTGATCTTGCTATAATGGTTTAAGTCAGTGGTCGGCAAACTCATTAGTCAACAGAGTCAAATATCAACAGTACAACGATTGAAATTTCTTTTGAGAGCCAAATTTTTTTTAACTTAAACTATATAGGTAGGTACATTGTTATTAACCTAATTAGGGTACTCCTAAGGCTTAGGAAGAGCCACACTCAAGGGGCCAAAGAGCCGCATGTGGCTCGCGAGCCGAAGTTTGCCGACCACGGGTTTAAGTTAAGGGTTGATGACAATGCCAGGGATTAGTGTTTTTACTTGGTTACTAAAAATTCTTAGCCTGAACTACTTCTTACCATCTCAATGATTTTAAATCTCTTAATATTTTCTTAAAATATGTTTGATGATATTGACATACTACAGGTAAACAGATTTAAAGAATACAGCTGATAAAAACAAATATTCCTTCCTTCCCACCCTTCCTGTTCCTTGCTTACTTCCTCAGCTTGACTCACTTCCCATCTTTAACTCTTCACCTTCTCCTTTCCTTTTACTTTTATTCCTGGGCCAAATATGGGCAGCATCAAATACTAAAGCCTGTATTTTATCATATTGAAATTAAACAATTTGTCATTTTTCCCATATTATGAAATTTCAGTTATCAAATTGTCCAGTAAATATTATATGTCCTCTTCATGGGATTGTTAAAAAATACAAAACATTGCAAAGCAGAGATTAGGGTTGACTTAAATGCATTTATTTTATTAGGTAATATATAAATTTGGAAATTATGCTATATATTCACACATCATTTTACTTTTAGAAAATTTTTTCACAAAAGTTAAAGGTGATTCATCACAAAATAGAAAGTTTCAATGTGCAGCTCTATTTATCAGTCTATCTATCTATCTATCTATCTATCACTCTATCTATCAATCAACTATCTATCCATCTATCCATCTTACCCCCATAGTAAGCCAGACTTTTGAGGGTTGAGCCAGGCTAAGAGCAATACTGTGTTCTAAACCTCAAAGGAGATTCTCTTTCCACCTACTTCCTAGAAATCCAATTTAAGTTACAAATATTTTCCAGAGAGGAAGAACAAAGGCTAATTTTATTCATTCAATCAGTTACCTGTTTTATACTTTTGTATTTTGAGGTTCTGGGGAATTAGGGGAAGGATAGTTAAGTCATTACTCTTTCTTCTCATACAATGTGGTATGTTTGTTGAGTGGTTGGGGCTTGGAGAGGTTTGGGAGAAGAAGGCCTTATAACTTATCCTGAGAATTATTATTATTAAAATATCCAGAAGCCTAGATTTTCTCCTTTTCCATGCAAATCTTAGGATGTGTCAAAATTTGGAGTGGTCTTTGTGAGAAAGTTTTCAAGGGCATGTTTCCAATATACTCCAACTTGCTCTGGCTCCTCACCCACTTATAACTACTTCATGGTGTTTCCAATAGGTGTTCTGGGAGCAGAGATGAGGGGGCAGCTAGTTCTGTGTAGAATAGAGTTGGAGAACTCAGGGAAATTTCTAAATGCTATTGTGCTCATTGCTTTTGTATTTGAGGTGGGCCTTGAAGGATCAGATCAATAAAAATAGGCGGAGAAATAGGGGAAAGAATTTCAGCTTGTGGAAATTTGAGGCATTATGATTATTAAGCTTTTACCTTATGCCACACACATTCCTCAGATCATAGACAAGAGGGTGAAGGACAGAGATTACATATTTTTCCTATAGTTTCACAGGTAATAAAAGACGGGACTGTTTGTGAATCCCAGCTTTCTGTTCAAAAAGTATGCTCTAAACCTCCACACTTGGCTTCTATGGAGGTAGGTATTAAGGGAATGATGATCATTTGGATGCACAGGGTCACTACTTATTGTGATTTATATGCTTCTTTGCCTTGTATGCCCCGTGAGGGACCTCTAAGGGTGATGAGAATTGACTCTAACTGTAATATATTATTGGTTAAGCCATCTATCTCCTAATATATTGATGTTGATTTTAACTCTTTCACAGCCTATTGTCTATTAAAGCACTTTCCTCAAAATTCCCATCTTTTCCTGTCATATTTCTGCCTCATAATGAGTTCTGTGTGTGAGTTTCCTGTGTATGTGTATGCACACATGTGTATATGTGTGTGAGTGTACACACACACATTTATATATGTGCTGAGTCCTCTAATTGCTCCTACCAGGGGATAGCTTATCACCAGGCATAGGTGCGTTCTTGACATGCCACATGCCACAGGCTCATGCACGGACAGGCCTAGCAGCTTATTGAACTGTGGATGAATGAGCACCAACCAAATGATCCTTCAGAGTGAAATTTTCTTTCCAAACTGAAGTCCGGTGGTTTGGCTTCTTACAATGGATTTTGATGTGCAATATCTACTTTGTAGAGAGAATAGAAGTCTATTCTCAAATGTTGTTTTACCTGTGAAAGTGATATCAAAGACTGTTCCTTGCTCTCATCTTTCATAAGCCACTCTATTCAGTCCCAAATTCATTACTGAAATCCTTTGACATGTTGTTATCCACCCTTAAATTTTATTGCATATAATCTTTCAGGGACAGGGGATATTTCAAATGCTAATAGAGAATGCGTGTGTACTAGTCGTTGTTAGAGTAGGCCAGACACCTTACCTAGCCCTCTGTGTGAATTTCCACCTCACTGCTTATGGAGATTCTGAAAGAGGCAAGTTCACCCAGCTCCAAAAACCACACGCTGCCTTGGTAGCTCATCCTTCTACTTGTCACAGGTGGCTCTCAGTGCAATGAGACAGGAATGATAGGAATGAAAAGTGATAAGTTTTTAAAAGATTTTTTTAACACTTGGAAATAATGTGTATATTTATTATGGCCAAATATTACACTCAGCTCCTTCAAAAATAATTCCAGCTGTGAAACTATAAACCTTTATATTTGCTAAGGTCAACAAGACACATGGGAAATTCTCAGTAAATGTTAGTTATGTAAAGTGAAGCTGTTTATACAGCTTTCATTGTTTGCACTTCCATTCCCACGATGAAAACATTTGATATCATAAGTAAGTGCAACTTTTTCATTTTAATCAGTTTTCTTTGGGGACAAGGGCCAGCTTGTATTTTCACTTCCTCCTTGGTTATTATGTTATGAAAAAAATTATTGTCTTGCTTAAATTGAATTTAAAAAGACATTTTGTTCTGTTTTCCCATTAAAACATGGTTCAAGACTGAGCTGTTTCAAGGAAAAAGTTAAAGAAGCACATAGTCCCAAATCCCAGTTGAGGAACAGACGCTATTTCTGTTGAAGTTCATTAGTATTATGAACATCTAAATATCTACACTAATAAAAGAGAAACATGGTAATTGGCGTACGACCGCTACCCTTCCCATTGGCTAATCAGGGAGATATGCAAATTAACTGACAGCCAAGATGGCGGC
>NW_005355461.1:3113748-3134162 GCF_000412655.1 Myotis brandtii | reverse complement strand
GGGGTCCCAGACTGCGAGAGGGCACAGGCCGGGCTGAGGGACCCTCCCTTCCCCCTGAGTGCACAAATTTTTGTGCACCGGGCCTCTAGTATATATATATTATCATGAAGTGAGCTTAGATCTGTTAGATTGTACATTTTAAAATTCTCTATGTGCTGCTCTTTCCATTTGCTTCCATGGCATACCTTCCTTTTGAAAGTAGATTTGTGGCCCTGTGAGTATAATTTTTGTCTGTGGAATTCTATTTTATCTGTTTGCATTAATAAAAATCAAGGAAGATGTGCTTCTATGCAGTAGAGAAATATGAGAAGCTTTCAAAAGACATGATAGAGGGAGATGGAAAGGGAGAGAGGGAAGGGGTGTCATTCTAATGGTGGCCAATCTTAACAGAAACAGAGAAGCTAGGGAAGGGAAATCCTATCCCTGTGAGGATCACATTTCATTTCTTTTTGGCCAGAATTTGCAGAGTACAGAAATAATGCTCATATTTGTTGGAAGGCAAAAAATTGAGAAAGGACAGCTTCAGACATATGCAGTTTTTTCAAGTTGATACTAGTAAGTTTTCACTTATTGTTGGTGTGATGATTTCATTGGTTTGAGAGCTATGGTGTTACTAGTTATCCCAACTATTTGGCCAGAGTCCTCTTAGTAGACAAGATTCTGTCTCAAGTCCTGTTAACACTGCTCTTTGTTCAGCTATAGCTATATAATTATTGCCATTTAGTGAATGTATTTTAATATATGCAGAAATAAATATAAGAATTATTAGGTCCAGTCGCTACATATATGTGTATAATCTTATGACTTATGAAATTTTAAAAATGTTTTTTTATTTATTTTAGAGAGAGAGGAAGGGAGAAGGATAGAGAGATAGAAACATTGATGAGAGAGAAACATCGATCAGCTGCCTCCTGCACGCCCCCATTGGGGATAGAGCCTGCAACCTGAGCATGTGCCCTGACCAGGAATTGAACTGGTGACTTCTTGGTTCATGGGTCAGTGCTCAACCACTGAGCCACATTGGTCAGACGACTTATGCCATATAAGCTACTATTTTTTTTTTTAGCCATAAAACTCCTTTTATTTAAAGTGAAGACTTAAGTTAAAAAAAATCAATAAGTAACATAAACCTGGAAGAAGAGAGGTTAACATGGAGAATAAGGACAGCACAAAATGCTTGCTCAGTTTTTTAAAATTAACTTATTTTAGAATAGTTTTAGAATTATAGAAAAGTTATAGAGGACAGAGAGTTCCTATATACCCTACTCACAGATTTCTATTGATTACATCTCATATTACTGTAGTTAATTTGTCACAGGTAATGAACCAATATTATTACATTACTATTAACTAAAGACAACACTTTATTCGGATTTCTTTAATTTTTACCAAATGTCCTTTCTCTATCCCAGGATCCTGACATTCAGGATACCACAATTATTTAATTGTAATGTCTCCATTGGCTGTGCTACTTTTTCATTTTTTCCTCTTGGGATTAGACTGCAGAGATGGTTTGGGGGAGAAAAAACAGAGTTAAAAGCACCATTCTCATCACAGCATATTAATAGCACATAATATTAATATGACTTATGACTCTTGATGTTAACCTTGAACTCCTGGCTAAGGTATTTATCAGATTTCTCCACTATAATCTTTCTCTCCATCCCCTCCTTTTTTATACTATACTCTTTGGAAGGAAATCATGTGCAGCTCACACAGAGGAATGGGGAATTATGTTTCACCTCTGTGAATGGGGAGTATTATAGAGAGTGTCTGGAATTCTTCTGGATGGGAGATGTATTTATTATACTCCATGTCTAAATGCTGGACCCCAAATTGCACTTTTATCCTTCTGAAATCACAGATATGGAAAAAATGTGAGAGCTTTCTATGGGGATGGGACTTGAAAACAAGCCTGCTTAGAGAAGAGTTGACGTATTTATTTTGTCTCTAACTTATTTGCTCAATTTTTAATATGTTCCATTGAAGTCATTTTGGAGAATCCTTTTGTTTCACACAAAACATGTTTTCAGCCTTAGCTGACTTTTAGCATCACTTGAGAAACTTTGAAATAATATCAGTGCTGATTTAATTGTTCTGGGGCATCGTTATTTTAAAGTTCCCAGGTGACCCAGTATACACCTAGGGTTTTACAGCACTGCCTGATACACTTAGAGATGCATTCCCATGTTTCAACTGGAAGTTTAACCCATTGTTTCTCAGTTTGCCCTTTGTGGCAGCGAAGGACAGCTGGTCACTGGCATCCTAGAACAGAGTTCTCCAAATGTTAGAAAGTGAATCAGCCCTTAGCCTCTTCTCTGAAGCTAAATCAACCTAATACAGTTACTCTGCCTCTTAGAAGCCTTTTTATCCTTTTCATTACATGTGTAATACTAATGAGGTATTCTTACAACTTTAAATCTCTTAAAAGAAGCAAAGACAAAAGTTTGGGAGAAAATAAGCTTTATTTTTATTATAATGGTAAAATTTATTTCCAATTCTTACCCATAATTCTCTTGTCAAAATATTCTCATGGTATCTTAACATTTCTTGTATTTGAAGCAATAATAATTGGTGCCTTATTGAACACCCATTACTGTTGTCCAGCTTACTTCTAACATAATTCAATTTCCCCAAAAAACTTATATTGGAGATTTTCCTAGTTTTTGAAGTCTTCTGTTGAGAAGAAACTAGTTACACATTTCATTAAACTTATGAGATAAGGGAGGGCACTGTGGAGCAATAAGTCTCAAGCAATGATTCTGTGGAAAGCCCATTTCCATCTTATTACTATAACATTTAGGTATATTGGATTCCTGCTTCAACTTCTGCCTGCAGCTTGTCAAATTGAAGCAAAAGTAAGGGGAGAAAGTACCTTAAATTTCAACTATTGAGAGAAGATTAATATTTCCCCCAAAGCAATGAACCATTTAATTTCTACAAGTGTTATCTGGGGAAAATAATACCAACAGGAAAAACATAGGAACCAGAATAAGCACTCAGTTTCCAGAGACTCCAAGATTTCTGGTACAGGGAAGCCAGAATAGAAATTGTCCTCACAAAATGTCCTTGACTGTTCCCCCCCCCCATTATTTAGAAATTAAACTGAAGTTGCCAGAAAATTGTCAAGAATGAATACCTCTTTGGTAATTCAAAATCTGCTGACAAGTTCTGTATTATGAAGAGATAAAGAAATTTATCCTAAAATGGTGGATGATTTTTTAATATGTCAAATAAATGACAGTTAAAACTTACTGTACTTCTAAGGTTTTCGGTGAGAGAGCAAATAATAAGCATTCACACATGTGAGCATACACCCTAAGAAATAAATGTTAAATAAAGAACGAAATGTTGATTATTTTCCAGGTCAGCCCTAAAAGAAAACTTTCTGCCTTGGTGGTGAGGCAGAGGGGATTGAGGAATCAGTAATGTTCTCACAGTTAATTTTAAATAACTAGTCACAAATATTATTGACCACATAATAAGAAAAAAATAATTCTCTATTTCTATGTCTAGAAAATTTTATCTCCGTTGCTCCATTAGAGGTAGATGCACTGGAAGAGGATTCTATTTAAGGCAGGGTCTGGGTTGCATGGGAGAATGGAGAAAGCATATAAACTGATTTCTATGATTTGTAAAATTAAGTTGTAAGAGTTACTGAGATCAATATTGACTAAGCATTATTTTGAGGATTATCTAAGATTAACTTTCAAGTCAGTAACCTACCATTTAAATTCAACACTAGAATTATTGACCTTAATACTAATGATTAGAGTAAAAAAAAAGTATCATCTGACTGGAGTGCTATTCACGTAGGAAGATATCAAAACAGGTGCTAATGTCAAATCTGTTTCATGTCAAACACACTGGGATTTAAAGTTTTAATAGACACTTGGTCCTTTCTCTGAGAACAGTATCCCACCCATAATGGTGGGTCCATGGGAACCATCGTTCTGTCACATCGCCCTGATTCTCTGGCAATATCAGATTGGTCTGGGGTGAACAACCGACTCAGGTGGTTAGTCACCTTTGTGAACTGAGGGCAGAGCCTGGGACTTGGGTTCGGAGTCACTTTAATGGCGGAGTTTAGTGGAGTACCACAGACTCTTGATGCAGTGAACCCTAGACCAGCCTCATAGTTTCTCGAGACTTGCTTCTTCCATGTTTTTAAAATTTTGCAAAATACCTAGTAACATCTCTTGATAATGAAGACTTCTCATGTTGGTTCTATTGTTTAAAAAAATAAAATTCTTAAGTAATCAGTCATGACAGTAGAGCTTAGAAAAGGCCTTAAGGAATCATCTAGCTCAGTTCCTTCATTGCACATGAGACAACCAGCACTCAAAGTCTGAGTGTAGAAGAAGTCTAGCGTGGGGTGAGAGCTCAGTGCTTACTTTGGCTGAGTGTTCTGGTTCTTGAGGATTACCTACGTTATAAGAAAGACATGGAACACAAGCCTCTTAGTTTAGTAACCTGCCCTCATAACTGTGTTTCCTTACCCTCATGCTACACTTCTCACTTTTCATATTTCTAATTTTTTTAATAACTTTTACTGTACAACTGAAGCAAAAGGACTGAGGATTTTTGCAAATGCTCTACTTAGCCAAATCCCCCCAAATTAAATTTTATAGATTATTGATAAACAAAATGTATTTACATAGGGAGAATCTGAAATAATAAAAAAATTGAGTGATTCATTCAGCAAGTATTTATTAAATCCTTAGTGTATGCCAGGCACTGTTCGAGTTGCTAGGGCTATGGTAGTGAACATCGTAAAACTTCTGCCCTTCTTTAAGCTTCTCTTCTAGTTGGGGAAAAGACAATTAAGATTTGTATATAAAGTATACAGTCTTATTATGTTGGAATGAGTACTAGGAAGAAAAATACAGCAGGGAAGGGAAATATGCATGTGAGGTGTGGTATCACAGTTTTAGAGATGGTGTTTCCATCTGAGCGACTCAAAATAGAATTGCCATTTGCCAACTAATACAGAAGATTAAAACAGATCCCACAGGAAATATAAAAATAAGACTATGATGTAGGATGCCAGGGATTAGAGATATTCCAAGCAGAAATTTTTTAATAGCTGTCACATGCTTCAGATAATACTGAATGTGCACTTCAATCCTATGTCTAAATGTGGGTATATCTTTAGCCCAAACTTCTGAGAGACTTTGTAGCCATCTGGAATTACTCATCAAAACATCCTTACCATCGTTTTAGGTAAGGTGACTTTCATGCTTTCATTGTTTGTGGATTATACAGCACAGCCAAGTGACTCAGACACAGTGACACTTGCCTGTTTTCCCAGAATCTCCTTTTCAAAGGATTGGTTTATGTTACATTTCTTATGCAGGGCCTGAATTGGGGTTGTTAAATGAAGTTCCGAATACAATCTTGTTACAAATGCTTCTTAGATGATTACTTATTTTATTTAGGATTAGAGTTTATCCTTTATTGTTATTCTGTCAAATACAGCAGAGGAACATTTGACTAATAGTTAACAGGAAACATAAGGAATCAGAGAAATTGATTTAAATTCAACATGTTGTCATTTTTGTGCCAACCTCAAGTACATCTGTGAAAAATTTCTCTCCAGAATTAAACTAATTTCAGATGAGAGAATTATCTTGCTTTACTTTACCCGAATAATGGACCATCTGCTCAATGACCTTGACTTTCTTTAAGCCCAAGAGAGCATACTACCACTCACTGAGAGAGAAGGCAGGGATAATTGTTTCTATCCTATTTTTGAAGGCATTGCTCACTTGCAATAAATGTAAGCCATTTTTCCTACAACCCTAAAACCAGTTAGTAAGCTTTTGCACAATAAAGCCTTCTTCAGGTTGCACATTCACGTAGTGTTGGA
The DNA here is from genome assembly GCF_000412655.1 of Myotis brandtii. NCBI lineage: Eukaryota > Metazoa > Chordata > Mammalia > Chiroptera > Vespertilionidae > Myotis > Myotis brandtii. Next base: position 3,128,293 of record NW_005355461.1, on the reverse strand, counting down.
GCATAAATAAGATTCAACATTTTTATTTTTTTAAATAGAAAAACAAATGTGTGCCTTTCACTGAAATAATAATGAAGCCTTTTCTTTTTGTCACTTTGGAAAGGGGCATTTTCCGTCTAAATTTAAAAAACAAACTAGATTCAAGAATCACAAAACGAATTATTTATTTTTTCAATTTTTTCTCCTGCTCTTCCTTCCTGCATCCCTCCCTTCCTCCCATAAGACTTATTAAACATTTAGTATGTGCCAGGCACATACTAGTGGCCCAGTGCATGGATTCATGCACATTGAAAGGAAATTAATTAGAAGAAATATTTTAATATTGCTATTCACCCTTTCTCTATAATAGAAGTGCCAATAGTTGATCTTCAGACATAGTCTGTCAATAAAAACAACCAAATTCACAATGGACAATGACAAATCAAAACACATGTGTGTGATTGGCACCAGTGAGACCTTTATATGTATCATGCATTCATGAGTCAACGTTTATTTTTAAATTGCCAGTGCGTGTCATATGTACTGGCCAGTCAGTCAGTTGGATGGACTCACAGTCCATCACTTAGCCTTTTATATATATAGATGGCGTAATCTACTTCCCAGATATTTTTTATTTTTGTTTACCACTTCCTAGATTTTAAGTTTCACGCAGGAAGGGATATTTCTTCCAGTTTTGTTTACATTTGCATTCCCAGCCTCTAGAAATGAGCCTGGCACAGAGGAGGTACGAACTAATCCTACTGAAATGATTTCATATGCGATGATAGCACAGATGGGCAAGTGGAGTGACGGGCAAGCAGGGGAAGTGAGGGAACAACTCACTGCAATAAAATGGGACTAGGGTGCAAATGATAAGCAGAGATTTGATTGATAGTGAAAGGAAGAAAGGGAATTTCATGGAAGATGTATGTGTACAAGGTGGGTACCCGGTAAGATGATGAATTAAATTGACCCAGGGCATGGAGTGCTTGGGGGGAATTAAGTTTCGCCTCCCTAGAAGACACAGCTATGATAGTCATTATTAGAGATGTGAATTAGAGCAGTGGGTTTCTTAGAGGTTAAGCGTCGGGGGAAACCAGGACTCTGATGTTGGATAATACCTCTCTTTAAGACAATGTGTGCTTTCTCCTAAACTTCTTACTGGTGACAAGCATCTCCATGAAGAATTTGCATTCCATTTTAACGAGCTTATGATAATTAAGTAGTTTCAAGGAACGAATCCTTTTGTCATTCTATTATTAAAATTATTCACAAGCAGAGAAGTGCAGGCTTGAATTTACATCCTCCTTTTTCCCTTCCAGCTCACAATGCCTGACACATTGTTAGGAGCTCAGGACATGATGTCTACAGCAGGAGTTTTAAAAGTTTTATTTTAAATCTAAATATTGTAAATGAATTAGGAGTACTATTTAGAGCATCTCTACCAAACCTTTGTAAAAGGAATAACTGTCTTCCATTTAGCCATCCAAAATTCCAATTGCTCAGAGTATAAAATGGGGCTGTATCTGGCTGGTCAGGATGCCCCTTTGTCAGGTTTGCAAGGGGTTCACGCCATTGCCATCCGTCAGTGGCCAGGGTTGGCACCACTTCTCTGAAGGGCAGCGCCATTTCTGTGCTCAGCCTTTGGAGTTCTCAGAGTCATCAGCACCACTGGTTTGGTACCAGTCACCCAGTTTCACAACTACTTAAATTTACAAGTGTGTGTTGCAGACATAGGAATAATTAAAATACTTGTTTACTATGCACCCATATTTGGAGCTCCTCAAAGATGGGAATAGCTACTTATGCTTGACTATATCTCAAGCATCTAATATAATCTTTTTTATGTATTCAATTAACATATTTCTGATTTATGTAAGTCAGGTACTGTTTAGCATGCTTTATATGGGGCATAAGACAATGAAAAAAAAGAAAAAGACAAAAAGCTTACCTTCAGTGTCATATAGTCTGGGAATAAATAGGAAATAAATAACATATATGGTGTGTGAGAAGTTGGTAAATGTTAGAACAATGAAGCAGGGAAGAAAGTTGGTGATGTTTGCCAAGGGGAAGCTTGCAGGCTAAGGTAGGGTGGTCTGAGTGGGCCTCAAAGAGAAGATGGCGTTTGTGAAAAGAACTCAGGATTGGGAGGTTGTATATTTGTCTCTAGCCATGGTCAGTTGCTTGAGTACAGATTGTTGCTTTCTCTATCTCCGGATAGACCTGAGGTGAAGGTATGGCTGGAATGTTCTAGAACAGTAAGTAGGACGGAGTGGCTGCAGCAGAGAAAGTGAGGCAGGGAGTGAAAAGTGAAAGGAAATAGGGACAGACAGACATGGGCATCCAGAGAGAAGAGCATTTGTGGGTGACTAAGGATTTGGGCTTTAGAGTATGTATGGGCCACTGGAGAATTCTAAACAGAGAAGTGACATGACGATTTATGGGTTACTTGGCCTCTGTGTAGGTGGGTAAGGTAGGATGTAGAGTCGACAATGAAGTGGTCAGTGGTCTTAGAATGTTGATCAAGCCAGGAGATCTCCATCAAAGACTAGAGAAAGGACTGCCCATGAGAGCAGGCTTTGTTATTGGCTCCTGGGTGTAAGTTTAGTCGTCTAGACCCGAAATTGCCTGCTGCTTTCACATCACCAGAGCTTTACCCCTGTCCTGAGCTCTCTCTCCTGACAGCGGAATTCTGGCAAGTTTTACCTATACAGATAAGACAGTTTTTTTTCTTTACAATTGTTTTCTTTTGTGGGGAGGGCAAGGCACATTAAATTAGCAAATCAAAATGTACTAATTGTACAACATCTCTTCTAACAAAAATAGATGGTTGTGTTATGGAAAAAGAATGATTTTAGAAAAATGTCAAATTGTAAATGAATAAATGTCTGGAGATAGCCTAATGCCAAGGTTGGGCTGTATTTTACAATATGAAATTGTCAAAAGTTTGCCTGGTGCTCCTGTGCCCTCTTTTTTAATCCTCATCCCTTCTCCAATTAGTCCCCCAATTGCTCAGGGCTTGTCTTCTGAGACATTTCCATCTTCCTCACTCTGAAGTAATTCCTCATGTTTAAGCCAGTTTTTCTCTAGAGCCTGTGTTCTGCTAGGTGCCTAAGAGTTGAAATTATTTTCTTATGAGCTATGGTTAAGGTAACTATTATCACTCTCAAATAATTTCTTAACCTAGTTAAAATGACTAGTATAAATTTGAGGTGATTGGTTGTAGGTAGTTTTGATTTAGAAAACTTGTTGACACCTTTCAAACCACTCAGAGTGGAGATGCCTATTTAGATGAAATGAAAGACCATTAGTATCCCCGGAAACATTGTGCAAGCTGGGATATTGTTTTAAGGTACAGAATTTATTATTATTCAGATGTGGTGAGGCCAGCAGATCAGAGGAAGATTGTGCTTGAGAAGATAGTTAGTTAAACTCATAGATGCCCGATTGGGGAGGGGACACAGCATGCCATGGGCCATTGTGGGAAGCAGCAGGGTTAGAAGGCGGCCAAAGAGCCAGGAAAACATGGGGTGATGGCCTTTATCTTCCTTTCTTTTCATTTCCATAGGAAAATATGGGCAAGGCAGAGTAGGCAGGTTTAAGATGGGCTCATTTGAATAATTTCAGCAGGGTCTGGAATATAGGGGCTGTCCCTAGTTATCTGCTACCTGGCTGGCCTGGTATGATTAGGGCAGGTGGATGGTGGCCCAGAGTGTGAAAGCCTCCTGCGAGCCCCTTAAAGGAGGTAACTGGGGAATGGACTCTGGATTGGTTGGTTTTTTATATGAAAGAAGTGCTCTCAGGCATAATTTACTACCTAGGAAGTGGCCAGTGTCAGCAAGGCCCCAGAGGTCAAGGACTCAGAGATAAGTGGCTAATAGAGATATAGAGGCTTATGTTCCATCTGTAGAAGAGTTCATGTCTCCTGGCCATAGTGACACACATCCAGTAACTCCCAACAGAAGAAACATAAACTGTGTCTTCCCTGAGTGACGGCTATAATCACCAAAGCACCTAACTGATGAAGTTTTAAGTTTTTTCACTGCAAGAGAGATCTTACTAGGTTTCAGATAATATTTAATATCATGGAACCTGCCAGGCTGCACACCTCTCTACTTGGAATAAAGCATTAAAAGGATCTTTGACCTACACATGATGGCACACAAGTTTGTTGTCCATAATAAAGATCCAAGTCATTTCTCACTCATACATTTGTCCCCAAAAGTTATGTGTCTTCAAAAAAATGGCTTCGATATAGAAAAAAATTCATTTCAGATCATGCTTTAACCAAAGTGCTCTTTAAACCTGTGCCAGAAGACCCACTGCAACTGCTTTCTCAGCCCTCCTCCTTGCTGTTTGCTGCCATGTGTGTTCTTTATTTCTCTGAACACTATCTAGGCTGCTGCAGGAGAAACTCCATTAATTTGCATCTGTAGAGCAGTTTTCTCAATTCTCCAGCAGGTGTGGGAGGACACATCATGACGGCTCCCATGCACCCTTTAAAGAAATGCTGTCATGGGAGGTGAGAGGGATTAGTGGAGAATTCGAATTCACTTTAAAAAATCAGCCATGGAACCTGTCAAATTGCTATCATCTATCCAGACATGATGCTCGTTAAGAAACTCCATTGGCTCATGATTTATTGATGGGAGACCAAATATCCTAGAAGACTCATAAGTTAGTCTTTGAATGAGCTCTTAAGCTCATCTCCTACATCCCACAAATGGATTACGCTTCAGACCCTTTTGCACCTGACTTAACCGTTCTGCTTTCCATCTCATTACTTAGATTGTTACCTTCAAAGCTTATGTAGCTGGAACCTGTTTAGACAACAGATATTTTGTTAATCAGATAGGATTAGTCATGTTAAATATTAAAACAATTTTCAAATAAATGTATTTTCAAATCTAAGTTTTAATATTTGAATGAAAATGTTTCTCAGAACATTTTCATTCAAATATTAGAGATCTAAGTTTTAATATTTGAATGAAAATGTTTCTCAGATGTAAGGACTAGAACTCTAATCACATGGAGCAAGCTGAAAATATTTTTATTTCAAAATAGGCTTCCTTTTAATTTGGAGAAGAAAAAAAATAAAAGCACCAGACTTTTCTGTTTTCTCCTCTATGTCCCAGATACAGAAGATATTTAATAGTTTCTGCAAATACTTGAATCAGAAAAAGTGTCAACATTGTGAGCCAGCATGAGGTATGAGAAATAAACAAACCAAACCCCTGGTTTCCAAACAATTAAGAAGATTGAAACGAAAATGATTCCATGCCAGCAATAAGCTGGATATAAGGAGGACAAATGAAACAAAATGAAGAACAGATGGGCAGATAACATGATCTGAACAACAAACCACAGGGTAATTTTTAAATCTACCAAGTTAAAAAAGCCAGACACAGACTTAGATAGAACAACTAAAAAAAACTGGAAGTATGGGAAGGGAGTAAGAGCATATTTTAGCTGTCATTCATTCGTTGACTCAACTTCAAACCCTCATTCAAATAATTATTACTGGCAGGGATGGGGAGAAAAGAGAACCCTTGTGCACTGTTGGTGGGAATGCAGATTGGTGCAACCACTTGGAAAGCAGTATGGAGTTTACTCAAAAAAATAGAACTGCCTTATGATCCAGAGATTCCACTTTGGGGAATTTATCAAAGAACCCCAAAAACACTAATTTGAAAGAATGCATGCACCCTTATGTTCATTGCAGCGTATTTACAACAGCCAAGATCTGGAAGCAGCCCAAGTGTCAAGTGTCTATCAGTGGATGAATGGATAAAGAAGCTATGGTACCTTTACACAATGTCCTTAAAAAAAGAAGGAAATCTTACCTTTTGCAACAGCATGGATGCACCTGTAGAGTTCTATGCTAAGTGAAATAAGCCAGTCAGAGAGAAAGACAAGTACCATATGATTTCTCTTATATGTGGAATCTAATGAACAATATAAACTAACAAAATGGAGATAGACTCAAGGATACAGAGAACAGACTGACAGAAGGGAGGGGGTTGGGGACTGGGCAAAAAGGATGAAGGGATTAAGCAGGGGGAAAAAAAAGACTCATGGACACAGAGAACAGTATGGTGATTGCCAGAGGGAACGGGGGTGGTGGTGAGGGGAGATAGAAGAAGGTAAAGGGGTGATGGAAGGAGACTAGACTTGGGGTGGTGAACACAATACAATATACAGATAATGTGTTGTAGAATTGTATACTTGAAACCTGTATAATTTTATTAACCAATGTCACCCCAATACATTCAATTAAAAAATCATTATTGACGACATATGTTGTGCAGGCATTGAGGAAACAATAGCAAACTAGGCAATGTTTTCTTCATCCTGGAACTAATGACCATTTTGAGAAGACAACCCCAAACAAATAATAACAAAAGGAGGGCAAGAGTGAACATTAAGTATGAACTACTTTGGGAGAATATAACTGGTCTGGAGGATCAAGGAATGAAGGCACCTTTCCTGAGGCAACAATGTTAAGCAGAAAGGTAAAGAATGGTTATTGGTGAGTGACTAGATGTAGCCAGATAGAATGGTGGTGTTGGATGACATGTTGGGTACTTGGAAAAGTGGCGTTAGAGAGAAAATATAACAGCAGGAGCATAAGCTCTGAGGTGGGAAAAAACATAGCTTGTCTTAAGAAAATACCAGTCAGCACTTCTGGAGAAGAGAGTGAAGATATGATGAGCACAAGGCTAGTCCATTTAGAACCTTAAAGCTCTGTCAGGAATCTCAACTTTGCACTAAAAGAAATGAGAAGTCATTGGTGGGTTTAACTGAAGGGGTTTTAAATCTATATTTAAAAACAAAAGAACCATGCTGACTGTAGCAGGAAGGCTGGGTTGTAAGGCAGTGGGAAAGGTAGGTAAATAGATACGAGGCTGTTTTATTAAATGATGTAAGATGATGATGTTTTGGGGTAGGCTGTTGAAATGGGGTCCAGAATGCCAGACACATAAAGCAGCGGTTCTCAACCTGTGGGTCGCGACCCCTTTGGGGGTCAAACGACCCTTTCACAGGGGTCGCCTAAGACCATCGGAAAACACATATATAATTACATATTGTTTTTGTGATTAATCACTATGCTTTAATTATGTTCAATTTGTAACAATGAAATTGGGGGTCACCACAACATGAGGAACTATATTAAAGGGTCGCGGCATTAGGAAGGTTGAGAACCACTGACATAGAGGAAATGAAAACCACAGCACTTGGAAATTGACAGCATGTGAGTAATAGGAAATGGGAAGAATCAGGAAAGGTCCCTAGGTTTTTAGATCGAGCAAACCTATGGTTGTTGGAAGACTGATTGAGGCAAAAAACAGCAGAGGAAGTTTATGGAAAAGTTCAAAAATTCTGTTTTGGATATGTTGAAATGGAAGTGTTGTGTGAAAGCCCCGTGTCATGACAAGCTGTTAGGTATGCATAGTATAAAAGGTACAGTCAGAAGAGAGGTCTGGTCTTCTGTCAGTTAGAATGGCCTAGGCTGTGTCATAGCAAAACTTCAGAGAATTAGAACAACAAGATTTATTTCTTGCTTTTGCTTCATGTCCATTGCAAATCAAGAAGGGAGGTTTTGGTTGTGGTTGTTTTTTGTTGTCAGATTATTCACTCAGACAGCAGGCTGATGGAAGCCTTACTTAGTTATGATGCTGCCATGTCTGTTACGGGCGTCAGTGTACACCATGGCAGGGCAAGAGAGTATGTGGAAGGCATATTAGCTCAAAAATGTTCTTCTGCAGTGACACTTGTCACGTGGTTTACATTCCTTCAACTAAGGTAAATTCTATGAACTATGCTGACTTCTAGGGGAAGGCAAGTATGGTTTCCAATGATTATCTAGGAAGAGGAAGAACTCCGGAACATTTTTTGGTGTGAGTGCTAGCAACGTCTACCACAGGACTGATGAGATCAATTTAGGTAATCTGACATGTGGTAAACATAGTGGATATTCGTCATTTGTGGTGGCCCAATATTGTTCCTGTATTTTGGTGATTTCTTACATTATTAATCTGTCTTTCCAAGAAGGACAAAATATTTCTATTCAGAATTTTTTGCAGTTTTAGATGCAGGCATGTGACTTAGATTTCTCCAGTCGTTTGAACCCACTTGAGATTTTCATTAGAAAGTCAGTGTTGTGACCAGATGACCCGGAAAGTGGGAACACACACTCTGAAATGACGGAGATTCTGGTTCTTTCTGGGGGTGGAGGGGGAGAAGGGACTGGAACATCAGGCATCCAGTCCTAAGGGCCTTCAGTTCCAATTGGCATGGCCATGGTGCCTTTCCCAGCGTGTCCCTGTGGTGTGGTGTCATTGCTCCTAGATGCGTAGCTTCAGAATCATGCCCTCTGACTATTCCCTCATTTATATGAACTCTAGAATATCCCTTTAAATCAGTTTTCCAGCACTTGGAAATTGACAGCATGTGAGTAATAGGAAATGGGAAGAATCAGGAAAGGTCCCTAGGTTTTTAGATCGAGCAAACCTATGGTTGTTGGAAGACTGATTGAGGCAAAAAACAGCAGAGGAAGTTTATGGAAAAGTTCAAAAATTCTGTTTTGGACATGTTGAAATGGAAGTGTTGTGTGAAAGCCCCGTGTCATGACAAGCTGTTAGGTATGCATAGTATAAAAGGTACAGTCAGAAGAGAGGTCTGGTCTTCTGTCAGTTAGAATGGCCTAGGCTGTGTCATAGCAAAACTTCAGAGAATTAGAACAACAAGATTTATTTCTTGCTTTTGCTTCATGTCCATTGCAAATCAAGAAGGGAGGTTTTGGTTGTGGTTGTTTTTTGTTGTCAGATTATTCACTCAGACAGCAGGCTGATGGAAGCCTTACTTAGTTATGATGCTGCCATGTCTGTTACGGGCGTCAGTGTACACCATGGCAGGGCAAGAGAGTATGTGGAAGGCATATTAGCTCAAAAATGTTCTTCTGCAGTGACACTTGTCACGTGGTTTACATTCCTTCAACTAAGGTAAATTCTATGAACTATGCTGACTTCTAGGGGAAGGCAAGTATGGTTTCCAATGATTATCTAGGAAGAGGAAGAACTCCGGAACATTTTTTGGTGTGAGTGCTAGCAACGTCTACCACAGGACTGATGAGATCAATTTAGGTAATCTGACATGTGGTAAACATAGTGGATATTCGTCATTTGTGGTGGCCCAATATTGTTCCTGTATTTTGGTGATTTCTTACATTATTAATCTGTCTTTCCAAGAAGGACAAAATATTTCTATTCAGAATTTTTTGCAGTTTTAGATGCAGGCATGTGACTTAGATTTCTCCAGTCGTTTGAACCCACTTGAGATTTTCATTAGAAAGTCAGTGTTGTGACCAGATGACCCTGAAAGTGGGAACACACACTCTGGAATGACGGAGATTCTGGTTCTCTCTGGGGGTGGAGGGGGAGAAGGGACTGGAACATCAGGCATCCAGTCCTAAGGGCCTTCGGTTCCAAGTGGCATGGCCATGGTGCCTTTCCCAGCATGTCCCTGTGGTGTGGTGTCATTGCTCCTAGATGTGTAGCTTCAGAATCATGCCCTCTGACTCTTCCCTCATTTATATGAGCTCAAGAATATCCCTTTAAATCAGTTTTTTACTTAGATAAATCAGAATATTTTTTAATTTGCAGTTAAGAATCCTGGCCAATATGGTATTTAGTCCCAGGAAAGTCAACAAGTCCTCAGTAAATGCAAATCAGTGAATGTGTTATTTAAACTGGTTGAAAGGCATTGACGATATCTAGTTAGTACAGAACTGGGGATTCAGGTGGTTAATGGCAGAGCATGTGAAACTGTTACTTAAATTATCCTCTAAAATGAAATGGCTAGTGAAGATAAGACTTCGAAAAAACATGTAGCTGTTGATAGAATGAGTAGGAAGGACTAAGGATTACAGGAAGAAAGGAAGACTGGCTGCTTCTAGCTGTGTTGGAGAGTGAAGTTTCAGAAAATGATAAGAATTGAGTTTAAATCCTTGGCTCAAGGCATAGTCAAAGAATAAGGGACTTTCTGTGTCTGTGTCAAAATTATTTGTTAAAACAAGATTGACATAGACAAGAATAAAACATCCTGTGGGATGCAATGGGTTGCTGAATTTCAGGTTAGGTTGAATTCACATCTTTGTCAGATTTCTTAGTAACAGCATGTTGAATGGCAATGAGTAGGACACCAGAATCAGAAAGAAGGTGTTTGGGAGAACACTAAACACCCAAACCTCATGGAATATCTTGCCAGGAAAACAGAAGCTTCCCCACTCTGCTTAGGCCATTAGAACCTTGCCTCAAGACCCCTAAGATAAGTAAGTTCAAGTAATAAGTAAGGCAAGGCATGCCGACTTGCTCATGCCCCTTCTGGCCAGTGCTTATTGCCTATATATATTCTACAGTTAGAGTTAGTCAGAAATTTTAATTGCTTCCTCAATTGATTGAATGCAACTTATACATTAGTGTGGCCTATGAATGAAGTAAAGATGGCATAAAATTCCTTAAAGTAGAAGATCAGTCCAATACATTATGGAAATTTTTGGAGTGAATATATTGGGAGCCACTCTACCTGCCAAATTGATTACCTGAGAGGAATCAGAAGACTTTACTGCTGCTATCGGTGGAAATATATTGGAAGGGAGAAAGTTAGTATTATTGAAAAGCATGATGGTAGTGGTTCTTTTTTAAAAAAAATACTTTATTGATTTTTTACAAAGAGGAAAGGAGAGAGGGATAGTTAGAAACATCGATCAGCTGCCTCCTGCACACTCCCTACTGGGGATCAAGCCTGCAACCAAGGTGCATGCCCTCTACTGGAATTGAACCTGGGACCTTTCAGTCCATGGCCTGATGCTCTGTCCACTGAGCCAAACCAGTCAGGGCCAATGGTGGTTGTTCTTGATAGACCTTCGAAGACCTTAGAAACACTGCCTTTGAAATGAGCTCCCTGATTCCATTGGAGAAAAAGTTTAAGATAGAGGAGATGTGGGCTAAGTTCAAAATAGCTGGGTGAAGATGCGTTGGTTTTGATAACCAACTCTGTGTACATTTTAAGTAGGGTAAGGTTCATAAATATTTCTCACAAAATAAATATTGAACTGGGGTTGTAAAATTAATTCAAGTAATTTAGTAATCTTGTATTGTTATCTTGTCTAGACTAACTACAGAGTCTAGACCAACTTAAGAATTTAGATACATTTAGGAACGTAACTAATATTGAAAATAGAAGTTGTAAAGGAATTAGACTTGCTTTATAAAGCTGCTTTGCGGTTGATTTTGTGTTTATTTTATATTAACTGAAAGCCATACTTATTTATTCCCAATTAGCTCCCACTTGAGATTCTGGTGGAACGTAGTTTTACCTCCTTGCATGTCCAAACAAATCCTTTGCTAAGTAACCTAGGGTAATGCAGAGTCAGAGTAACGATGACCACTTCATAGGTCTGCGTATGACCTGAACTGTAGCCAAAGTATCTGGGTTGGCTGATTCTTAATGAGAGATCAAATGAGACTTAATTAGGATTGGAAAAAAACAGGCTTAACCTAAGTACTTTATGCAAAACTTGAAACTATTCATTAAATGCCCTCTATGTCTGGTTAAAAAGACATTAGACTGTATGCTTCTTTTTTTTTTCTTTTTTAATTTGCAAAAAGTAAAAAAATTAATAAGGTCCAATATCTTTTACCAAAAACAACTCTATATGTACAGAGGTATTGGACTCTGGTTCTATTATTGTGTTTGTTAGTTTTGTATATTTGTTTTTGTTCTGTGGATGCACAGAATTGGAGTAATCATGATTCCAGGTCACAGAACACTCTCATTATTGGTCCTTTCTTAGCCTGCCTTCTTTTCTGTCTGTCCCTCCCTCCCTTTCCATATTTCTTTTATTAGTTATCTTTTAGAAAACAGAATAACTATTCACAAATCTGAAACAAAATCCAGAAAGTACTTGACAATAGCCTATATCTAGCCAAATGATTCATTTTATCTAATCTGTTTCCCTGCTTGCTGATAACTATAAGCATCATTCTAAATCCTATTTCATAAGTTTCCTTTTTATATAGTATACTAGAGGCCCGGCCTTTGCTAAGTAACCTAGGGTAATGCAGAGTCAGAGTGACGATGACCACTTCATAGGTCTGCGTATGACCTGAACTGTAGCCAAAGTATCTGGGTTGGCTGATTCTTAATGAGAGATCAAATGAGACTTAATTAGGATTGGAACAAAGCAGGCTTAACCTAAGTACTTTATGCAAAACCTGAAACTATTCATTAAATGCCCTCTATGTCTGGTTAAAAAGACATTAGACTGTATGCTTCTTTTTCTTTTCTTTTTTAATTTGCAAAAAGTAAAAAATTAATAAGGCCCAGTATCTTTTACCAAAAACAACTCTATATGTACAGAGGTATTGGACTCTGGTTCTATTATTGTGTTTGTTAGTTTTGTATATTTGTTTTTGTTCTGTGGAAGCACAGAATTGGAGTAATCATGATTCCAGATCACAGAACACTCTCATTATTGGTCCTTTCTTAGCCTGCCTTCTTTTCTGTCTGTCCCTCCCTCCTGTTCCATATTTCTTTTATTAGTTATCTTTTAGAAAACAGAATAACTATTCACAAATCTGAAACAAAATCCAGGAAGTACTTGACAATAGCCTATATCTAGCCATATGATTCATTTTATCTAATCTGTTTCCCTAATTGCTGATAACTGTAAGCATCACTCTAAATCCTATTTAATGTTTCCTTTTTATACAGTATATCATATCTGTATGCAGTCATAAAAGTGTACATTTTATTTTAATTATTTTTGATTCTGTAAAAATAGGTTTCATGCCATATGTAATCTTTGGGATTGACTGATTGATTTTTGTTGTAATTCATATTGCTGAATATCACTGTAGCTCATTTGTTTTAATTACTGAATAGTTCAATTGAGTGAAAATAACAAAATTTATTCTCCTCCTTTCTGATTTATGAGCATTTGTAATCAGTGATGCTGTGAACATTCTTGAATTAATAAATGTTCTCTTTGTATATATGCCAGGGTTTCTTCTGGGTATTTACTTAGAAGTATAATTACTCCATCACACCATACTGTCCTGCTCGCTCCAGCTCTGACGGCTGAAAGCAGGTTTCTGGAGTTTTGTTTAGCTTCTATATTTGCAACAATGTTTCTTAGAGAGCAAGCTCAGAGGCTGGCAAGGCAGGCGGGGAACGTTGGCTTCCTCCGTCACTGGAGCAAGCAAGCCTCCTGTTCACTTCAGCTGACAGCCGGCCGCCATCTTGGTTGGCAGTTAATTTGCATATCACCCTGATTAGCCAATGGGAAAGGTAGTGAAGTTATGGTTAATTACCATGTTTCTCCTTTATTAGATAGGATCATATCTATATTCAGTCATAAAAGTGTACATTTTATTTTAATTATTTTTGATTCTGTAAAAATAGGTTTCATGCCATATATAATCTTTGGGATTGTCTGATTTATTTTTTGTTGTAATTCATATTGCTGAATATCACTGTAGCTCATTTGTTTTAATTACTGAATAGTTCAATTGAGTGAAAATAACAAAATTTATTCTCCTCCTTTCTGATTTATGAGCATTTGTAATCAGTGATGCTGTGAACATTCTTGAATTAATAAATGTTCTCTTTGTATATATGCCAGGGTTTCTTCTGGGTATTTACTTAGAAGTATAATTACTCCATCACACCATACTTGTTTATATTGCTGTGAATATTTGTCAGGCTTTAGTTTTCATGATTTAAAACTAAACTGAAATAAGATAGGAAAAATAATAGACCGTTTCTTCTTCAATGATGTTTGAAATAATGACCTAAGTATATTTGCTTTGAAAAAGTTAATAGTAAATGAAAATAGAAAATTACTTATAAATGGGCCTACTTATAGTTTGAGAAGCTCATTTGGCCATGACATTCTTTTTTCTTTGTAGTCACTAAGAAGTAAATTCATCTTAAGTGTGAATCAGGTGTCACATAGTTATAACCAACATTTGACAGGTATATGATGCTATAAAAAGATGGACAAGTATCAATTATATCTGAAAATAGTAAAAATATTTACCCATTATAAGTAGAACAACTTTCAAGGAAGATCTCTGTATTAACAACTATATCACTTCTTGCCTTATTAAACACTAGTAGCCCGGTGCACAAAAATTTGTGCACTTGGGGGGGCTCCCTCAGTTATTAAACATTTATAGGCACAACACTGACCACATTGGTGGTGGTGGTCTTGTCAGAATGTGTTATATTATGCAGATGAAAATCTATTTAAACAGATTTGATGTAGATATTTTCAAAGATGGAATTGTCCCTGTCAACTATTTTAGTTGATTCATATCTTCACTAATTGTCATCATTGCAAAGTTTTCAGTCCCCATATGGATTGCTGGATATATTAGGTCATGTGCTGTCCCTGTCCTTTGCAGCCTTTGTTACCTTAAGGACTCTAGTTTTCCATTTATATGTTTAAGTACCAACCTTACCGGCTTAAAAATGTAAGCTTTTAACACTGCTCTCTCTGTTC
>NW_005355461.1:3105275-3112750 GCF_000412655.1 Myotis brandtii | reverse complement strand
TTCCGTCCTTCCCCTTTCGCCTCCCAGCATTGCGCCTACGTATGCAAATTAACCACCATCTTTGTTGGCGGTTAACTGCCATCTTTGTTGGCAGTTAATTTGCATACTGCCCTGATAGCCAATGGGAAGCGTAGCGAAGGTACGGTCAATTACCATGTTTGTCTATTATTAGATAGGATTATTTTAGCTTTTTAGATATTCAGTACTTTCTAAAATGTGATATACTAAATGCTTTTGCATTATTTCTACTTACTAAATCATTTCCGTAATCCTATTTTCAAAAATGAAGTTGATGAAAGCCAAATTATGTTGAATCTTCTGGCAGCAGGGACCACATCTAGTTCTCATTATGTAATTGCCTGTTCAGAGTACTCATAAAAATCCCCTCCATAATATATGCTTTTTGACATCTAATGGACTTTCCATATTTCTTCTGAGTAACAGTTTGACTTGATGATAGTCCTTCAGACTATTAACAAATTCTGCCATCATTGATCACATTTACTGCAATGCTTCCTCCTTGCCCCAATTTGAGGATAAAACATATATAAAATATTTCCCCATATAATCCGTTTGAGTGAACATTCACGTTTGCTATGAATTACCCTTTGTACTGTCAGCAGTATATCCAAGAGCAAAAAAGGGCGTATCTGTTCTTTGAATGATTAAACCTTTGAAGTAGCCACAGTGAACGGTGATTGTAGAAAGTGAAGCAAAAGTAAACTATGCCCTCATTTCATATTCCTTATTTTCATATGCTGAACCTCTTCCATGCTCTTGAATTGGTAATAGGTGGAGAAGAGCCCTAATGTAGTTCCAAATGTGGGATAATGTAACAGCCAGTTTCATGCTGCATTGGCTGCCTGGTCCTGATTTCTTTCCACCAAAATGACCTCATAAAAATAATAAATGAAATCCCATCATTTTTGTTCATTTATTCAATAGTCAATCAAAATAATATGAACCCACTTTGAAAATCCTATGTCAGTGATGGTGAACCTTTTGATCTCGGCGTGTCAGCATTTTGAAAAACCCTAACTTAACTCTGGTGCCGTGTCACATATAAAAATTTTTTGATATTTGCAACCATAGTAAAACAAAGACTTATATTTTTGATATTTATTTTATATATTTAAATGCCATTTAACACAGAAAAATCAACCAAAAAAATGAGTTCACGTGTCACCTCTGACACGCGTGTCATAGGTTCGCCATCACTGTCCTATGTCCTTCTTTTCACTATGTCTGAGCAATACACATAACTTCCTTTAAGACATTCTTTGGTCTAAAAAGTATTTTTTTATATATACTAAAGGAAAAGAAATATGACACATTTTGCCTAGAGCTTTTCAACTCTTGATGCAGAACTGTTTTTTAATAATCTAGTTAAAACCTGTGACAACTGATGGTTGTCAAGAGTAGAAAGGTTTGAAGTTTCTGTTGACAGTTTTTATATATTACAATTGAGTTAGATCACAAAAGTTTATTTATATGGATATCTGGGAAGTGGGATGTATTTACATAAAATTATATTGTGTACAGATATGGTTTTCCATTAGTACAGAACATCATATTATTTAAGACAAACCTAATCCTTGTACTGTTATTTGACCTATGACTATTCACAATTGGTAACATAAGGACAACACTTTCCAAATTTCAGTCCATTCTCTACCTAGGCAGTATCACTTGGAAACAAGATAGCTACTAAGAGAATACTTCTGTGTACATTTTTAGATTCACGGATCTAGATTTACCAACTGTGAATTGAAGGAAAGAAGAGTTGCTTAGATTAGATGTGGTGAATAGTGGGTGAGTAGTGGGTGCTCCAGTCTATTCACCCACTTACGTATTTGCAGATTGTCCTCAATTTGGGGAACTGATCACCATTGCAGAATATGAGAGAAATGAAGAAACTGACAGTTAATTTATAAATTAATATAGCAATGTAGTCGATATTATTGATCACTTACTATGTGCCAAAACATAGCACTTAAGTATCCTAAACATCAGGGTCTAAGTTTAGAAAGACTAATATCAAGCCCTTTTACATCAGTATTTTTTAAAGTAGTTCTAAGTCAGCCAATCAACTCAGTGTGTGACTTGAGTTCTCTGCTTAATGTTTCTGTTTTGTCAGCTGTATAATGAGGGTAATGAAATAGATAGTATCAAGGTCCTTTTTAAGTCCCCTCCAAAATTGGACATTTAAAAATACACAAACAATGTACAAATGATGGGTTAATGATTGGTAAATTTTTTGTCACAAACTCTTGTATGTTCTTAGATTGCAAGATTCATGGGTAAGAGACAGTGCACCTGATTGCTGTCCACAGGAGGAGGTGGACTGCCAAGGGAATTGTCAGCATCTGGAATCACAAGGTCCCAAGGGCATGCAGAATCTGAGTTCAGTCCAGGCAAGTCCAATTGGGAGATGATGGGTGCACGGTTGCTTATGCTTCAGTGAGTAATGAGTGCTCTTTAGGGCAAGGTGACCAGCAAAGTTATTGTTCACAGGAACTCTGTTGTGATTGACACAGGTATCAGCTAGTAGTCGGAGTGTCATCAATGATAGGAGAACTGGAAGAGAAAAATACTGGCAGTGTGGTCCAGCCATATTATAGAGGGCACTCACAGGAACAAACAAAAATGGAATTAGTACAAATAATAGTATTGGCCTATTTACAGGGTTGTTATGAGAAGTCAATGAGAAAGTGCATGTAAAGTGCTTACAAGAACATGTAATAAACACTATGTGTTAGCTCATCATCTTCTTAGTATTGTCATTTTATTTTAGAGTTCACAAAATGCTTCTCGCACTATCATTGTACTTCATACATACAAAGAATCCTGTGGTGAGATGATCATTTTTAAAATTTAAAAAAAGTAAAAAAAGTACATTTGATTCATTTAACAGGGATAGAGTGATACCCTCACTTTTAACTCCCTGTACTAGATGTTGTTAATTGTGAAAAATAGTCTATCACTGAAAGGCCTCCATGAAGACAGGAAAGAGACCCAACCCCCAATGCTGGACAATAACTTTTAGTAAAAAGGGGTAGTTACCTGGACGGGTTTTAGTCTAATCATTTATGTATGCATTCAGAAGAAACATGCTTCCCTAGAAGATCCTCTTTGTTCTTTACACCTTAACACTGAAAAACAGAGGCTCCATGGTATAATGAGAAAGTGAGAGTATGAAATTATTCTTTCTAAGGCACATGTCTTGGCCAATGATGGCCCTCTTTTCTGTTTTTCTATTCTCTCCACTACCCCACCTTGTCCTTTCATCTGTGCCTTCAACAGTGTGTTCTCACTGTTACTTCAATATGGTGAACAGGAAGGCTCTCAAAGGGAACTGGAGGGTTGATTGACAAGGCAGAGTGCAGGGAAAAGTCTCACATCTCTTCTCCCCAGATCAAAGGAAAATGCATAAACAAGAGCTGCCTGAAGTTTTCTGGGGGAACATATCACTGAAATATTTTTATTTACTTATTTATTTATTTATATGTTTTTGTTCCCATGATAATAAAGACATTTCTTTTTACCTGATAAGATGGTTTAGAAATGTCAAATACTGTCAACAGGATCATACTGATCAAGTCTAATAATGAAATAGAGATATTTTTTCTTTGCACTTAAAAAAAGTATTATTTTGAAGCCAGTGTAGAGAAACTATGCTTCATATATATTATTTATTTCCACGTCTAAGGCTCATGAATTAACTCTCATCTATATACAGTTGTCTTATCTTGATTCTGGCATTTTGAAAGACGTAACTTGCATTATCCTCAGGAAGTGTTACTCGCACTGGCTTACACAAGAATCAAATACTAGAGTAGGATTTAGACCTGTTTCATTTAAATCAGCGGTTCTCAACCTGTGGGTTGTGACCCCTTTGGGGGTCGAACAACCCTTTCACAGGGGTCGCCTAAGACCATCGGAAAACACATATATAATTACATATTGTTTTTGTGATTAATCACTATGCTTTAATTATGTTCAATTTGTAACAATGAAAATACATCCTGCATATCAGATATTTACATTAGGATTCATAACAGTAGCAAAATTACAGTTATGAAGTAGCAACGAAAATAATTTTATGGTTGGGGGTCACCACAACATGAGGAACTGTATTAAAGGGTAGGGTCGCGGCATTAGGAAGGTTGAGAACCACTGATTTAAATAGATGCCACCGACTGGAAACCTCTGGCATCGTACTGCAGCTTTTTATTCTTCCACACACACGGGATATTTCCATCAGCCAGTTCTACTTAACGGAGTATAAATTTCCCACCATTACCATTATCACAAGGGCATGAAACGTAGGTCTAAAAATAACTTTTTAAAAAGAGTGAAAATGGAGTGTTACTGTCAGGATAACTTTACTCTCTACACTTTCTACTTTTGCAGTTAGGACATGATAGCTATGGGTACCTGGGTCCTGAGAGTGCACATTGTTGCCTTCATTGCTTCTCACCTGTTTGAATACTTTGATTTTTTTTTTCCAGTCCTATGACCATGGGCGAATTACATGCTCTGCGCTTGCTTCCTCATCTACCCTGGGATAATATATATGTATCTTATAAGGCCGTTAGGTATAAGCAAAACAATAAATTTAGGGGACTGCCCGGCACATACTGGGGGCTCAATATGCTGGGTGTTCTACCTGCCTTAATAAAGTGGTGGTGCCAAGGCACTGGATTATCTGATACGTATGGAAGAGAGTCTATTTAAAAGGAAAGAACCTCAGGAGCCAAGATCATACTAGCTTCAGAAATTAGAAGTATTGTTGTTTTCACATGGGAATGATATCAGCATATTTATTTAGATTTAGAGATATCCCCACATTTCTACAAAGTTACTTCTAGCTCTGCTGTGTGTTTTATAATTGCAGAGCCCAGTTTCTTGTGCTCTATCCTAGACGTTGTTAGCTGCAAGATTAGGTGCCTGGTCATCTATGGTGAACTCCACTTCTTGGTCATGGTCCATTGTGGAAAGAGATAAGCCACACATCTGAAGTCCAGTGATCACTCTTCTCAGGGGAGTGGCCTGGCTCTGGAGTTCTGGGGAAGGTCATGCCAGGGCAGTGTCAGGGTCTGCTCCATGTCCTCCATGCTGGTTAGGGAAAAAAGCACCTGCTTGTGGTGGCACCCCTTAAAGATAAGGAAGTAAAAGATAAGAAAGGAGAATTTTTTCAAACTTTAGAATTAGTTTCAAGAGATCTGGAACTCTTTTTACAAAATGGATGTTGAATTGAGTGTGTGTTTGAAGAGAAGAAAAAAACAAATAAATCCTTTTCCCTGCTGGTTAAGTGTTTGGTGTATCTATTGTTCCTCAAGCATTAATCATTCATGAAAAGGTCTTAGTAGTTAAGACGTTAAAGCCCAAAGCAGTGATAGCTCTGTTCCCTTATCATGTCTGGGGTGCTATCCTTATGCAACTCTGAAGTTCGCAGTAATGTGGAACTAAAAGCTAAGTATAATGATGCTGATTTTTAAGTGTTAATATGATTGACAGATATATTTGTAAATTAAGTACTCATTTTAACTTAATCATGAATAATTAAGTCCCCCCAAGTCCTCCTTTGGAATTTTAAGACACACACAGGGAAAGTTAAGTAATTTAGTTAAGTAATTTGGGATGATTGAATTTCTACTTTCTGAATGACTTTATATGTATTAAGTCCTCCTATTCAGTTTAAACAATGATTAGAACAGTGATTCTCAAACCACTTGATAAAACAGATTTCTGGGCTTCATCCCAGCATTTCTGATTCTGAAGCACATCTGGGTGGGGCCCCAGAATTTGTAGTTCTAATAGGTCCCCAAGTGTTGCTGATACTGCTGGCCTGGGGACCACATTTGAAAACCAGCTTTATATGTAGATCAGAGACTTAATGAGGTTAATGTTTATCGCTAAATCTTGATACCCCAATGGATTGGCTATGAAACACAGCTACTAACTAAAATATAAGTTCACCAACCAGTTAAGCAGCTACAACAAAATTAGATTAAAATATCAGAAGAAAATTTTATAAATTTAGAGTATATATCTATGAATTATTTCAGTGTCTTGAGTGTTAGTCTCATATTTTCTTTTTACAAGTTTTCTTTCTTATTAGTAACTAGAGGCCCGATGCACAAAATTCATGCAAGAGTAGGTCTTCCTTCCCCCAGCTGTGGGCACTGCCTTCCTCTGGCACCCAGGACCCAGGCTTTCCTCCGGCGGTTGGCAGGCACCTGGGACCCGGGCTTCCCTCGCAGCCCCGGCTTCGTCCGGAAGGTCATCCAGAAGGATGTACGGTCTAATTAGCATATTACGCTATTATTATTATTATAGATGGATTCTTAAAACTATTTAGAGGACTTTCATATTAAATGAAAACAAACAAAAAGAGCCAGAGTCAGTCATACTCATAAGATTTTGACAGTTTTAAACAGAGTAGCCCGTTCATTGACCAGATGAACTTAGTGTTGTCCAATTCTATAAATAATTTAAAAAGAATGAATTGACTTTCCATAATAATAAAATACTGTATCTTTTTTCAATAGGAGGTCAATGTTACCACTCTAATCATCTTCAGCAAATACAAACTATTGATGTTGAGTCATTATATTGACTGTTAAAAGAAAGTTCTGTTTTACAAATCTGATAAAACACAAAACTCAATATGCTTATTTTTATATGTGCAAACAATTGGTTTGCACACAAAGCTGGTGCTTAATAATTGATGAATAAATGAAAACAGACTATCATTAAGTTAGAACCACCAATATTTTTAAAACATCTACAAATGTACATAAAAATCTGGAAATGTAAATAGCTTTTTGCCTTGCCTCTCATCCAGGAATATTCTGCCCTTATCTATGCCAACAAGTAAGAGTAGAAAGTACACTAATTTGTGGAAGACCTACATAAAATGTCACCAATGTCTAGTTATAGAGCCAAGGACAAAAGGTCACATTTCTTTCCTCTCCCACTGGACTGAGCACGGGAGCCTGACAGTCCAGCCACCGTACCTTTAGAGCGAGCTTTGCACTTTGAAAGCATTAATGTTTGAGGATGTTCTTACTCTGGTAAAATGCTATACATTCATTAAAGTATCTTCATTGCCCTCAACTCGGGGTCCAGAACATGCACATGTGGAAGAGACCAAAACCCAGTTTACAATCAGGAGCCCAGGCCAGTGGGATCTGCAACCTGAGCAGAGCTTCCCAGCAGAGCCCAGTTTGGGTGAGCTGACCCCCAGGTGATGCCTACACCTCTGAGAAATAATTACTTCCTGCTTTATGTCACTGAGATTTTGTGGTTGTTTGTTACATACTAGAGGCCCGGTGCACAAAAATTTGTGCACTCAGGGGGAAGGGAGGGTCCCTCAGCCCGGCCTGTGCCCTCTCGCAGTCTGGGACCCCTTGGGAGATAACGCCCTGCTGGCTTAGGCCTGCTCCTGGGTGGCAGAAGGCAGGCCCAAT
>NW_005355461.1:3076457-3103712 GCF_000412655.1 Myotis brandtii | reverse complement strand
TCCTGTTCGCTTCAAGCTGCCTGGCTGCCGGCCGCCATCTTGGTTGGCAGTTAATTTGCATATCGCCCTGATTAGCCAATGGGAAGGGTAGCGGAGGTACAGCTAATTACCACGTTTCTCTATTATTAGATAGGACTAATCGCTGACTGATACATACAGTGAGTCTCGGTATTATAAAAAAGGCTTGTTCTTTTCCATAAAGTTAGAAATAATTCCAAAAATAACTGACAGATAATTATTTTATATACATTTTTAAAAATATCAGTGACATTTGGGAATGGTAATTAACTTATGGAGCAAATTTGGGTTTATTGTGCCCTAAGTTGTGGTATAGGAAAGTACATACTATGTGCTCATTAAACTAGTTGGGTATGATTTTAATAATTGAAATAAAGTCAAAAAAATGGTGTAACTGGAAAATTCAACCAATACTTTTAATAAGTATAAACATACTTTTAGTAAGTATAAAGTATATTTCTGGATGGTATAATTTGTGAAAATTTCCTTAATGTCTTATTACACATGACTTAAACTACATTTTAACAATAACAGGAATATTATATCCAATTAACAGAATCAAAACTAACATTTTTTGAAAAAACAAACTGAACATTTAAGTCACTAATTAGTACTTTCAAAAGGATTTGACAGATCTGTTGATTATAGGAAATTAAAGGCAATTACGTTTACAAATGTTCAACTTCCCTCCTGCAGGAGTCCCTTCTAAGAGAGACAATGACATAAGTGAAACTGTGTAAGAAAAAAGTTTTAAAAACCTAATTTATAACCACTTATTTTAAATGGTGGGTTGATGAAGCAATAAAACTTTTAATATCTCTTCCATTGCCTTTTAGTATCTATTACATGGAAATATTTTAAAAGTAAATATCTTTTATGACATGCACAATTAATGACCCATTTTAGAGAATAAGAGGCCTATATTGAATAACATTATAAAATATAGTCACATGGGAATAGCTGATACTGAGGGATTATAGGAAAGAAATATGACTCATAATAATTTGTCACATGTTAAGACTCTTAAATTTAGTTAATCATTATATTTAGAGATCCATTTAAAATGCTCATTTAAAAATATTCTTGAAAATCTTTTAAGTACAAGATCTTCATATATTCAACTTTCGTATGTTTCGTATATTTGGTAAATTGCTAAGGAAGTGAGTTATTTTCAACAGTTTTTATTTCTATGGAGTTCAAGAGAATGCCCAGTCTCCATAAATAAAAAGTAAATAAAGGAAATGTATCAGAGAGTTGCAAAACAGCGTCATCATGCTTCTGAAGAAACTTCTTGATTTCTTGATCATCATGCCCCAAACTCAAAGTATTGCCTTCTTCGTTTTCCTTTTGAAGAAGCTGCTCCAGAACCCAAAAGAGGGAGAAAATATTTTCATAGCGTGAAGCATCATACCTGGCTTGCACCTACAAATAAACAACACACGCCTTTTAAAAAAATATTGGTTGTAGCTCAAATCAGAAAAAAGCCAAATAAGGTGATTACATTTTCAGATAAAAAATAAATACAGTTGACCCTTGAACAACACAGGAGTCAGAGGCACTGACCCACTCTCCCCCCATACAGTTGAAAATCCACGTGTAACTTGTGAAAACCCCCAAATTTAAGTTGTCCCTTGGGATCCAAGGGGATTGGTTCCAGGACCCTGAGTGGGTAGAAAATCTACATATGCTCAAGTCCTATATATAATAGGGTGTAGATTAATGCATAGAGTTGACTCTGCGCATAGGCGGACTCCCAACCATAGACAAAAAACAGTGCAGGTATTTAATGAAAAACAATCGGCATTTAAGTGAACCCACAGAGTTCACACCCATGTTGTTCAAGGGTCAACTGTATTTGATGTAATACCTCTGTCTTCTTGTTCCTTTTCGAGAACAAAGGAGAAAACTTGACAATCTTGTATTACTTTTTTCTCTTGCTGTTTTACAAAGCTCTAAATCCTTTCTCTGCATTATTGCTACAATTTATTACTCAGATGATTCGGAGAATACTTGGCAAAGAGGCTTACACATACCAAGTTCTGTGTGTTTATTTCAACATTTCATCAAAGACTTCACATCAATAATACTCTTTCCAAGGATAATATAAAGATTTTTAGGGGAAGGATTTTAGGAACATGTTTCACTGTACAACTCAGTCTTACAGCAGTTGGAGTTATGATCTGTAAGTGACCAGACGTGATTGCATCCTGAGTCTTCAGAAATCAGGGAGTAATAGGATTAGATTGTGTGGAATTGGATACATGGTCATGAGGGAAAATGTAGATGTGTCTCGTAGAAGTTATTATTTGGCTTAGGTGGCTGAAAATGAGATGGGCAATGGAAAGCCTATCACAAGGGAATACAGGAATCAGTGAAAAGATATAAAATGGCTTTATCATTTACTTATTAAGAAATATTCACCAAATCTATTTACTGTAATAATATGTAAATGAAGATACATTCTTTCAGAGCCCAAAGGAATGTATTCTTCTAATAAACAGAGTCAAATATATTTAGATAACTAATCAAATTTAAATTTAATAAAGGCAATTTAAAAACAACCAGGAAACTGTAGACCAGTCTCATTTATGACTATATACATTTCCAAGTTTTATGAATATAGACACATGATTCCAAACAATGACATTTAATCCAGTAATGTAATCAAGCAGGATTTCTTTTTAGGTGCTTCAATAATAGGAAGTCTTATCAATATAATCCATCATAACAAATTTAAGGGGAAAAACTATATGATTGTGTCAATAGGTACAGAAAAATTTTTTTGTTTTGTTTTCAGTTACAGTTTACATGAAATATTGTATTATATTCAGGTGTACAGCATAGTGGTTAGACAATCATATACTTTGTAAAGTGTTCCCCCTGATATTTCCAGTACCCACCTGGCACCATACATAGTTATTACAGTATTATTGACTGTATTTTATGCAGTACTTTATATCGCTATGACTATTTAGTAACTACCAATCTGTACTTCTCAACCCCTAATACAAAACAGTGTATTAGTTTCAGATATCTATCCTATATGATAAAAGGGTAATATGCAAATTGACCCTAACAGCAGAACGACTGGGAATGACTGGTCACTATGACACACATTGACCACCAGGGGGCAGATGCTCATGTAGGAGCGTGGTCAGTGCACTCCCACAGGGGGAGCTCTGCTCAGCCACAAGCCAGGCTGCCAGCTGCCAGCACAGCAGTGGTGGTGGGAGCCTCTCCGGCCTCCTCAGC
The DNA here is from genome assembly GCF_000412655.1 of Myotis brandtii. Lineage (NCBI taxonomy): Eukaryota > Metazoa > Chordata > Mammalia > Chiroptera > Vespertilionidae > Myotis > Myotis brandtii. The sequence goes on along the minus strand of NW_005355461.1, from coordinate 3,100,442 downwards.
AGCACTAAGGATGTCTGACTGCAGCTAAGGCCTGTTCCCGCTGGCAAGTGAACATCCTCCAAGGGCTCCCGGGCTGCCAGAGGAATGTCTGGCTGCCAGCTTAGGCCCGATCCCCCGGGGGGCGGGCCTAAGCTAGCAGGTGGACATCCCCCGAGGGGTCCCAGACTGTGAGAAGGCACAGGCCGGGCTGAGGGACCCTCCAAGTGCACAAATTTTTGTGCACCGGGCCTCTAGTATATATATAAAAGCCTAAGCAACCTTTATGACTGAACGACTGGAACGACCAGTTGCTATGATGTGCACTGACCACCAGGGGGCAGACGTTCAATGCAGGAGCTGCCCCCTGGTGGTCAGTGTGCTCCCACAGTGGGAGCGCTGCTCAGCCAGAAGGGGCTCATGGCTGGTGAGCGCAGCTGTGGCAGCGGGAGCCTCTTCTATTGCCATAGCAGCGCTACCAAGCAGCAGCAGTGGCAGGTGCAGCAGGGCAGGGATGAGCAGCAGCAGAACTGAGCCTGGCCCTGGCTGGGGCTCCTCCCTGGTCTCCTGCCGCTTTGGCACTGCTATACCCCCCTCCCCCGAGGGGTCCCAGGTTGTGAGAGGGTGCAGACCAGGCTGAGGGACCCCACCGGTGCACAAATCCATGCACCAGGCCTCTAGTACAATATAATGATTTGATATGTGTATATATTGCAAAATGATCTCATAAGATATCCAGTTGACATCCATCAACATATATAGTTGCAAAAATGTATTTTTCTTATAATGAGAACTTTTTTACTTATTCCCCCAAACCACTCCACTTCTGGCAACCATCAGTCTGTTCTCTGTACCTATGAGTCTGTTTCTGTTTTGTTTGTTCATTTATATTGTCCTTTAGATTCCACATATAAGTGAAACCATATGGTAATTGTCTTTCTCTGATTTATTTCACATAGTATTCTCTAGGTCCATCCATGTTGTTGCAGATGCTAAAATATCATTTTTTATGGCTGAGTAATATTCCATTTCATAGATATATCACCACATTTTTGTCCACTCATCCAGTTGATGGATACTGCAGTTGCTTCCATAGCTTGACTATTGTAAATATTGCTGGCAATGAACATAAGGGTACATATATTCTTTTGAATTAATGTTTTGGGTTTCTTTAGATATATTCCCAGGAGTATAATTGCTGGGTCATAAGACAGTTCCATTTTTAATTTCTTGAGACAACTGCTTTCTACAGTGGGTGCACCAATCTGCATTCCCACCAACAGTGCACAAGAGTTCCCTTTTCTCCACCTCCTAGCCAACACCTGTTGTATTTTGATTTATTGATGACAGCCATTCTGACAGGTATGAGGTGATATCTCATTGTGGTTTTAATTTGCATTTCTCTGACGATTAGTGAGTTTGAGCATCTTTTCATATGGCTATTTTCCATCTGTATGTCTCTAGAGAGGTGTCTATCAGGCTCTTTGCCCATTTTTTAATTGGGTTGTTTAATTTCTTGGTATTGAGTTGTATGCGTTTTTTATAAATTTTGGATATTAACCTCTTATTAGATGTATCACTGGTGAATATTTCTCACGGCACTCAAGGGTTCTGTTTTTTCCACATGCTTCCAATACTGGTTTGTTTTTTTGTTTTGTTTTATTTTGTTTTGTTTGTTTCTCTTTTTGAAAATAGCCATTCTGACAGATGTGAAGTGATATTTTATTGTGGGGTTGATTGGCACTTTTCTGATGATTAGTGATGTTGAGCATCTTTTCATGTACAGGTTGGCCATATGTATGTCTTCTAGGTAAAAATGTCTATTCAGATCTTCTTTCCATTTAAAAATCAATTATTTTCTTACTGTTGTTTTATACAAGTTCTTTATATATTTTGGATATTAACCCCTTAACAGGTCTATGATTTGCAAGTGATTTCTCCCACTCAGTAGGCTGCCTTTTCATTGTTGATGTTTTCCTTTGCTGGGCAGAAGCTTTTTAGTTTGATGTAGTCCTATTTGCTCATTTTTTATTTTGGTGCAAATCCAAAAGAGTAATTGTCAAGACAAATGTCAAGGAGCTTACGACCTATGTTTTTTTTTAGGAGTTTTATGGTTTTGGGTCTTACATTCAAGTTTTAATCCATTTTGAGTTGATTTTTGTGTATGGTGTAAGATAGTGGTCCAATTACATTCTTTTGCATGTTACTGTCCAGTTTTCCCAGCACCATTTATCGTCCTTTCCCCATCGCACATTCTTGGTTCCTTTGTCATCCTATATAATAAAACCCTAATATGCAAATCGACTGAATGGCAGAATGACCGGTCACAATGACGTGCATGGACCACCAGGGAGCAGACGCTCAATGCAGGAACTGTCCTCTGGTGGTCAGTGCACTCCCACAGGGGGAGCGCTGCTCAGCCAGAAGCTAGGCTCATGGCTGGCCAGCACAGCGGCGGTGGCGGAAGCCTCATCCGCCTCCAAGGCAGTGCTAAGGAGCGGGCCTAAGCCAGCAGGTGGACATCCCCCGAGGAGTCGCAGACTGTGAGAGGGTGCAGGGTGGGCTGAGGGACACCCCCCCACCCCCAGTGCATGAATGTCATGCACTGGGCCTCTAGTAAATATATATGAGTTTATGTCTGGACTCTCTGGTTGCATTGATCTATGAGTCTGTGTTTTGACAATACATTATTTTGATTACTATAGCTTTGCATATAGTTTGAAAAGAGGGAGCAGGGTACATCTAGCTTTGTTCCTTCTCAAGATTGCTTTGCTATTCAGGGTCTTTTATGGTTACACACAAATTTTAAGATTGTTCTATTTTATACTTTCTTTTAAAATGCTTATAATATTAATTACTTCTGCCCCCACATTCCCACAAATTGGACTATACATTATTAGATGAATACATCTAATGTCTATATGCTGATTCCCTTGATGTGGAATGGTCTCTATCATCAATAATTAACTACTAGGACTTTGGTCAGCATTTAGTGACCACTAAAGGTACCAGGGATCTGGATCCCACCATTTTTATAGATTTGAATTTTTTAGCTTATATTCTGGTTGTTTATATATTTGTTTTATCATCTGTTGAGATTCTACACATGTTGAGTAAAGCTAATGTGTTCCCGTTCCTACAGTTTCTATAATTCCTAGAACAATGTCTTTCTTGTCCATAGTAAATCTCAATATACATTTCTTGTTTTGAATTGAACAGGAATTGTAGTGACTTAAAAGGTACCTCTACAGACACATGCAGTAGTGCTCCCTTATCTACAGATTTGTTTTCTACAGTTTTAATTACCCATGGTAAACTGCCTTCCAAATTATTAAATGAAAAATACAGAAATAAACAATTTGAAAGTTTTAAATTGCACACCTCAGTAGCGTGATGAAATCCCATGCTGTCCTGCTCCATCCCTCCTGGTACATGAATCACCCCTTTGTTCAGCATTTCCATGCTGTGTAGGCTACAAGCCTCTTAGTGGCCGTCTCAGTTATCAGATTCACTATTACAGTATTTCAGAGCTTGTGTTCACGTAACCCTTATTTTATTTAATGGTCGCAAAGTGCAAAAGTAGTGATGCTGGCAATTTGGATATGCCAAGGAAAAGCTATGAAGTACTTCTTTTAAGTGAAAAGGTGAAAGTTCTCAATTTAATAAGGAAAGAAAAAAAATCATATGCTGAGGTTGCTAAAATGTATAGTAAGAACAAATACTCTATCCATGAAATTGCCCAATTTATAAATGAAACTTTATTATAGGTGTATATGTATAGGAAAAGCATAATATATATAGAGTTCAATGCTATCTTCAGTTTCAGGCATCCACTGGGGGTCTTGAAATGTTATCTCCCACAGATAAGGGGGGATTACTGTATTGATTATTATCAGTGGCATTTTTCCATATAAAATTATTTTTAACACTTTATTCCAAACTAAAAAAATTTTTGCAGTATGTATTTAACCTGATCATGTGAGCAATGCTTAAATATATTTTTTAAACCTGCTCAGTAATGATCATGAATAGTCCAAATTCCTGTATGAGATACAGGTAATTCTTCTTGGAACTATTATTATAAACTTATATACTTATTTAAACATTAACAGAAATTAGGCAGTATTTAAATGCAAATTCTATAGCAAAAAGGCACACTTATTTCATTTAATTTGAAGCTTTAACTACAGCAAGGTAGAGTATTTTAGAATGACAATAATAGGTAGAGTGGTGCAAATGATTTTAGAGTTCACCTCTGTTGATATTAGCTATATATTCTAGTGTTTATTCTGTTGGGCCATACATTGGGGTTTTGTGAACCAAATGGTTATTCTTTTTTGAAGTTACTTAGTTTACTTTTTAGTTAACCATGGTTTACATGTAGAACACATTTTTTATAAGCAGTTAAAAATAGCCAAGTGTGCTTATCATAAAGAGAAGTCTCCCTCCCAATAGAGGCCATAGCATCCGGGCAATTTCAGGGCATGTGTGTAAAGCACGCAGACTGGGTCTTGGCACCTTTCCATTGGCTTTGAGACTCACACTCTGGGCATGTTTACCTGGGGTCCTCACTATAGTGTCTCATTTCTCCATGTGGTTTTGGGCTTTGCTTTTTACGTTTACCAGAACTTGGGTCCCACCTTTGTCCTAAAGGCCTGTTCTCATAATAAGTAATTGGATAAACTCTTTTGTTCCAAGATATTAACAGCTTGTAGAATATTAATTTGAGACAGTATGCATTACCTTACATGCCCTCCCTCTTAGCATGACTAAAATGCATGTCTGTCGGGGAGGTCTTTCTGTAGTCACCAAATACCATCACTGTGGAAGCTGCCTGCTCTGCTCAGAGACTTTCAGAATTACTGCATTGCCTGAATCAAAAGTAAAGTAAATGGTATTAAGATGATGGCTTTTACTCTTCTATATTCTGGTGTAATTGCTACATTCTCAGCATCACATTAGACTGAACTACACTATGTTAGAAAATAACCAACACAGGAGGAACATGCCCACCTGGAAAATACCCAAGTTTTTTGCCTGAACACCCTGTGGGGAAGATGGAATGAACTTCAGTCACAAGCATCATGGCTGTGTCTGTCTGATGCATTGCTACCAGTTTATCTCTGTATCTAGGTCTTTTAGGATTGAGGGAGCCTTCAGAGGAAGCGTCTATAGTCCCATGACTACTTCTTACGACCCGATCCTGTTTAGACAGCAGGGAACATTCAGAAGAGGACATACTTTCTTGAAGAAAAATCATCATATATTTTGTAGAACATTTTAGAATTAAAACATTTTATTTTTCTATTCTTGAGCTGGGCTTGAGAAAGTCAAAGTATATAAATATTTTTAAATGGTGAGAAAATATTAATATTTCTATACATGTTGCTAAATTTCACTTTAAAACTTAGATTCTGAAGTTAAGGCTATAGACATATTATGCTAGTTTCCTAACTCGTTGGAATTCAGATATTTTTGCAAAGATGTACTATCCTTGAAAAAGACACTGCTACTTGCTCACCCACATCCATTTTTTTCCCTTCCTTTTTCATCTGTCAACCTCAGTTTTGTTCCTGGTGACAATGGATCAACTAAAAGTGTACATTGTCCAGTCTTCCTTAAGGCCAATTCTGGTCAAAGAGCTGTAAACAGAAGTAACAGGGTGGGGTTTCTGGGAAAGCTCTTTGTCTTCAATACCAGATGGACTCTTGTGGAACGTACCTTGTGCCTTCCCTCTTCACCACTGTTCCTGAGGGCAAGTACAGATGAAATGCTTGCAAGTAGAAGAGCCATCCTGTGAGCATGAGGATGAGGACCATGCAGGGATGGGCAGGAAGGGCCAGGTTCTGGAGGGCACTCTGCAGCTCAGTAGTCCCACACAGGGAGCTGTACCTGCCTGTACTATGTTGGGATCCCTTCCTCCATTTTGGCCTTTTATATCTGGGACCTTGAGACTTCATCTAGGCAGGAAGGTGACTAGTCATGTTCCTAGCTTTGAAAAGGTACCGCCTTTGCTGTCTCTGACACAGAAATGAAAGAGATGCCTAAAGGGACAAAAACAGTCCCATTCCTTGGTAGCAGATAATGGAGGCACTGTACACTGGAGGTGTGGCTTGAAGTTTGGGTGTTTGTGTTTAATGCTAAAAAATCTGACCATGTTCATTAAATTCAACAGTTTAATTGATATGTGCTGGCTGAGGGCATGCAGAGGTGAAGTCTGACACTTTGAGAAATAAGTATGCTGCGAAGGGGTGAAAACACAACACATTTTCTTCCGATTTCTTCAAACTCAAGAGATAAAGAAAATCCGATCATTACAGAGCAGAACATCAAGACAAAAGAGTATAGGCATGTAACCTAAATGTTAAATTCAATGATCACTAACTATAATACACCAATGGTTCAGCATCCTACATGTCAGATTTTATGAGACTGTAGCAACTGAAATCAATAGTGTTGAGAAGAATAAATTCAACACAATACTTTAAAGGAAAAGGTCCATTGTCCCATAATAACTAAATGAGAAACATACCCCTGAATTTTAAGAACTTAGCCTTTTTTATCTACTAGACGGCAAAGAAGTAGTAAATTTCAGTCAAGCACCTGAGAAGGAGGAAGTTCACTCTCTATCAGCAGTTACTATGCCCTTTGAGGCTTCTGAAGCCCATGGAGAAAGCACTTACAGAGCAGACAGATAACCAGGGGCTTGGCTAGGGCCCTGCACAGTACTGCAACAGTGCGTCAGAGCAGAGTAGAACCACATGCATATCATATCTAATATATATATGCATGTGTAAAAATATATAGAATCAATAAAGCAAAGGAAGCACATATCTAATATATGCTATATAATACTGTGCATATATTTAATATATTTTGTTGCCTATAATCATATGTCTATCCTATATAATAAAAGGCTAATAATCAAATTGACCAAATGGCAGAATGACCGGTTGCTATGATGCACACTGACCACCAGGGGGCAGATGCTCAGTGCAGGAGCTACCCCCTGGTGGTCAGTGTGCTCCCACAGGCCTAAGCTGTCAGTTGGACATCCCCTGAGGACTCCCGGACTGTGAGAAGGTGCAGGCTGGGCTGAGAGACCCCCCTGAGTGCATGAATTTCCTGCTCCGGGTCTCTAGTATTATATAATTACTAGAGGCCTATTGCACGAAAAGATTCATGCAATAGGCCTTCCCTTCCCCTGGCTGCTGGCACCGGTTTTCCTCTGACACCCGGGACCCAGGCCTTCGCTCCGGCCAAAGCCGTCTTCAGTCTTTGCTGCTCTGGCCGGAGCCGCCTTCAAGCCTTCGTTCCGCCACTTCGTGCCTACGTATGCAAATTAACCGCCATTTTTGTTGGTGGTTAATTTGCATATCTCGCTGATTAGCCAATGGGAGGCATAGCGAAGGTATGGTCAATTACCATGTTTGTCTATTATTAGATAGGATATATAATATCTATATTATATAGTTATAGACTTCTATTATATATACATTATATAATATACATACATGAGTATAAATATATTAAATCAATGAACTTATGATTCCAAAAGAAGCACACATTCACTTAAGACTATGTTTCCTAAAAAGATTGTGTCATATCCTTTTCCTCTGCACAACACCTGGATGCCAACCCTTACTGAGGAAGTATAAAGCTAAAGGCTGATCGGAGCAGAAAGTAGATAATTGGGAATATTTCATAGATATGAATTGTGAGCCAGGGCTCAAAGGGAGTGTGGGTTTTAGAGTGGTGAGTCATCTTCTGATCAAAGTACTGGGCAAAGAATAATAAAAATGGTTCAATGGCTATTAATCCATTTTGCTTTATACAGATAATGGTACAGATATCTACCTTAAATGTTGGATATTGAAGACTGGTGCTAAAGAGCTCATGTCTAATTTGTGAGGTATCTTAGATAGAGTTTTAAACTATTGACATTACTAACATTTGGGATCTTGATAGTTTACCTTGTTTCCTATGGGGAGTAGTTCAAGTATGGAAGATTTGTACATAAAAAATACCATGTGAGGAATAAACATAACAGAAAGGATTTTAAAAATCTGTCATTATGACCCTTGTTCAAAAATAATGATTTTTTTCATTAACCGATTTTACTTACTTTTCTCAAATCTGTTCCCTGAGACTGAATTTATATAGTAAAGTACAGTGGGACCTTGACTTACGAGTGTCCCAACTAAAGAGTTTTTTGAAATACGAGCCATCTCTCGGCTGCTTTTTTGCTTTGAGTTGCGAGCTAAAATTCAGGTTACAAGCCAGCTTCAGATACCCCACTGCTAGTTGGCGCAGCGAACGTCACAGTGAACGCCACAACATCAGCCCAGCATCACGTGTCTCACTTGTTCACTTTTTGATTTGACATACGAGTAATTTGAGTTACGAGCTCCATCATGGAACGAATTAAACTCGTAAGTCAAGGCCCCACTGTAATAGCAAAATGAGCAGACAAAAACAAAAAAAAAGGCCTATAGTGTAAGAGGACTTTGGACAAGTATCACAGAGAGTGAAAGGGTGGTTTGTATTTGACAACAGTATAGACTGAGTCTCCCAACAAAGACAGATGTGGCAGTGCTTCTTGTTGGTTGAGATCTTTGAGAAAACAGAATGGTACTGAGCAAGGTTTCTTTGTAAAGGAAGGCCATCAACTGAACACATATTCATGGATTTAATAATCCCTGTTGGCCATTTACTAATTGTGTGACCTGGGCAAGTTATTTAAACCTCACTAAGCCTTATCTTTTTCCTCATCTAAAGCTTAGAAATAATAAGTTACTCCTTCACTGGGTTGTGCTGAGAGGATTACATTAAATCATACATTGAAAACAGCACAGGAGCACAGATTTTTTGAATAAGTATTATCTATTATTATCATAATCACCATCCTTAAGTTTTTTTCCCCAAAGTGAAAGAGCCCCTATTCCTAAGGTACTCTGCACCTAGAAGAAGACTACTTACTGGCATTATTCAAGTAGTGTGCTGTGTCAGTTATTGGACACATCTCAAGTTTACTGGAATGCTTCCAGTTTGAACTACTGTGTCAAGAATCTGAGGCAGCACTACTTTCCTCTATCAAGAAAATTCTTCAAAGACAGTAGTAATCTAGCAGATAATTCCTTTTTGCATAAAAGAGTGGTGCTGAGGAACCTAAATGTAAGATGATTATTATAAAGCCTTTCTGATATTAGAAAGCCATATGGATATGAATATCTGCAAAAGAGTCCTCCCCAGACCTTACTCCAAACCCCTATCAACATCATATTTCAAGAGCTAGCTTGATTGTCTCTCTTTAATGTTATATTCTCCAATTATCTGACTAGTGTTAGATGAGTCAACTTATTCAAGTTCTATTCTAGAGGCCAGTTCTATTCTGAGTCCTAAATACTAGTAACATGTTCTTTTGGTGACTCAGTAATATCATAGATTAGACCCTAATACTTTGATGTTTTATATTTGCATATTCCTGTGGTTTGACTCCTACCTACCAGCAGACTGGTGGATATGATGATAAGATAGATTCCACATTGATTTTAATACATGGACATAGCATTTTCCTGTTCTAATAGGTCTCTTGAGTCAACTTTAAATAGCTTTATGCTGCATCCCCACTGCTTTCTTGGGATCTGTAGCCTCAATTATGGGGTCATCAATCCCACTCAGTAACTTTTCCACTACTTTATAGTACAATATTAAACTTGGTCTAAATCTGGAAATCCCCTTCAAAATAAATTTGAGAAGTAAATATATCATTTATGAGTCTGGACTTTTATCACAGTAATTCTTAACAAAACAATACAAACCTGATGATTTGGTTATTAATGTAAGTCTATTAAGTGAAAGAACAGGGCTCAGAGACTGAAATAAAAGCAGCTGAGTTCTTTAAGGACTAATTCTGCTGGGAGTACTCAGCACTTTAAAATTTTATGGTTCTCCCTGCCTTGTACTCCCCTCTCCCTGTTCAGTTCTATTACAAACATTTATTGAGTACCCTCGTGTGCCATACCCTGCGGTAAGTGCTACAGATAGAGATGAACAGGACAGGTTCCCTACCTGTATAAGAACTCCAGTATGCATCTCTAAGGAGACAAAGAAGTAAGTAAATAATGACAGTGCAGAATGCATGCGCTAAGGGCTATAAAAGAACTCCAAGGAGAATTGAGTCATTTGGTGTGAGACCATGCTAAAGGGCAGGAAATGGCTTCAATCATGAATGATGATCCTGCAGGTTTGCTTCCTGCTAGGTGGGATGGCAGGATGCTTTGGGAGATGACTTGAAAATTACTGTCAGCATAGGTAAAACACCTGTCTCTGGTGAGAGAATATGCAGTGAAGCAAAGGAGAGGCAGAGAGCTTTAAAGGGGCAGCAGGGAGGGTTGTCACCAATCTCTGCAGCAGTTCATTCTGGAGAATCCCTCTGCCTTCTCTCAAGCCATGGAAATAGACTAGATAACTGGTTTCCACAGTCAAGGGCCAAATCTCTTCTAAGTGTTAACAAAACCTTTAAGAGTATAATTGTTTCCATGCGGTCTACAGTCACTTATATGTTTGATACTTATCTTCCTGAAAGATGGAATGGATAACAAGAGGAAGCAGGAAAGTAGTATTCTTGGGAGAGAATGCAATTTCACTAAGTTCAACTATTCCTACCATGTAATTAAGACAGAGCTTAAGAAAAAGAAGCCAAAGCTGATGACATACCGGCTATACACTGGAAACAGATCTAGATGGCCATTACGGATGAAAAACAAATGTCCAAATAGCCACTGGGGGTAAAATCAACAAGGAACATTCTTCTTTAGGATTCTAAATAAAAGATTATCCAAGACAGCATCAAAACCTGACCAACCAGGCAGAAGGCAGGAGCTAGATTTTTAGAAGAGCATCAGTGACTGCCCAACCAGGCAAAAGACAGAGGGTTAAAACAATTTCCTAGAGGCTGCTTAGCTAAGCTTTGATAAATGTGCCTAAGTAAGCAAGTAAATATACAATGTATGTATATTTTAAGAGCACTGGATCTAAAACCCAGGATTAGTGACAAAGTGGTGGGCTGAAAAGTGACCAGATCCTTTCCAATAATTTTGCTTAGAAATTGAAAGTCGAATTTGATTTGCCTCAGATATTCTACTTATTCTCTCCCAAAGGCCAACTGAACAGGGTTGGGTTTGCAGAAATGAAAAGCCAACACATCTTTCTGTTTTTCTTTCTATTTTCAATATGTATCACCACTAACTCAATGAAACCAGTGTATTAGAACTTGCTATCAAAGGCTGAGTGGAACGGCCTAACATAGAGGGAGGTTTAGAAACATAAAGGAGAAAACACTATGTTATCAACATTTTATCTTTTTATCGCAATAGAGACTGGGCCTAGAGCAAAGTGAATAATATATTTTTCTTCCTTTTTAAAAAACAATCGACCACCATTTCTCATTTTTTAAAAAACAGGTGTTTTTGAGATAGAATTGATACACAGTAAAATTTACCCTTTTTAAGTAGTTTTATGAATTTGATAAATTACTTCTAAGAGAGAACTATTACAGAAATAATCTTTGAATAAAGAAAAAGCAGTCATGCTACAACTATATGATATTGTTTAAAAACATTTTAAATGTTTGTTACCTTCTGCCTAGTTGATTTTTTATTAAAATATATATATATACAACATTTAGTGTATTTTTTCACTACTACATAAAATATTTCTCTAACAACTATAATTTTGTTATCTAAAAATATTTCAGAGAAACGTGTGTGTCTGTGTGGGGGGTATCTTCCCCACTGGGTGCTGCTCAGGGTGGAGTTCTTATGATATTCCAAGGAAAAAAAATTCCTGAGAATCACACCCAAGAATGAGTGATTTTTATTTGCGTGGACTTAAATCCCTGTATTTCTAAAGTCCCATTTCCCTTAGTCCAGTCATAGAAGAAATCTAGCTGAGGTTTCAGTCGGGCTAGAAGCAAAGTCAATATCCAGAGTTTCCTTTCCATGTTGGATCAGGTCCAGTATAGCATCAGGCTAGTTGCAGTCCATTGTGTGTGGAGATCCACATGGCCACGGGCCACACGGGAAAACGCCAGGGAGCCAAGCATGCTAAGAGGAACCAAGAAAGTGAACTTCTTTGTTCAGGGGATTATATACCCCACATTTTCTGAGAGCTTGCAGTGGCCATGCCCATTCTGGCCAATGACTTCTGTTCCCAGGTGTGACTGACAGTGAGCGCCTTTCCTAGTCATCCCAACTTTACTGGGCTTGCATCTATCTTCCCTTTGTCCAGTCCCCCTTTGTAGGGAACATGCCTGTAATGTCTGGCCTTCCATTTTTTTCTTTCCTATTATTAATAACTAGCTAAGTACAATGGTATCGATTTAACTTTTTTCATTATCTTTGTGCTGAGAAGATGCTGGGTAAATTGATCTGTCACAAAATGCTAAGTGGACCTAGAGCAAGCATGTCAAACTCCCGGCCGGTGGGCTGCATGCCTCATTTATTTAAAAGCTCATGCGGCCTGCTGGCTGCAAGTTTGACATGCTTGATCTAGAGATAGCTTTCTTATCTTAGTATCTGGTGAGAGTCACTACCTGATGACAAATGTTAAAAAAAAAAAAAAGGAGTAAAGAACCAGAGGAAGTCTTAGGCTTTCATTCCTTCTTCTTTAAATGCCATTTCCTCAGTAGCTACTGCCAGCTACAATGCTGAGATGGAAATTACATAACAGCAGCAAGTATGGCTTTAAATCCACATAACAGCAGCAAGTATGGCTTTAAATCCTTTAGGCATCTCAGTTCAAGGTAGAATTACACATAAATGACCAGGATACAATGGGATATATATCACAAGAGGGTAATGTCCATGGTATTACTGAAGCAGCATTGCTGCTGAATGAGTTACAGTAAAACACATGAATAAGGAAAGTTAGTGCATTATGGGAAATTCACATGTTAACTTAAATGTACTGAAAATAAAACAAGTAGAAGAACAATTTAGCAAACTTATACTAATAAACAGGTTAAAGTGATGCTCATCTTTTTCAGACACATATTACAAAACCAAAATCAAGTGTTCTGAAGAAACACTTACATTTATAAGACAGATCAATTAGTTTACTTAACTAACACTGTGAAGACTTGGGTATATGCTTTACAAGCAATTGTTTTCAGAAAAAAATAATGTTCCCAGTAAGTTCATTGTCATTGGTTAATTTAAAATAACCTTTAGAAAATGGTCTAGCCGTTTTGGCTCAGTGCATAGAGTGTAGGTCCCCAGACTGAATGGTCCCGGGTTCAAATTCAGTCAAGAAAACATTTCTTATGCAGCATAATTTTTCTAGTAATCCTAGAAGATATGATGGACCATCAAACATTACTTATTTGGGGGTTATCTACAGAAAATTACTACGAAACAGTTACTCTTAGCAAGTAGTATAATAGATTAAGTTATATATCTTTTCAAAGATTTAAGTTTTAAGACAACTCATTTAGAGAAAAAGAGTACCCATACCATATGCACAATTTATTTTAGGAAATTGTGTATGTGCGTGTATACAACTGCATATAATTAATATAAACATACTAAGTTGCTTTAATGACCCACAAGTGTGTATGTAATACCTTGGTAACAATAATGTTTTATAAACACAATTCTAAAGCAATTATGGAAAAACCTGCACTGGCCCCCATGAAATAAGACTTTGGTTTGAAGATATTTTTTATAAAAGTTTGGTTAGTAAAAAAAAAAAAAAAATTCAGTGAGCATGTATTGTATAATGCAGAATTTGTCTGGTCTTTGCCCCTGGTTCCTGGGAGACAGCCTCTAAATCCTTGGAGCTTCCTGAGTATATAGGAGTGTCTTTGTTATTCATGGTGGGCCTTAGGCTCACACTTGAAATTACTAAGGAGATGAGTAAGGAAGGGGTGGTCACCTGAAACACCAAACATGCAAATTAAAGGACTGGGGCATTGAGCCAGCCTGACCTTCAGCGAGGACTGGGGGCTGGAGATTGAGTTCAGTCATGTGGCTAATGATTCCATCCAACACATCTACATAATAAACTCCAATAAAAATTCTGGAAAACATTGCTTGGTGGGGCTTACCAGTTGGTGAACACACCGATATACTGAGCGGGTACCGTACCCAGATTCCCATGAGAAGAGGGCATGTACGGTCTATGTTCAGGACCCTTCCAGACCTTGGGCATGCATCTTTTCACTTGGCTGATCCTGATTTGTATCCTTTATCATAAAATAGTTGCGCACTTTCCTTGGTTCTGTGAGTCACTCTAGTTAATTATCAAACCTGATGGAGGCAGTAGAAACTTCTATCTATTAATTATGCACTTTAGCTAAATATCCATTTCAAATCATTTACAGTGTTCCTCAGGTCAAGTCCTGTGATGATTTATTTATTGTTGAATGCTTCCAGTTTGAACTGACAATCAATGGTATTTAATTTACTAATTCATTTTTGCTCGCTAAAAGTAGTTAGGCTTTAGTAGCAGGAGGTCATATTCATTCATTCATTTTAGATTTGTGTGTGTGTGAGATACAAATAGCAAAACATGCAGCAGCCCAGGGCATTAACTCTGCTCTGACATAATAATGCTGCCCCTGATAATGCTGCCCCTGATGACCAGTCAGGGCCTGAATCAAGCCAGTCTTTTGAGAGTGGTCACTACAAAGAAGTCATCTGATGCATGTTATTGCTAATATGCTATATTAAATTTTAATTATTAAATGCTCAGTGTTATTAAATGTTCATTCCATTTACTTCCCTTTGGCTCAACATATTATGATGTAATCACTTCTATTTCAAAGTCAATAATATGCAGATTTCAGAAAATTCATATCATCGATTATATTTTCCAATCTTCTTGTTCTCATTTAAAGCAATTTGTTTTATTATCCTATCTAATAATAGACAAACATGGTAATTGACCATACCTTCGCTACGCCTCCCATGGGCTAATCAGCATAATATGCAAATTAACCACCAACAAAGATGGCGTCTAATTTGCATAATGCCAGCAGTGCGGGCCAGCGCGAGCCACCATCCGGGCCCCCGTGTGCCTCCTAAGCCTCACCCCCAGCCAGGAACCCCGTGTGCAGCCCTGGGCGGCGGGGCGTGGTGGCGCAAATGGGCCGCCTAAGCCCCGCCCCCAGCTGGGATCCCTGTCTGCTGCCATGGGTGGCGAGGCTTGGAGGCGCGATCTACCAGAGGAAGCCATATTCTTGCAGGAATCCTCCTGCAACGGGCTTCTAGTGTCTAAATAAAAAGAAAAGATTTGTGAGAGGCCAGAGAATCATTCTCACATCTTCCAGATGTCTTCTTTTAGAACACGCCCTGGGTAAGGAGCACTAAGAGGGCCATTCTTAGTGCTCCTCACCCAGGGCGTGTTCTAAAAGAAGACATTGACTCCTGGGTTCCTGGAGCGGAGCATTTCACCCTCCCCAACACAAACCGCTTAGAGAACAGACTGAGTCAACAGAACAGACTGCTCCCATCAGTCACAGAAACTGATATTTTCAAAACATCCATTTTTCAAATGGCCAGAGTTGACATTTCTGATAGTCAATATTTAAGACTGTTATTCCAGTTTAAACTATTAGCCATGCATTTGAGTATGTACGTCAGTTATAAAGGTTGGCAAATATAAGCCTGTGAGGAAATCTTCCTTTGTCAGCCACTATCACCTGGATGACATTAAGGGAAAATGGCATAATATCTTTCTTCTGAATACTGGCATTTCGACTCTCAAAAGATTATCACTGAAATATTTGGCCATGGAAATCTGAGCAATGCTATCTGTTAATGGCCTCCTATCAACCTAACTTGGAAGGATCATATGAGACTTGGAAGGAAATATAATTAATATAATACATAATATAATATTTCATATATAATATACTGTATATTCCTGTTTGTAGCTAGTGACAATGAAAGTGTGATGACACTAACATCTGAAATTTTCACTCAGTATTTCCCTTTTTATTTTCCTGCTTTTCTTCACCTCCCTCCATTTCACACATTTTCTACTTATTTTTCTCAATCCCTGAGATATGTTGCCTTTGGAGTTGTTATGGTATTCTGTCTAATATTTTCCTAAGTCAGGATGATTTGTATTTTAAAATAGCTTTAACTGATCAGTAAACAGATGTGTTGGCAGCAATACTGTGGGTTTACTATTATTGGATACTAGAGGCCCGGTGCACGAAATTCATGTGCTGGGGGCGGGGGTAAGCTGTCAGTCGGACATCCTTAGCACTGTTGCGGAGGCGGGAGAGGCTCCCACAACTACCACTGCACTCGCCAGCCCGGCTTCAGGCTGAGCAGCACTTACCCTGTGGGAGCACACTAACCACTAGGGGGCAGCTCCTCCATTGAGCGTCTTCCTCCTGGTGGTCAGTGTGCGTCATAGCGACCAGTCGTTCTGCTGTTCAGTTGACTTGCATATTAGGATTTTATTATATAGGACTAGAGGCCCGGTGCACTAAAATTTGTGCACTCGGGGGTCCCTCAGCCTGGCCTGTGCCCTCTCGCAGTCTGGGATCCCTCGGAGGGGTTGAGGTCCCTGCTGGGGTGCCTGGCCAGCCTGGGTGAGGGGGTGAAGGCTGTTTGCAGGCTGGCCAAGCCCCCCAGCGGGGACCCTCACCCCATGAGGGTGTGGCCATCCTGGGTGAGGGGCTGATGGCTGTTTGCAGGCTGGCCACAGCCCCTTCAGGGTTGAGGTCCCTGCTGGGGTGCCTGGCCAGCCTGGGTGAGGGGGTGAAGGCTGTTTGCAGGCTGGCCAAGCCCCCCAGCGGGGACCCTCACCCCATGAGGGTGTGGCCATCCTGGGTGAGGGGCTGATGGCTGTTTGCAGGCTGGCCACAGCCCCTTCAGGGTTGAGGTCCCTGCTGGGGTGCCTGGCCAGCCTGGGTGAGGGGGTGAAGGCTGTTTGCAGGCTGGCCAAGCCCCCCAGCGGGGACCCTCACCCCATGAGGGTGTGGCCATCCTGGGTGAGGGGCTGATGGCTGTTTGCAGGCTGGCCACAGCCCCTTCAGGGTTGAGGTCCCTGCTGGGGTGCCTGGCCAGCCTGGGTGAGGGGGTGAAGGCTGTTTGCAGGCTGGCCAAGCCCCCCAGCGGGGACCCTCACCCCATGAGGGTGTGGCCATCCTGGGTGAGGGGCTGATGGCTGTTTGCAGGCTGGCCACAGCCCCTTCAGGGTTGAGGTCCCTGCTGGGGTGCCTGGCCAGCCTGGGTGAGGGGGTGAAGGCTGTTTGCAGGCTGGCCAAGCCCCCCAGCGGGGACCCTCACCCCATGAGGGTGTGGCCATCCTGGGTGAGGGGCTGATGGCTGTTTGCAGGCTGGCCACAGCCCCTTCAGGGTTGAGGTCCCTGCTGGGGTGCCTGGCCAGCCTGGGTGAGGGGGTGAAGGCTGTTTGCAGGCTGGCCAAGCCCCCCAGCGGGGACCCTCACCCCATGAGGGTGTGGCCATCCTGGGTGAGGGGCTGATGGCTGTTTGCAGGCTGCCCATGGGAAGCAAGTATCTGAGGTTTATTTATCTTCTATAATTGAAACTTTGTTGCCTTGAGCGGAGCCCAGGGCCAGCCAGGGCAGGCAGGAAGCTTGGCTTCCTCCATTGCCGGGGCACCAAAGCCTCCTGCTTGCTCCAGCTCCGTGGCTGCTGGCCGCCATCTTGGTTGGGTTAATTTGCATATAGTCGCTCTGACTGGCTGGTGGGTGTGGCTTGGGGCATAGCAGAGGTGCGGTCAATTTGCATGTTTCTCTCTTATTAGATTAGATTGCCTAAGGAGAGGTGACTTTAAGGGAAGGTAGAGAAAACCAATATTTATTGAGTACCAACTGTAGTTCAGGCATAGTGCTAGGCATTTTACATATGACTTCTTATTTAAACCACAATGGGTTAGGTGGTGGTACTGTCACTGTTTTATATAAAGACACAGTGAAGCTGGGCTGCGTGTGTCATGATGGAGCTGTGATTCCCTCCGGGTCTTTATGGCTCTGAATCTGTGTTCTTTCTTGTTCTAAATTTTAGTATCTTGTGGTGTGACCTTGGAAAAGTCAGTTATGTATTGATTTATATTATCAAATATCAGAAAAAGGATTTTAAGTAAATAAATCCTAATCTCTCTGGATTATAGTTTCTTTGTAAAAAAATGAGAATTTCAATTCAAAAAGCCCTTGATTACTGTGGTTTGATAACTTCCATATGTACTAGAGCCCCAATGCCCATATAAAGTGGTATATGCATCTTACATGCTGTATGATATGCATTTTACCACTGAATATGTATTTCAATGCAACTCTCAATTCTTTGCACATTATTAAATTCTGTTACCACAGAACTGTATGAGACATTTATGTAGCATAAAAAAAGATGGAACAGTATTAACTCAGTACTTGCTGCTAGAGACAGACATCCCTTTCCAAGATTCTGAATTCCGGATGTTTTGAAACATTACAAATAACTGTAGGAGCTAAAACGACTCTTTGTCCAGTTCATGCACCCTTTTCAATGCTTATTTCACAATTTCAGAGGCATAATATGTCTTTTAAAGTCATATTACCCTATGATAACACATAGTTCTTTCACACTTTTAGTCATTTCTTCATGGAGTCATACATTCTCATAACTTCCTAATTGCCTGCAATATGCTACATAAAATGCTGGCTTCTATGTAGTAGTGAACCAAAAAGATGTAAGATGTGCCTGGTAGGAGTTTACAGTCTAGAAAAAGGAGACTGGAAATAAACTACACACACACACACAGTAATGAATACTATAAGGAAAACACATAGAATGCTATGACAGATCAAATCAGGAGATGGGCAGCTCCCCGTGAGGGAATCATTAGACAGTTGAGAGCCCACAGAGGCACCACCTTGTGAAGGAAGCAGGCAACACTCCAGGCAGAAAGGGCTGGGAGACTGGTCCATGTATGCAATTGGACAAATTCAACTCCCATCCTTTAGCTATAACCCTTCAGCTTTTGAAGTAAATAAACTAAAAATAGGCAAGACCTTCTACCTTCCTGCCTTCTCTAGGGCTCACAAAATACAATTTTGCCTTCCTCCATACACATTTCTCCTGAGAATAACTTTTTATGGCATGCTGTGACATGTGAATCTAAATCTATAAAATTAAGTTGAATTTAAAATGAATATATTCTACAGTATAATTTTATTTTCTCAAGTACCTTTTTTTAAAGGGACTTATGGTTCATTCTTTTTGTTGTTGTTGTTTAACAGGACAAAAGAGCATGAGAGGTGAAGAGCTTCCAGTCCGAGGATTGCTGTGAGGTATGTAAACTCTGTAAGCCATCTCCAGCTGTAAAATTCTATGATGATCAAAATTCAAGGTAAGTCTCTGTTTGAGTGTTAAGGAATCCAACTCATGTTGCTAAATATACAAGTATGAAATATGCATAGGAAATGCATTATCATTACTGTAGACATCCTCTTTAAACATAATTCATAGGCATTTGCCAAATGCTAAATTAACTGATGAAATCTCCCTCAACCCAAACATAGTTTGGAACCTAATCTAAAACAATTGTATTATGCTAGTTACTTTAAATGAAAGAACTAGTTTCAATAATTTATTATCAGAAAACAATATGATGAGCAATTACTTCTATAAATTGAAGGCACATTTCTTTTAAAAACTACATCTCTTTGCTGTAAAAATAACAATAACTAAGAATGCAACTACCTGATGCAAACCAGCACATCACGCTTTACTGGGAATGTAATTATAGTTTTCCTAGCTCTAACTTTCATGCTTGTAAACAGTTTGAATGGCACATAATTATTTGTTTTCCCCTAACTACTGTCCCTGAACCTCTTTGTTAAATGCCTAACAAAATCATTCCAGAATTAAAGTCAAATTAAAGCTACACCCATTTAACTTTACAGTTTGGACATATCACTGTATGAAGTAAAGTGACATTTAGCCGTATTATGTAACTAACTCAATCTAAACTTAATTGGTAGTTCTTTTGTTTGTTCTCCTTGGCATGGGCTTTAGCATGCATCACTAAAATGTTTACACTTGAAGGCAACCAGTTTGCCATGTCCTTTCTGTCTCTCCTCATCCATACTCTGCTCCAAGATTGGGTACATATGGAGCACTTGCCCCATTTCGTCTCTGGTGGATGAAGGGATTGCCCTGAGAAGCCCCCCATAAAGCAGGGCCACATTTGTGCCCCACCTGTACTCCAGATCCCTGACAAGACAAGTTGTCTAGGAGTGGGGAGATTTGGCAGTCATTCCATTCCTCCCAATTCCATAGGTACTTCTATGTACCCACTTCTACCCATCCAACCAGCCATCCATGTATTCACCAAATATTTATTCCAAACACTCTGCAGCCTCATGACCTCTGTGCTTGCTGACCCTTCTCCCTGAAATTCTCTTTGCCAAATATTCACAGAGTCTATTCCCTTCACCCAGGTTAGTGTTTCAATGTGAGATCTTCAATGAGGTCCACCTGACACCCTACTAATGACATGGCCCCCTAGCGTTCCATCTTCTCACCACAACTTATTTTTCTTCCCCGCACTAATTATTTGACATAATTTATATGCATCTTTTTTCTTGTGCTCTTGGAATGTAAGAGCCAGGAGGAAGTGCTTTGCCTTGTTCATTGCAACAATCTCCCCTGGTAAACCGGTCTCTGGCATAGAGATGCCATTCAATATACAAATGCTGAATGAGTAACTTTTGTCAGGACCTCCTCTGCATAAGGCACTGGGCTTGGCCAAGCAGGCAGTGCATCCAAGGGGAAGTCACATCCCAATAGCAAGGGAGCAGAAAACCCAAACAAGGCCCCAGGGCTGGATGAAGCACAGTTACCAATCACTCTTTTCCACCCAACGGCCACGCTTTGCTTAATTGGGGCACCACTGGTTGGGATCTCGGAGAGATCACAGGCAGGGGCAAATGTGAACACCTACTCTATATGTAGATTACATAATTTATCTGATTTCAGATTCAGTCTCTGGAAACTTTTGCTTAATAATTTATCTTTTGACTTAAAGATGGGGGGCAATAACTTTAGAGTTATTGGGTAATTATCTTCCTTTCTTTCTCATTACCCTCACATCTTTACTTTTCCCACTCACAAACACAGGAATTATATAACTTCTTTTGAAGAAACAAGGTGGGGTGGTCAAGAAGAGAGTTTATTGGACAATGCTCTAGATCAGCGGTTCTCAACCTGTAGGTCGCGACCCCTTTGGGGGTCGAATGACCCTTTCACAGGGGTCGCCTAAGACCATTGGAAAACACATATATAATTACATATTGTTTTTGTGATTAATCACTATGCTTTAATTATGTTCAATTTGTAACAATGAAAATACATCCTGCATATCAGATATTTACATTACGTCATAACAGTAGCAAAATTACAGTTATGAAGTAGCAATGAAAATAATTTTATGGTTGGGGGTCACCACAACATGAGGAACTGTATTAAAGGGTCGCGGCATTAGGAAGGTTGAAAACCACTGCTCTAGATTGTTCTGCCTTTAAGAATTTGTTTTATGTTTGCAACATATATATATTTTATTTGGCATGGAAGAGCTATTTTATTTATGTATATATTACTGTTGGTGCATAATGGCCCAAGTTTTTCCTTTCATTTTTAAGGGTAGGTATTGATCTGTTCACAGAGTTCCTATAGAGTGATTGCCAAAAGCATATAAAGTCAGTGTCTGAACATACATTGGTGCTAGGAAAAGCAGGTCAGAGTAATAAATGCTTCCTATCCTGAGTTTTCTTATCTAATCTAAAAAATTTAAACTACCATACTTACTTGCATTATTAATAAAATCAATATAAGATTTGTAAGCAGAAAAATGTCACTTTAATGTACATCAATCACTTACCTTTCTTGCTAGTGGCATTTCCTTTTCTTTTTTCATTTATTTTTAGCCCTGCACATGCACTAAGGCTTCTGAAACTCACTAGATATGTCCTAGAGTGGTGTTTCTCACACTGTGTTTGGTTAAAAGATGTTTTATCACTCGAAAATAAAAAGATTTCATGGTCATTAGTTTGGTAATATTCATAGTAAAGGCGCTGATAAGTTCTGTAGCAAATACAAATGAATAAATTTATGTGTTTCCTATGCCTTTATTTTTAATGCTATTTTTTACAGACAACAAAATCTAGTGAGACAGTGATCTGTGGGATGTTAATTTGGGAAATGCTTGGTTCACAGCCTTTTAGTTCATAATCTTTTATGCCATCAGTCCCTCTTTTCCTTCCCTCAAGTCTTTGCACTTGCCATGTCACTCAGAGCCTATTTCAAACATTCTCATGGGGGATGACCCTGTGTTCCTCTCTCCACCCTCCCTGCCCTTCCTTCCAGTAATTATTCTTACCTCATCTATATATTAGACTCTGTGCTTGGCTCTCTGGATAAATGACCAGTAGATTCATTATCTACTGTGAAGGAGTTTTAGGGATGCAGAGGAGGAACTTCTAACCCAAGCTAAGGTGTAACTGGGCTGAACCAGGAAAGTAACCCAGGTAAAAGGTGATGTAGGATTGTATGTGTGTGTACAGGAGTAATTCGGGGAAGGTTCTTTGACATACGTGACATACTATGGGCAAAAAAATATAGCATCTGCAAATTTCACTGCACTCTCCAGGGCACAGGGAAAGAGGAGGAGGTAGGCTAAGAAGGTGAAAGCTGGAGAGACAGGAATTAGTGTGATCAAAGAGGGCTTTGCATATTAGGCACATTGAATTTATCCTCCAGAGGCTCTCAAGCTAGATAATGCATTTGAATTACCGGAAGTTTTTTTCAAAATGCCTATTCATGTACCTGGCATCAATTCAGATTTAACTTGTCTGGAGCCTGAAGTAGGATCTGTTTTTTTGTTTTTGTTTTTAAACTTCACAGGTGATTTAATATGCAGCCGGGGTTGAAACAACTGTTGGATGCCTTGAGAACTTTGGAAGCTATTGAAAGATTTTTAAAAGTATGAAACATGATCAGATTTACATATTATAAGTTTGTTCTTTCACATACCTGATTTTAGCATACGTACACGATGGGTGCATTAATATCATCCTACTTTATAAACAAACAGCCCCAAAGTTTAGTTCCTCTCATCAACGTGGCTATGATTGGCAGGGCTAGGTCTGGAAACCAGGACTAATCCATGCTCTTGCTCCACACTTTGCCGTCCTGAAGGGGACCATGAGTCACAGTCAAAGAGCATTTCCCAAACCATGTGACATGCTCATGGGGTCATGCCACTAAGTGGGTTATCATTAATCTGTTTCTTTTCCCTATTTCTCCATTTATCAAATAGTTAATGCTATGTCCAAGAAGCCTGTCCTTCCTGATAAATTTAGGTAACCCTTCATGTGCTCAATGGACTAAACAGAAGGGATTTATGGGGACATATGCCAGAGATGCTCAACCAAGGCAGGGGGAGTCAGGTAAGCATCTGAGTTGCATTTGAAGGATGAGAAGGCGTCAGGGAAGAGAAGGAAGGCTAGAATTGGGAATGGCATTCCAGGCAGAGAGGGAGTATCAACCAAGGCAAGGATGTAAGACAGAAAATACTGCATGTCAGTGCACTCTGTGAGAGACCAGGCTGGAAAGGTAGGGGGCCAGTTCATAGAGTGCCTTGTCTACCATGTGAGGGAGCTTGGATTTTACCAGGTAACTAATGAAAGAATGGATGCGAGTGGAAGAAAAGCATTTTTCATAGAGCCCTGTGGGAATTAAGGGAAGAACTAATATCCAGGGTAAAATTATTAGGAGAAAATATATCAGGCCAAAAACAGATAGCGAATTCTTCACACAAGAATGCACAGTTGCCTATTTGGCATTCTAATTTTTTGTTAAAGAAATTTGCTAAAGTTCTAGTTAAACTGATTGTCTCTACTGAGATGAATAAAACAATACCATTGTATTTCCTTGATGATACAATCTGTTTCTAAGTGTGTGTGTGTGTGTGTGTGTGTGTGTGTGT
>NW_005355461.1:3058208-3076120 GCF_000412655.1 Myotis brandtii | reverse complement strand
TTTGGGGGGGGGGGAGTTGTTTTGTTTTGTTTTTTGGAACTACCTTTTCAGTAATTGCAGAATTTTTTCTCCATTTAATCCTTACTCTGCAAAACCAACTACCTTAGCAAAGCATAAAAAGTCTTTTTAACTTAGCTGCTTTGTTTTTCCAAGAATATAGCATACTAATTAAGGGCCTAGAGTTTGAAGTCAAATACACCTGAGGCTTACAAACCATGTGATCTGAAACCATATGACCTCTGGATCTCAATTCCTGAGCTTTAATGTGAAAATAATTTAAATGTTACTTCCTCGGGGAAAGTTGTAACATTTAAGTGCAATATTTTTCTTACATATGTAGCATATAATAGTGGAAACATGTCATTATACATTTGTCCAAACCCATAGAATGCACACCAAGAGTGAACCCTAATGTAAACTATAGGCTCTTGGCAATAATGAGGTGTCAATATAGGTTTAGTAATTGTAACAAATGTACAGCTCTGGTGGGGGATGTCAAAGTGGGGTGGCTGTGCACAAATGGAAACAAGGGGGTATTGGGGAAATCTTGGTAACTCCCCTCAATTTTGCAGTGAACCTATAATTGCCCTAAAAAATAAAGTCCATTAAAAAAAGATAGGTAGTATAATGGGAATTTAGATTAACAAAAAATGAAAAGTCATCCATAATCCATCACTCTACAATTACTGATATTAACTTTGTATTGTGCATTATTTTAGTCATTTAATATGTATTTCTGTTATTGATTTTTTTAAAGAATAATATTTCCAGACAGAAGTCTTATATTGAGCACATTGGTCAAGAATTTAATCTCAAACACTGAGGTAAAAAGTTGTTGGGGTGAGTGATACCATTTCTTGTGAAGATTTAAAGGGTAAATTTAATACCATGTCTTTAAATAGAGCAAATTCTCAAATATAAACTTTAACCAGAATCCAAATGATTTAGAATCTTCAATTAACTTACCCTTATCCCCCATTTATGATTTTAGGAGAAACAAACAAACAAAAAAATAAGAGTAAGTAGAAAGCAGGATTTATTTTTTAAAAAGAAGGTCATGGTCACACAGAACCATTATTAATGCATTCTCTTTAGTTCAGATGAAATCCAGTGAGAACTAACATTCACAAGCATCACACCCTCCAAGATTGTCTAGAAAATACTTAATTATGTTCAAATAACTCTTAGCTAAACAGAAAATCCAATTAACTAGAATAGCCCATTACTTGGATATTCTAATAAAATAGTGCATAGTCTTTGAAGAATGAGTCATCAAAAATGGATCTTCTCTAATGTAGTTATTTTTGAGATTATATAGTCTAAGCCTCTCATTATTTCCTTCCCTAAGCTTTTAGTGGAACCTAATTTATGTCTTGATACAGAAAATTCAGGAGATGCCCACACAAGAACTCAGGTCATGCTTTGGAGTTCAGTTAACTCTTCTGGAAGAGACTGAGCTTTAGTATTTTCACAGAGTAAAAATTCTCCAGACCTTGATGTGTCATAAATGTTAATATAGTCTCCAAAGCTCCCTGATGTACATTGTCTCATAGGCTCTTCACAACTCTTTAAGCTTATGTAGTGTAGAAATTGTTAGCTTTGAATTACAACAAAGGAACTGTGATTCAGAGATATGAAACGGCTTTTTGCCTAAGTCCACAAACCCTGAAATTGCAGAGTTAGCACTCGTTTTTGCTGTTGAATAAGCAACTTTGGGTAAGCCAGGGACTTTCTTGGAGTTCTTCCATCTTACACTAGTAAAATGCAGTGACCAGTCTAGAAGATCTACAATTCTGTAGAGCACAGAGCAATGTGTTACTAATACTTAGGTATTAGGAAACCTTGTTTGGCTGGCAATAACCTTTCTTATCAGCTTCATGGATCCCTATTCCTCTCCATGAGCAGTTCTCAGAGTGTGGTCCACAAAGTGCTGTGGCCCAAGACCTCTTCAGGGGGTCTGTGAGGTTAAAACTATCAGAATAAAATTAAGAAATTATTTGTCTTTTTCACTGTCTTAATATTTGCATTGATTATACAAAAGCAATAGTGGGTTGAATCTTGGGCACCTTAGTACCAAATCAAAACAGTGGTACACCAAACTATACCAGTAGGCATTGTTCTTCACCATCTAGCATGACAGTACAAACAAAAGTAAAAAACAAAACAAACACACCACAAAATGAAAAAAAAAAGCCAGTTTCAAGAATGTCCTTGATGGAACAGTAAAAATTATTAATTTTAATAAATAGCAATTCTGAGTGCACCTCTTTTTAACAGTCTATATGACAAAATTGGAAATCTGCATAAAGTGTTTCTGCTACATGCTTAAGTATGATGGTTTCACACAAAAAATTACTTGGGTGTATGAGTTGCAAGCTGAACTAACTTCTTTTTGCATGAAATATCATTTTACTTGGAAAAATAGTTAATAAAAACATTATGAATAAAGAAATTATGAATAAAGTGAGACTATCATTTAAAAAACATACACTCCAAATTGCAATATTTGATGATAAATTCAAGTTTCCAAGCAAAAATTGGAAGTTTGATAAACCTGTATCCACCACAGTGAGCTGGAAAGTTTTCTAATATTTAATAACTTTTCTGATCAGATCAATAGTAATATTAAGAGATACATATATATACTATATGTATATATGTTACATATATATTTAATATTATATAATGAAATGTGTGACCATTTAGAAAATACATATAGCTCAGTGAGCCAATATTTTTCAAATGACTAATTCATGGGTAAAAGATCCATTCAAAGTGGATTTAAGAGAACAGAAGAGTATGAAAAATTCATTGTATGGATTCAAATTGGTTGACACCAAGAACAAACATATTTGGCGTTTCTCATCTTTCTTGCTCATGTTCTTCCCCATTCCTACAATTCTCTCCCATTTCCTGTGTCTCTATATTCTTTTCATTCTTTAAGGTCTATCAAGTCTTGCATATAGGAGGCACTACAAATATGTACTAATTTGTGTTAAATTAAAATACATGACAAGCCAAGTCTTTCAAATCTCACCTTACTCAAGAAAAAAAACTATTTATTGCCCATTTCCCATAAGGTACTGAGGATTAAGAGGTGCATGTAATAAACTTTGCTCCCAGAGGACAAAAAGCTTCTTGCACACTCTCTACTTGGAAAGCCCCATGACAGCCCACTCCCTTGTGGTGTCTTACTGCACAGTCAGCAGCATTACTTGAAACCTATAGTTCTACGCTGGCGGTATATACCTCACTGCTCAGGAAGGCTGTAAGCCCTCTGAATGCTTGCTTGACAGGTTCTAGCATAATGAAGAATTCACTTGCTTCCCTATCGACACTGCAAACATGAACATTTAAAGAGTACTTGGTAGTTGTCCTTTTGTAAAAGGTTTTTCATTTAGCCATGTCCTATATTGATTCAAAAGAAAAATATGCTTTATACATAATACTCTTATCAATGAATTAGATGGCTCTACTGAATGAGAAGGGCTTACTCCTCTTTTCTATAAAATCATTAAAAAATGTTAGTAACTTGGATAATACATAAGCATCTTCAAAATGTGCTAATAATACCTGCTAAAAATGCTAATAGCAATGGCCTTTTGACTCCTTGACCACAGTGAGTGGCTCTTTTTCTGCTTTGTGAATCTCGAACATCTAATTTAGAACACTGCATATAGAAAACACTTGTTGATTTGACTTATTGTTAAATTCTAAGACACATAATCCATAAGCCAAATCTAAACCTATCTCTAAACTGAAGTTATTGAGAAAACATTAGCTTATTTTAAAGAAGGAGGAAGCATTCTGCCAGCTTTTTCTGAGTCAAAATATATCTTAAAAGCTTTATTCCTATGTTTTACTAGAGGCCCGGTGCACAGATTCATGCACTGGTGGGGTCTCTCGGCCTGGCCTGCGCCCTCTCGCAATCCGGGACCCCTTGGGGGATGTCGGACTGCCAGTTTGGTCCCAATTCCCACAGGCCAGGCCGAGGGACCCCACTGGTGCACAAATCCGTGCACTGGGCCTCTAGATCTTTGGTTAATCTCTTCCTGCTTTCCCCCCTACCCCCTTCCCTCTGGGATTCATCAGTCTGTTCCATGTTTCCATGCCTGTGCATTGAGCATCTGCCCCCTGGTGGTCAGTGTGCATCATAGCTACTGGTTGAATGGTCGCTTAGGCTTTTATATAGATAGCATGCATATTTTAAGTAACAGTTAACGTTCTGGTTGAACGGTCGCTTAGGCTTTTATATATATAGATAGCATGCATATTTTAAGTAACAGTAAACATAAGGATAATTATGGCACCATTTGAAGAAAGATACAAGATTTAATTTATGTATTTTTATTTTCAAAGCTTTTCTTTAACACTTGCCACGTCCCATCAACTTCTGAGGCTTTCTGACAGGGGAGCTGAGGCTCAGCTTTCTAACAAGGGACATTGTAATCACCAGAGCCAAGGAACCAAGCTCAGAAGGTATTTTATTTGTACAGAAAAGAAACAAAACAGTATAATATCCAAGTTAAGGAGAGAACTTGATTAGCACTCTAAGAATGGAACTGTATTACATATTTGGGTCCTTACTCTCCCCCTCCTATGTATAAATCCTAGATGTTTAATTAAAACAAGAACAAAAACCTGGGCCCATATACAAATAAGCAAGTTATATTACATCTAGGCTATTAAAGGTCTAATCAGACACCATGCAATTATAATACAAGTTCACTGTTTTTGAAGCTATCAGTATTTTCTTTCTCAAATCCCTGCTTTCAACTTCTATAGGTGCTTTTCAGTAATTTTTTCAAAGGCTGAATGAAATAGAACACATAGCATAGTTATCTTCTCAGATGCTTAGCCATATATTGTACATATTTAAGATGAAAATAGAAATACAACTTTTATTACTTTTTACCAAATTCTGCCACTGCTTTCACATTTTAATATTAGATGTGCTCATTGGAAAAGGGTTTATAATCAATCTGCCACATGAGATGCATGTTGATGGAAACACTGCTTCAAATGTTAATGTAATACTGTGTCAAATAGCGGTTCCACCAAAAAGCGTCAGACTCTTAGGAATACACATGCACTGACTGGGAATCAGAGAGGTTTCCCCGCACTGTACGGAGAATCACATGAAATGGTCGCTTTGGCATGCCAGGCACCACCAAGTCCCTCGTCTACTCCGTACTACACACTACAGCTCCACAGTCACCAAGACTGTGCCAAGGAGAGGCCTTGCTTCATAAATAACTTTGCGGTTCTCACTTTTTCTTATTTGCATTTTTTGAACATCTAAGCACTTTCAAGAAAACATACAAAAATATACAAATATCAGTATAAAAATCCCTAAGGCTTAGGTTATGGTGAACGTCAAAACCTCCAAGGAGAGCATCAGCACAAACATTGAATGTGATTTCCCCCAGAGTGACAGGAATTCAGCTCTGATGGGTCAGTCCACCCTTCTCACATACCCAGGCACTGCACTGGGCCATCATACTCCCAGCTGACCCGAAATGTTTCCCGTAAGTCCTACGGCCACTCAGTGGGCTTAAATCCTTCCTTTTCTGTGAGGTGGTCAGGGGAGTGCCCATCCACCTTATTTTCCTTTTTTCTTAAATCTTTTTGGACTTGCTCTTTCCATTAAAATATTTACATGCTTTCTCTCTATAAATCTAAATATATAAAGTAGCATGCAACTCTGTTCTTTCAACAATTATTTTATGCATATATCCATTCAAAATACTTATTGATGACCTACTTTGGTCTAGATTACTCTTCACTGTGAAACTGTAAATGCCCCATGTGCCTCATTCCCCAGGGCATTTCAGCACCACACTCGCCTCACAGTGATAGCTCATTCTATGTTAGGTTAATAATGATGGACAACAACATAGTCTGAAAGTAGCTACAGTTCATACTCAAAATAATGTGGTTAATAAATGAGAAAAGAAGTACTATAGTATTCTACTTAGCACTGCAAAATCAGAATTACAGATGAGACTACCTTCTGCCTCTGAAACCTGGCTGTGCACTTAAGTGTGGCGACTGCAGAATGTCCTTGAGAGAGAGGGGCTTAGGTAGTGGCACTCTAGTTGGAAAAGAGGTGGCACAATATGGCAGAAGGTCTGAGTATGCCATATCACAACTACAAAGCTCACCTTCCCAGAGATCCTGGCAGAGTTGAGCCTGTTGCACACAACAGGGGTCTTAATAAGACACCTTCATACCAGCCTTTCTTCTCTACTTTTAATCCAAAGAATTACCATTCTTTCATCAATTTATTGAGATACTGTGTGCCTAGCACTTTGTAGGCACTGATCAAAATGCCAGGCATCTGTCTCTCAGGCCCCTTTCCTTTGACTTTACATGCTGCTGTCATCTTGAATAATTCCTATGGCCCTAGGATGAACCATCTAAGCCCCTTGACGATTTCTTGGCCTAGTTAACTGCAATGAACCTCACACCTCCTCCATAACCAACAGCTAGAAGTGCTCAGTTCTAAAATCTGAAACTCTAAATTTCCACACCCACCACAGCTTTTCTTCTTTTTGTTTCTTTCTTCCAGTCCCGGAACTTATCACTGGGCACCTCTAGGCCATCCAGAATGCCCCATCACTGTTAATTACTTTTGTTTTCTTCCCCTAGGTTTATTACAATGTAATTGACATATAACTTTATAGCAGTGGTTCTCAACCTTGGCTGCACAGTAGAATCACCTGGGAATCTTAAAATCCTGATTTCTGGGCCTCATCCACCAGAAATTCTGTTTGTTACTAATGTTGTGGCCCCATCCCATAAGAAAGAAACAGAATTTCCAGAGGACAAGGCCCAGAAATCAGGATTTAAAAAGATTCCCAGGTTATTCTAATGTGCAGCCAAGGTTGAGAACCACTGCTTTATAGTATAAAGTGTTTAGCATGATTTGATATGTGTATATTTTGTGAAATGATTATCACAGTAAGTTTATTTAACATCATCACTTCACATAGTTACAAAGGCTTTTTTTCTTATAAGAACTTTAAGGTCTACTCTCTTAGCAACTTTCAAATATAAAATATAGTATTGCTAACTATAGTCACCATACTTTACAATTCATCCCCGGAATTTATAACTAGAAATTTGTACCTCTTGACCTCCTTCACCCCTTTCTTAAACCCCTACCACCACCTCCGGAAACCACCAATCTGAGTGCAGTTTTTTTGTGTTTTTTTTTTAGATTCTTCATATAAGCGAGATCATACAGTATTTGTCTCTCTCTGTCTGAATTATTTCACACAGTATAATGCTCTCAAGGTTCAACCCATATTATATGGCAATATTTCATTTTTTTTGCAATATTTCATTTTTTATGGCTAAACAGTATTCCATTATATGTGTTGTATGTATGTATCTATGCACCACACTTTCTTTATCCATATATTCATAGATGGATACTTAAGATTGTTTCCATGTCTTGGCTATTGTGAATAATGCTGCAATCAACATGGGAGTGCAGATATCTCTTCAAGATCCTGATTTCATTTCCTTTGGATATATAGGAATGGCTGGATCATATAATAGTTCTATTTTTATTTTTTTGGAGGAACTCTCATACTGTATTCCATAGCAGCTGCACCAATTTACATTTCCACCAACAGTACACAAGGGCTCCCTTTTCTTCACATCCTCACCAACATTTTATCCCCTGTCTTTTTGTTTTTGTTTTTTAAAATTGATTTAAGGAAGAGAGAGAGAGAGTAAAAGGGAGAGAGAGAGACATCAATGAGGGAGAGACATCTATAGGTTGCCTCCTGCATACCCTCTACTGGGGATTGAGTCTGCAACTCGGGCATGTACCCTGACCATGAATCAAAGCGGCGACCTCTGGGTGCATGGGACAACACTCAGCCAACTGAGCCACACTGACCAGGCTCTCGTGTCTCTTTAATGATAGCCATCCCAACAGGTCTGAGGTGATATCTCATCATGATTTTGATTTACCTTTCCCTTATAATTAGTGATGTTGAACATTTTTTCATGTATCCATTGGCCATTTTTATGTCTTTGGAAAAATGTCTATGCAGCCCCTTGTCCCCATTCTTTTATTGGATTTTTTTTTCAATAGAGTTGTATGAGTTCTATACATATTTTGAATATTAACTCCTTATTTTAGATAAATGATTTGCAAATATTTTCTCCCATTCCATATGTTTCCGTTACGTTTTGTTGATGGTTTCCTTTGCTATGCAAAAACTTTTTACTTTGTAATCCCAGTTGCTTATTTTTGCTTTCTTTGCTTTTGGTGTCAATCCATTTTTTCCCTTCAGTATGTGGTTTTTAATGTAAGGAATATGTGCCTTGCATATCCTTTAATTTCTTTAAAAAAAACTGAAGAGCCACATATTAGTCTTTTTCCTTGAAATAATTCTTTTTTTTTTTATCATCAAAGGATGTCTGCATAAAGTGGACATGTAAGGAGATGTAGATCCCAATGTTCTTTTCATTCATTTTCTTCTTCTAAATTCTGAGTGAATCACAATTTAGAAAACAAGTGGTGGGTGTTTCAGAATCAGTGAGAGTTGCTGATTATGGGATATTTCATTTCTATTTAAAGAGAAAAATCCTCATTTATAAACACACTAATTTTTCTCATAGGTGAGTTAGAGAAATAGAAAAATGAATAAGACATTGTCACTAACCTTGGTACATTCAAAGAAAAAGACAAGCAAATAATATTGAATTATAATTATTTCCAATGAAATGTGTTAATATCTATCATACAAAGATAGCAGTAAGAAGGATATGGGAGTTCCTTGCCCATGGTGATTAGAAAAGACTTCACAGAAGCCATTAGGTTTTAACTGCATCAGAAAATTGTTTAGAACAAATTTGATTTTACTTGCCACAGAAAGAAAAAAATCAGGAAGAGACAGATTACTAAAATACATTTGGAATTTTCTCATGATACTGAAGTGATTCTGATTATTTCTATTATTACTGACAGACCTTTATCATGACAGCCAATAAAACTGAAGCAATACATTCTCATGCTTATGGAAAAAAGTAAGAATTAATCATATTTAATTGACATTTTATTGCTAGCACAGCCAAATACAGAGGAAATAATTGGCTTTATTTCCCATACTTACTGAAAACTTCTCCAGTTAATTATAACTTAAGCACAGAGTGGTTGTGACAGCAACTATACACCTGATTCCTCCACAACTGTTTGCTCCTGTATATGCAAAATGACTTCATGCACCACTGATTCTTTTATTTAAGCACATTTTTCATTAAGTCACCAAAATAAGTGCATAAGGAAATGTTCCCTCACTCCTTTCCATTGCACCCTTAAAAATGACAGGAAGTCTGCCCTAGTTGGTTTTGCTCAGTGGATAGAGTCCACATGTGGAGTGAAGGGTCCTGGGTTAGATTCTGGTCAAGGGCACATATTAAGTTGCAGGCTCACCCTGATTGGGGTATGTGTGGGAGGCAATCAATTGATGTGTCTCTCTCACATAGATGTTTCTCTCTTTCTGTTTCTCCCCCTCCCTTCCAAGTTCTCTAAAAATCAATGGAAAAATATCCTTGGGTGAGGATTAACAGCAACAAAAAAAGGAATTCTTATTAAAAATTACTTCACCAAGAGTCCTCCAGCTCCTCATTAAGTATCTGTGAGGGCAAAAGAGTCCTCCAGCTCCTCATTAAGTATCTGTGAGGGCAAAAGAAACTAAGCAGGAGGCTGACTGAGCTGGACTGAGAAACATAATCCATAGCCTTCCCTGCTCTCTGCCTCAATTCTCCTGTACTTGCCAAACCACAGGGTGGGGGTCCAGGAGCACTAATGCTGTGTATAGGACAAGTTGCAGCAAAAGCTCTGGAAATTGCCAATGCTTAGCACTCTGGTGTTACTATATCCCACCTGCTCATCAAAGCACTCTGGCCCGGGATACACAGGATTCCACGTCAAGACCATGAGAAAAGCACTGAACACAGGTGCCACAGTCTGCTCTCCAGCATAGGAGAGGGATGGGAGTTTTCTGTCACCTGAGTGAACAATGACCAGGACTAACAGACATGGCATTTGTGGGGAAATCCCAGTCAGATCTGATGGAAATTTTCTCTTTACTACATAAGGGAAAAGGAAAAGTCAATTACACAAAAATATAGACCCATGAGAAACAGTGAGGCGACACAGAGAAGAAATAATATCCTAAATACAAGGAAGAAGAGCAAGACTGGAAATGACTTACTAAAGAAACTAGAATAAGTAGAGAGAATATGGTTAAACTAGTTCAAGGCATTAAAGGGTACATGTTCATTCTAAAAAGGTAAAAGCCAATGAAAGATAAAAAGACATACTGAATTATAAAAAGCATACAGAGTGAAATAAAAATGTAATGTGGTGAAATGAGGAAAAATTTCAAAAGGAAAACTGAAGTCCACACTGAAGATTAATAAACTGAAGAAGCAACATTATAGGAAACTGAATAAATAATGAAGGAAGAACTTGAGAAGTTTGCTTTACATGTAAAGGGTAAGGACAAAGAGAAGGGCTGCACTGTGTGGAAATGAGGACCATCTTTGGGAGTGAGAAATAATAATAAAGACTGAATATAGAGGGATGATCTGTCCCACAGTGCTGAAGCTATCTCATCAGGAGAATTTGCCAATCCTGGCTGACCAACATCTTGGCTACTTCTACACAGGACAGAACAAAGGCTGTGGCCTATACAAGGTGGGATTTTGGAACTGAGGCACCCACATAAGGCCAAGGCCATCCAAGTCTCCATTAGTAGGTGAAGTAGGAAAACAAAACAAAGCTCAAAGAGTAAGAGTGTGAATTCTTGCCTGCTTCACTGATCTCCACACTCTTTCCATAGCCTCCTGGAAAAACCATCATTTCATTTTCTACTATCAATATAATATAAATATATATCACAGTAAATCCATATAAAGTAAATATAAAATAAAATATAAAACCATTGCCTTTAACTTCTTTCTTCAATGTGGCAGAGATTGGGGTTTGGCTGAAGGCATGGTCACAGCTATAAATATAACAATAAATACACTCTCATATATATGCACTGCATAATTTGAATTATGGAATAAAAAATGTATCAAATTACTGATTTATATGTATTTAATGTTTTGTATTCACCCCATCATTCTTTAACAAAAGGTTTCAATTTGCAATGCAAACTTCTGAATTAACAAGCAGAAATTTAGAGAGCTGAGATAGTTGAATCAATTTTATGGAGAAACAAATTGTCTATATCTTCAGGATGGAGAAAATTAACCCCAATTCATCATGCATTGAAGGAAGGCTTCTGTTATGTTTTGAAGGCTTTGAAAGATATTTCACTGCGACCTTTCAGTGTACACAGAGAGCCTCTGTTTGCAGGTATAAAAATGATCAGGAATTTCAAATCTAAATTTTAGAACATGCTTTATCATCATAAACTCTATTTTTAAAGAATTATTAATATCATGATTCCAAAAGCTATAGATAATTATTGTGTCAAGGGAAAGACAAACAAACAAATTCATGAGCCACTCAAACAAGCATCAGTGATGTCAGCAGGCTCTGTGTGGGCATCTGTCTCTATAACCCTTGGGAAACTCTCCAAACTAAAGTGGTAAAATGGCCCAAAAAGCGGAGTGACCATGATGCAGTCTGTTTGACGAGTTCCCATAAAACACATGTTGGATTGCCTGCCTCTCTAAGTCTTTGATTCAACTGCCTAAGAATTAAAAATTATACATCCACCAAACAGTAACTGCATTTGATTTTAGAATTATGTTCAGTGGAATAGATTTTCTATAGCCACTCAACTAGTTAATGAAGCTAGAACAGAACCCAGAGCTTCCAACTGGCACTGTGTTCTTTCTACCCATTTTACCAATTTGATTACATCTCTGCCTTCAACTATGATCAAGTCATAAGTAAATTAATGATTACTTAATGGCAGCCCATTTTTAAGAAGTAATACATTCATTTTTGTATTCTGAATTGCACTATCATAGCTTCTGGACTTAGAACACAGAGACTGGTATAATGCTCACAAGCACATAGAAATGTATGGCCTTTAGTGATAACTCGGCCAGGTCTTTATCTTTGATACACTGATCATGTCCTCTAGATAGAGACTGAAATGGCTATTTGAAGCACTTGTTCTTTAACATATTTTTTATTTTATTGTTTAAAGTATTACTTATGTCTCCTTTCTCCCCCATTGACCTCTCCCCTGCTGCTCCCACCCTCTAGCACATTCCCTCACCTCCTACTGTCTATGTCCATTGGTTATGCTTATATGCATGCATACAAGTCCTTTGGTTGATCTACTGCTCTCCAGGTCCATCCATGCTGTTGCAAATGATAAGAGTTCTTTTTTACAGCAGCATAGTATTCCCATTGTGTAGATGTACCAGTTTTTTTAATCCACTCATCTGCTGATGGGCACTTAGGTTGTTTCCAAATCTTAGCTATGGTAAATTGTGCTGCTATGAACATAGGGTGCATATATCCTTTCTGATGGGTGTTTCTAGTTTCTTGGGATATAGTCCTAGAAGTGGGATTACTGAGTCAAATGGGAGTTCCATTTTTAATTTTTTGAGGAAACTCCATACTGTCTTCCATAGTGGTTGCACCAGTCTCCATTCCCACCAGTAGTGCACGAGGGTTCCTTTTTCTCCACATCCTTGGCAGCACTTGTCATTTGTTGATTTGTTGATGATAGCCATTCTGACAGGTGTAAGATGGTATCTTCATTATCGTTTTGATTTGCATCTTTCGGATGATTAGCAACTTAGAGCATGTTTTCATATGTCTCGGCCTTCTATATGTCAACTTTCAAAAAGTGTCTATTTAGGTCCTTTGCCCATTTTTTTATTGGATTGTTTATCTTCTTTTTGTTAAGTTGTATGAGTTCCCTATAAATTTTGGAGATTAGGCCCTTATCAGATATGACGTTGGCAAATATGTTTTCCCACGCAGTGGGCTTTCTTGTTGTTTTGTTGATGGTTTCTTTTGCTGTGCAGAAGCTTTTTATTTTGATGTAGTCCCATTTGTTTATTTTCTCTTTAGTTTCCATTGCCCTAGGAGCTGTATCGATAAAGATATTGCTAAAACATATGTCTGATATTTTGCTCCCTATGGATTCTTCTAAGATTTTTATGGTTTCCTGTCTTATGTTTAAGTCCTTTATCCATTTTGAGTTTATTTTTGTGTATGGGGTAAGTTAGTGATCTAGTTTCATTTTTTTTTTTTTTGCATGTATCTGACCAATTTTCCCAGCACCATTTATTGAAGAGACTGTCTTGATTTGATTGTATGCTCCTGTCTCCTTTGTCAAATATTAATTGAGCATAATGGCTTGGATCAATTTCTGGGTTTTTAACCTATTTTTAAAAGAATAATCTGTCTACATTTTAATAGCTTTCTCCTTAGTTGGTTTTTCTCAACAAGCCTATATGGCTTTGAATTGAAACAGGAAAAGAGTAATTAAAATTACTAAACATTTAATGAGAATTACATAATAGAGAAAATTTTGCAAAATAAGGAATCTTGAATTGATCTAAAGAAACTATTCTTTTACACATAAGAAAACAAAACACTCAGGTATTTATACAGTGTTAACTTCTCAACAAAATCTTCTAAGTGGGAGTTGTACTCCTCAGAAATACTCTGATTGTATTTTATTTTAACTGGTCACCACTTGCATGGCATTCAACCATAAAGCATTTATTTGAAATAAATACAGTATATAAGCTTCAGTAGATTTCTTAAAAGCTAAGTAATTCTTTTTTAATCATCACATCACCCCAGAAAAGACAGTCAATCCTGTGAAACAGCCCAAGAAACAAACAAACAAAAAAATGCCACCCATGATGCTTAATGTCTAAGAGAATCAAAATTTATTATTTGTTCCCCCACTGCCACTCCCATTCCTCTCCTGCTCTCTTTTCTCACTTCCTGCCTGGTAGAGTAGGTTTCTCTCAGATCTGAGTTTTTACCATTCACGCTGCTGGTGCACAGTTACATGACCTTGACCACTACTGAAGGAACTGGAAAGAAAACAAAACAAAAACATTGCAAGGACTCTTTCCATACTCTCCAGCTCAGAAATGCTGCATTCCCAGTCCACCTGCCAGAAAGATAAGTTCCTGTCCAAGCTTTTGCTGTCCTCAAGCACTGTACAGTTAGAGTGGGGCTGATCTTAGATCAAATCCCAGAGATTAAAGAGGGGAAAAGTGGGAAACATACCCAAATGATATTTTTGTTCAAATTTTGTCAACAATGCACATGCTTTTTTAAATTTTTTTATTTCAGAGTCCTCAGGTAGTTGCTTTTTGTTTTGTTTTTTCCTTCATTTTATTTTTTATTTTTTTTTTAGTTTAATCAGTGGGAGAGAGAGAGAGTGTAGTGGCTTATTCTGTCATATCCAGCATCCTGAGTCACATTTTGGTTTTTGAATGTTAAGAATTTTAAGTTTTATTATACAAAAAAAATCAGAAAGCAAACCTAATTTATTTTATGGCTTCCCATGACAAACCTTTCAAGCCTTGCCAGATCTGCTGCCTTAGCCACACAAGGAAATTCAGACATCACCACCAGACTAATTCTGGTACCTCTTCAAAGTGTTTCCTAGATATTTGTACAAGATTTGAGGGGAGGTGAACATTATAAACTTACATTCCTTGAGTAAAACAAAAATCTTTGTGGTTAC
Organism: Myotis brandtii; assembly: GCF_000412655.1. NCBI lineage: Eukaryota > Metazoa > Chordata > Mammalia > Chiroptera > Vespertilionidae > Myotis > Myotis brandtii. The sequence continues at coordinate 3,061,406 of NW_005355461.1, read as the reverse complement.
TCATACCTGGTTTCTATAGAGCATGGTTTAGAAACCATATATTAGGCATATATATATATATATGCCTAATATGCAAATTCTCCGCTCAGGGGTTCAACCAGGAGAGCGGAAGTTCACTCTCTCGCTATGACGTGTGCTGACCACCAGAGGGCGGCGCGGAATATGGCGGGTGACCAGCAGCGGTGGCGGTGGGGGCATTGAGGGAATGAGGGAAGGAGGAGGCAGGGAGGCCAAATCTAGGGACCTTACCCTGCACAAATTTCATGCACCGGGCCTCTAGTCATTCATAATGATGGAAACAATAATACAAACATAATACCTGGAAACTTGTTCTTGAATATGGTTCTAATGTCATAAATTTTTATAAATGTGTATTAACATCAGTGGAGTGTTCTGTTTTAAGCTTTATATCTTATTGAATAGTAGTAAGAGCAGCTAACAGCAATTGGGCACTGACAATGTCAATTTTGCTAATAGCAAATACAGATTATTTAATGAGACCCACAAAAATTGTCATAGTACTATTGCTGTCAATACGTTAAGAGAAGAAAATCTGAGGTTTAAAAGGATTATTGTTATTTTATCCTTAAATATTTAAATACTTATTTCTAAAAGCTAGGGACCTTCTAAAAGTATATATATATATATGGTGTTCAGCTTTCCCCAGCTGTCTCATAATTTATTATATTTTATGATTTGTTCAAATCAGGTTACAAATACGATTCATATATAGCAAGAATCGGCAAACTTTTTTTGTAAAGAGCCAGATAGTAAATATTTGATGCTTTGCAGGGCATATGGTCTCTGTTGGAACTACTCAACTCTGTTGTCTTAGTGCAAAAACAGCCATAGATAAGGCATAAATGAATGGGCAAGTCTGTGTTCCAATAAAACTTGATTTACAAAGGCAGGTGGCAGGCCAGATTTGGCCCAAGGACTACAGTTGCTCAATCCCTGATATATACCAACCAGTTAATATGTCTCTTGAGTCTCTTAAAATACAGGCTCCTTTTTCTGTTCTTTCTTTATGCTCTTCTCATTATTATGCAATCTATGTGTTGAAGAAAATGAGTTGGTTTCCTGTACAGTCTTAATTTTTTTAAGGTGTCCCCCAGTCCCCCCTCCATTTTACTCCCCCTCCACCCAGCCCCGCCCTACCCTAGAACTTCACCACACTATTGTCTGTGTCCTTGGGCTATGCATATTTAATATCTTCCCATCGCTCCCTCCCTCCTCCCCTCTGAGATCTGTCAGTCTGTTCCATTCATCCATTTTACCAAGTGTATCCTCATGGTTAATTTAACATGTTCTTCTGTTCTGTGTTGCCTATACATTTGTGATTCATTCTAGAGCCTTCAGAATCGATTTGTTGACAAAACAGACTACTTCAGAAATCACCTTGCATTTTAGCCACACATCTGATTCCAAAGCTCATGCTCTTAGGCACAATGATTTATCTTATCCTTTGAGGCTTCTCTTAAAGATATCTAGCCTAGCCCAAGTGGGGTGGCTCAGTTGGTTGGATCATCATTCCACACACCAAAAGGTGGCAGGTTTGATTCCCAATCAGGGTATATACCTAGGTTGGCACTCTCACATCGATGTTTGATTTATTTTTTCTCTCTCCCATCCTCTCCCTCTAAAATCAAGAAAAAGCCATATCCTCTTGTGAGGATTAAAAAATAAAAAAAATAAAAAAATCTAGCCTATATGTGGCAAATGCCCTAGCTAACTTTCACCTTTATTGCAGGTTTAGCTCATAGATTTTCTTAATAAGTAGCAGCTTCAAACAGGCATTCAGCAATATGGTAATGTTTTGACCGATCATGTAGACTGGGGAATTTTAAGCCTTGTTTAATCCTTACCTAATTTCATTATTTGAATCGAAAACACTGGCAAAGGAAAAGCTTTGCTAATCTAAAACAGAACTCTTTAGGAGGAATTTCTCCTAAGTTCCTGTTAAATAAAGCTAAAACAGGAAAAGCCCACGCTGAGGACTACTAATCTCCATGCTGTCCACTCGAGCACAGTTTGATGCAAACCTGCTCTCCCTGTGGACTGACTGCTAACTGAGCCAGGCTTCCGGGATCTGCATAGGATCAAATACGCAAACTTACAGAAAGCATTATGGTCCCTCTCTCAGCTGAACCAGGTCACCTCTTTCTTGCTCAGAGCTAAGATTATTTTTCTCTTTATCTTATTACAAAATGCTTACTTTATTGCTATATTTCGCCTGGCTATAGAAAATTAGTTTACTTTAAAGAAAGTATAAACAAACTCATTCCAGATTCAGAATCTTTAATTTGCATGTTCTATTTTTATATGTGAGTTGCTTAGCTTTTATTTTATTTAATAAGTTAAACAGTTATCTGAAAAGTAAAAATGCTTCCCCTTGTGAGCAGCAGAGTATTTTAGTTTTCTTCTGCTAATGTGCTTTTAATTTAAAAAATCAATTTTCATGTAGAAATTTCATCTACTTTTAAATATTAGGCATCTGAAGTATTTAATATAAGTAATACATAATACTCTAAATTCAGATTTCACCACATCCTTATCAATATTCCAAAAGCATTATTCATTTTTAATAGTGTGGCTACTATACCCAAAAACATGCTGATTAGATAGAGGTATGAACTCTATAAAGGAGAAAAACACTCCTGTAAAGTATCCATTAAAAATTGAGATTTCATTTTAAATTAATATAGTTCTGATACCTAAGAAGACTTTTCCTTTTAGAATCTATTTTATATTTTTAATTCTGAAATATTTTTTTCAACAGAAATATATTTCATAATGGAAAAAAGCATAGCTCTTGAGTACGCACAATATACAGGGTACAGCAAAAGTAAGTTTAATGTTGTTCATATTAATTAATAGATAATAATATAAGAATAAAACTAGTGGCCGGGTACATGAAATTCATGTACGGGGGCAGGGGGAGGAGGTTGTCCCTCAGCCCAGCCTGCACCCTCTCCAATCTGGGACCCTTGGAAGGATGTCCTACTGCCGGTTTATAGGTATCAGGCCTAAACCGGCAGTCGGACATCCCTCTCGCAATCTGGGACTGCTGGCTCCTAATTGCTCACCTGCCTCCCTGCCTGATTGCCCCTAACCATTCTGCCTGCCGGCCTGCTCGCCCCCAACTGCCCCCCTGCCAGCCTGATCACCCCCAACTGCCCCCCGTGGCAGTGTGCTTGC
>NW_005355461.1:3056051-3057689 GCF_000412655.1 Myotis brandtii | reverse complement strand
GCTGGGGTGCCTGGCCAGCCTGGGTGAGGGGATGATGGCTGTTTGCAGGTTGGCTAGGCACCCCAGCGGGGACTCTTACTCCATGGGGGTGTGGCCAGCCTGGGTAAGGGGCTGAGGGCTGTTTTCAGGCTGGCCAGAGCCCCTTCAGGGTGGGAAGTCCCGCTGGGGTGCCTTGCCAACCTGGGTGTGGGGCTGAGGGCCATTTTCAGGCTGGCCACGCCCCCCAGAGACCCAGGCCCCCAGCCCCTCTTTGAGCGGAGGCCAAGGCGGGCGGGAAGCTTGGCTTCCTTCATCGTTGCCAGGGGGCAACCCAGGCCTCAAGCTCTGTGGCCACCACCATCTTTGTTGGGTTAATTTTCATACTCGCCCTGATTGGCTGGTGGGCTTAGCAGAGGAACGATCAATTTGCATGTTTCCATTTTATTAGTGTAGATGTTTTGGGTACTTACAACTATAAACTTACTTTTGCCTCACCCTGTATACATTCAACGCCATTAATATTTTTTCATATATACTTCAGATTATGTATCTTTAAAAGACATTTTAAATGTATGGATATACTAGAAGAGTGGTGTGTGTGTGTGAACAGTTTTGTATATATAATTTTCAAAACTCATTTATTTGAGTATCTTTCCTCCTTGGGTAGTCCATTCTTCCTTATAACTCAATATTATGCTTTTAAAATTTATCACTGTTAATACATTAAGACCTAATTTATTCATTTTAACTGAATATTCATTTTGACATACCACATTCAGCCATCTTTTAAAAATAACTAACAATTTTGTAAAAAAATGGAAATAACAGTAAAGTCCACAACCTTGTTCAGGTCTCCTTTGTACAGATACAGACTAGCTATATTTTAGAGGATAAACATCGTTAACTTTACTTGGTGATGAACTCTATTTTCCCACAAAATCACAAACACCTGATATTGTTCTCATGTTAACTTTAAAAATAATTATGTCAATACAATCAGTAAATCATGAAACAACTTATTGTTTTGTAATTTTCCATTCCCCTGGTACTGCTGAGGTTGAGCATCATTCAAGTTAACTTTTGTTTTGTGTTTCCTCTTCTATTAAACTGCCTTTTCACATTGTTAGCTATTTTTCAATTGGATTGTTTTTCTCTTATTCTTATCAATGTGTAGTTCATTATGCAATATTGACATTAATCTTGTATTTGTTATAAGTTACATATATTTTTGAGGGAAATACCTTACACTTATTCACCATGCCAAGAATTGAAATACACCTTCTTAAAGAAATTTTCTTTCTTATTTGACTTGGTTCCATAAACATGCTCCTAGCATACTGAGGCCTCAGGAACTTGACAGCAAGTTGGGAGGAAGAAGATAAGCTGGCGGTACTTACTGGGAATAGGCCCCAGGAAAAAGAAAAGGAGGCTGATGACTAGGCCAGTGCTCGGCAAACTGCAGCTCATGAGCCACATGCGGCTCTTTGGCCCCTTGAGTGTGGATCTTCCACAAAATACCACATGCAGGAGCGCACGTACAGTGCGATTGAAACTTCGTGGCCCATGCGCAGAAGTCGGTATTTTGTGGAAGAGCCAGTATTTTGTGGAAGAGCCACACTGAAGGGGCCAAAGAGCCGCATGTGGCTTGCGAACCGCGGT
>NW_005355461.1:3035092-3056037 GCF_000412655.1 Myotis brandtii | reverse complement strand
CTCCTGCTAGTTGTTATTGGGAGGAAATTTTATCTATTGAATGTCCTTAGTAAAAAATTCTACCTAAAGAATTACTTATACCAAACAGACTTAATCTAGGAGACATTTCTTCATGAACATGGCCATATAAGCTGTAAAATTATCTAGGTTATAAAATGGAGATCTGTAACAACTTCAGTCTCACTGTGTGAGAAGCGCAACAAAAGTCTCACTTGGGGACCACATGTCTTTTTTGAGGACAAAGATACATTTTTCAAAACTAGGACCTTGAGAACCACACAGGATGTCCCACATCTCTTTCTACTTCCTCTGTGGCCATTGATTGTCTATCTATTTGAAAATTATCAGTAAAGGTAATGTAGAATAAGATCTCTGATTCACAGGGTTCAATCCAAATGTGAGTTTGCTCAGTGTCTGCAATTATTTTGTCAGGGCTAAGCCTCGACTCTCCACTAACCCACTATATTATTTACTTTGTGCCTTGTGGTCTTTCTCCTATCTGATTTTACTTGGCATACCATACATAGAAACTTTCTATTGATTTAGCTTCTTCATAAAATGTTATCTTTGCCACCTTCCTACTTATCCTCACCTCAAGGCAACTTGAGGCCCAAATTGGAGCTGGGACTGGAGTTATGTTTCTTTAATATGTATATAAAGATAAACTAAACATTAATGCCCCTTTTTCCACGTCCCCTTCCACATTAACAAAATACTACTTTTGTTAAAGTCTGAAAATAAAATACATGGATAAACTAGCTTTCAGTAGTATACAATTTTAGCAATGTCTGATCATAAAGCTGATTCTGTGAAAATCACACACATCTAGAGAAAACTTTAAACTTATTACTATTATTTTTAATCCTTACTCAAGGAGTGAGGACATTTTTTTCAATCATTTTTCTCAGAGCGAGTGGAAGGGATGGGGGAGGGGGACAGAGAGAGAGAGAGAAACTTTGATGTGAGAGAGACACATTGATTGGTTGCCTCCTACACACACCCCCAACCAGGACTGCGGATTGAACCTGCAACCTAGGTACTCACCCTTGACCAGGAATTGAACTCACAACCCTCCAGTGCACAGGCTGACTCTCTAATCACTGAACCATGCTGGCCAGGGCAAAAACTGTAAAGTTGTTAACAAAATTCTTACACACAAAGCAGAATTTACTAAAAATAAGTATAAGTGTGTGTGTGTATGTATATGTATGTGTGTGTGTATATATATATATATGACTAGAGGCCCGGTGCATGAAATTCGTGCATTCGGGGGTTCCCCTCAGCCCGGCCTGTGCCCGGGAGCCCTTGGGGGATATGGATGTCCGACTGATGGCTTAGGCAGGCTCACAGCCAGCAGTTGGGCATTCTGAGTGCTGCCACAGAGGCTCGCCAGCCATGAACTGGCTTCTGGCTGAGTGGCGCTCCCCCTGTGGGAGCACACTGACCACCAGGGGGAAGCTCCTTTATTACCAACTAGGGGCCCAGTGCATGAATTTGTGCACCTTGAAAGAAACTGTGGGCCGCGAGGCTGTGGTGGGCACAGGGGCGGGTCTCCGGCCCATCCTCCATGCCCCTGCCCGGCCTCTCCTGCCACGTCCCCTGGCCCCCTGTCTGCCAGCAGCCTCGCTCCCGCCAACTGCCAGCCCCGCGAATTTGTGCACCTTGAAAGGAACTGTGGGCCGTGAGGCTGTGGTGGGCACGGGGCGGGTCTTAGCCCATCCTCCATGCCCCTGCCCAGCCTCTCCTGCCACGTCCCCCGGCCCCCTATCTGCCAGCAGCCTCGCTCCTGCCACTGCCGCTCCAACACGCTGACAGCGCCGGCCCCGATTGCACCCGCTGAAGGCAAGGAGCAATTGAGGCCGGTGCCAGAAGCAGGTGCAATCAGCACTGATCACCCCTCAGGAGCAGGGGGAAGTGGAAAAGCCCTCAGGGGCAATCAGGGCCGGCAGCCGCCGCTCGCACCCACTGATGGTGCCAAGCAATCAGGACTGGTGCTGGGCAACAGCAGCGGGAGCAAGTGGTGGCTCTGGCGCCAGCAGCAGGTGTGAGTGCCGGGTGGGACCTCGGTGCACAAGAGCAAAGAATTTTCAGTAACCACCAGAGGCTCGCTCCAATGACAGTGACCGGCACCCTGCTCACCTGCTCCACCATCCCGCTGCAGCCGATGCCCACCATGTTCCATGCAAACCCCCTGGTGGTCAACGCACATCATAGCAACCAGTTGTTCTGATGTTCAGTCTATTTGCATATTAGCCTTTTATTATATAGGATGTTCAGCCCATGGATGCTCTGTAACTATTTATTTACTGACTGGCTTTTCTTAGATATGAAAGCTGCTTGCATTCAATCTAAATATAGGGTAAGCCACTTAAGGAAGGAGTTACTCACAAAATTTTCCAACACAATGTCCCAGGGGCATAATGATTGGGAAATTAAAATCAATGTCTTGATTTTGTTCTCAATTTTGAACAGCCAAAGAAGGCAGGCCTTCAGAAAGTCAGTATGTCTGCACTCTATCGAATCCTGTACAAGAGCCACTTTTTCAAAGTTATTCTCAAAATAAATAGAAAACCAAGGTGATTCTGTCACAAGATGGTAAATATATAATAATCATGAAGAGAAAATTCTGTTTTTCCAAAAAGAATGATAGCTACAAACTCTTAATTTAAATCAATTGATAAAAACTCCAAGTGGAGAAATACAAATCACATATTTGTCAAGATACTAGGAAAGTTTTATCCTCAGCATTATATAAACAATTTTCAACATCCAAGAAAACAGCATTTAAATAAACACAGCTATAGAAAAAGATGACAAGATAAATGGATACAAATCCTCTTTCTCAAAAAACTGGTTAATAGTTAGCTATTTTAAATTTAAAAAAATATGTAAAAGCCTTGGAAGAGTATGAAATGTTTAGAATAGTGTTTAACAGCTTTAATATATACTATTTTTATGTTCAAAGTTCCTATTTTTACCTTATTATTCATGTTTTCTTTTAACATACTTATAATAGCTATCTTGGTACTTGCATGCTAATTTCATTATTTCTGTCATTTTTGGTTTTATTTTTCATTAATTGATGTTTTTTTCTCATGCTTATGATTTATACATTCTTGCTTCTTCGCATGTACTTTCTGAATGGCTGATAGACAGACATGAAAGACATCATGTTGTTGAGGTTCTGTATTGTGTCCTTCCAGCAGGCAGTTAATTTAGCTGTGAATCAGCAAGATCCTCTCAGGGCTTCTTTATAAGCTTTGCTAGAATGCATCCAGCAGAGCCTTTATCCTAGGACTATAAATCACCGTGCTGCTAAGGTGTAACCTTTTGGGGTCTCTATTGACTGTCCAGAGTATTAAATAAGGTCTTGCCAATATGACTGGGTAGAATTAAGATGGCCCCAAGCACTGTGTGAGCTCTGGCCATGGTTCAGCTCACAGCTTCTCTGTAGTTCTTTCCTGTGTAGATTCTCTTCACTTGGCCTTGTGAAGTGTCCTGCATACATGCAACTTAGTATTCAACAAATAATCAAGAAAACCTCTGTATACATTTCCTGAACTATTCCTCTTCATGAGCATGACCTAGAAATTTTACCTACATCAGTGCTCCTGAACTCCCACCTGTGTCTCTTCAGTTGAGGGAAGCTGCTGGGGTATGGCTGGGCTCCACCTGTGCCAGTCCAGGAAGGGCCTTCAACCCCAAAGTTAAGGCAATCATGGGGCTCATGTCACGTTCCCTATCTACAGAATCACAGTTTGTACCACCTTTTGTCTTAAATTCAAATTCATATCTAAGTCCAGATTTTGAACTATTCACATTGGGAAAGATATTCTATTAATAGTAAATTATCACGACTTTTTAAAATTGTTTTTCAGAAGTTCTGAGAAATTTTATTTTATTTTTAAAATATATTTTGTTTTGTTTTTTTTTTTACAGAGAGGGAGAAGGGATAGAGAGTTATAAATATCGAAGAGAGAGAAACATCGATCAGCTGCCTCCTGCACACCCCCTACTGGGGATGTGCCTGCAACCAAGGTACATGCCCTTGACCGGAATAGAACCTGGGACCCTTCAGTCCACAGACCGATGCTCTACCCACTGAGCCAAACCAGTCAGGGCTTATTTTTAAATTATAATTAGATATTATATACTTTCTCAAAAATCTTCTTAATATTCAAATTTAGGATACAAATCACTAATAAGATTGAATGCAGTTAATTCAATAAAGTCAACTGAAATATGTATCTTCATGAGTCAGTTTTAGAAAATGGTTAAGTTTTATATCAGAAGTCAAATTGCATAACAATAACCTAAATGTCCAACAATAGACTAAATCAAGGAACATAAATATCACAGAATACTACTGAGACACTAAAAAATCACATTTTCTAGTGAGAAAGCAGAATACAAAACTATGTATTATATGATACAGATGTTTTGGGGGAGCAGAAAACTAAGATATAAAGAAAACAAATGTGAAGTATGATTTTAATATTTATATTTTTATTTATAGACTAGAGGCCCAGTGCATGGATTCATGCACCTGTGGGGTCCCTCGGTCTGGGTGTGCCCTCTCACAATCCAGGACCCTTTGGGGGATGTCAGACTACTGGTTTCAGCCCGATCCCTGCAGACCAGACCTCACCCTCTAGTATGCATATAAGATCTTTGGTTAATTTCTTCCCACCCTCCCCCTTCCCCCCTTCCCTCTGAGATTCAGTCTGTTCCATGTTTCCATGCCTGTGCATTGAGCATCCACCCCCTGGTGGTCAGTTCGGGTCATAGCTACCAAATGATCAAATGGTTGCTTAGGCTTTTATATATAGAGATTTTCTGCAAAACTACATTACATATAAAGCATATTATTTATATTTGAAAAAAAATTTAAACCATTTTAATCTGACATTTATAATGGCAATCTAACACATATATTAAAGTAAAACTTGTCTTCTATCCTTGTTTGTAAATCTGCCTTTCCTATTCCACTTTACTTTTCTGAGTCCCTGTTCTCTTTCTGACTATGATTTCATGATTGCCATATAGTGATATTTCCCAAATTTCAATGTATGCCCCTCTCCTTTCTCTTGTTTTTAATTTACTATTTATATCTGCCTACATTTAGATTACTTCATTGTTTCCTCAACTTAATATATACAAACTCAACCTATGCCATTTACAAACAAGCATTCCTTCCCAGTTACCTAATCCTTCTCAATGGTAACATTTTCCTTCTCTTAGTTTTACAATTCTCTTTCACCTTAAATCTTTCCTTGAATCCTTTGGATAATGCCTCTTATATCCAGTGATTATTTCTATTGCCGCTTGAGGAAGATTGCACTGAGAGTCCCAAACAAATGGCCTCCCTGTATTCACTCCCTACTCTGACTCCATCTCTTACCAGCATGCTACTGAATCTCTGAGCCTTATATATGATGGACACCTTGGACTAGAGTGCAAAACCGTAAAACTGCATTTTCTATACTTCCTTGCTGCTAGGACTCTGTATATGCTGTTGGTTCAGAAACAAATGCAATCACAAAAACATTGTAGTTGAAACTGAATCACAGAGTGAGACAGGTACAGGGCATACATTTGGCGGTTGTACATTGTGGCTGGACTGTTTTCTGGACTCTCTGACTGTAGCAGCAGCTTCTTAATTCAGCAGGTAGTGTCCTGGTCATAATGGCAAAGACAGCAATTCCCTTGGTAGCTAAATTCTGCTGGGTGGTTATAGGAGTCATTCATGAAATAAGGCATGTGGTCTCTTCAGCCCTTCCAACAATTTAATAGCTATTCATGCATCCTTTTAGTCATAAATTGTCTGGAGTGAATTTTATTGTCTACTATTAAGAATAACAACTAACCTGGCTGGTTTCGCTCAGTGGTTGTGTCGACCTATGAACCAAAAGGTCAGGGTTCAATTCCAGTCAGGGCACATGCCCAGGTTGCGGGCGCAGTCCCCAGTAGGGGGTGTGCATGAGGTAGCCCATTGATGTTTCTATCTCCCCTTCTCCCTTCTTCTCTGAAATCCATTAAAAATATTTTTAAAAAGGAATGCCAACTAAGAGTTTTCTCATCTTTAAATAACAATTCTAACATCTTGAAGGGTTAATAGAAGAATTGATAGGGACAATTCAGGTAAAGCGTATAAATAGCAGAAACGTAGTTATTGTTCTTGTGTTACTGTTAGCACCATAACAATTAGAGGGCCAGGGTATGAGTTATATCTTTAGCATATGTTCTTTCTGCAATCTTGGTCAGGTTACTTAACTGCTCTAAAATTTGATTTCGTTATAATGTAGGTAAAAAATATAACTACTTCATGAAGTTTTGTGAAAATTAACTGAGAGTATATAACTAAATATTTTTTTCTATATTTTGTTATTCTCCACACAAATAATCTCACTTGATGAGCTAATTTCCCACATTACTTCCTGTTTTTAAATGCCATGACCTTACCTGTCTTCTCGGAATCCCGGGCACACATTTTTTAAAAACATGCAATGTCTCTATATTCTGCTATCATCTCTTTTTCAACTTAAAGCCATTTTTCAAGTTGTTCCCTTTTCATGAAGTCTTTGCAAGGACTTGCAACCTACCTTGATCACTTCTTTGATCTTGGAGCTCCTACAAACAGCACTAGGCATTTTGACACTTTGCTTTTTTTTAAATTAGTAAAATGTGCCTTATTTCTTTCTGAAATTGACTTTTAAGTCCTTGAGATCAGTAGCAATCACATTAAAAAATTATCTAACAGAGTTCTTAAGAGAGTTTACCATTTAGTAGTCACTTGAACAAACTGCTGACTAGATGATTTGCCATGTCATTCACTGAATTCAATTAGATTATACAGTATTTTTGGCATATGCCATTAAATATAGTGTAGAGAACTCAGAAGTAAGAACTTGGTTAAAGGTACTTGAAATTATATACATACATTTTTGTATTCTTAATTTTTTCCTCTTTACCAAAACATTTCTACCAGCCTCTTTTTTCCTTTAATTGTACTTAATTCTACCATAGAAACAGCAATAATCTTAAATATGCTAACAAAATGAATGTATAATATACCAGTCAACATTACAATATGGGAATGACTGCTGTTCCTTAGACATATCTGTCAGCAGTGATATAAGATATACATATCAAAGGGCTTAGAGCACTGGTTTTCAACCTCGGACACACTTTGGAATCACCTGGAGAGGTTTAACCACAGAGACCTCCGTTTAATATGAATGATACATGGCTTGGGAACTAGATGTGTAAATTTAGCCAGACGATTCTCACAGCGATTAGGAAGAACCACCACTGGTCAGAGGCTATGCTCCACTTAGCACCCTCTCCCATCCACTTTCTCTCACTGCTTTGCTTTAGGAACATGCTGCCTGCTTGGAGATTTAAGGCCCTTCACCTAAGCATCCCTTTGCTGTCACCAGTGGCACCTTTGGTACATGTATACAAGTACAAGTAACAGGATGTTATTTTGAAAACTATTTTCTGAAAAAAGCTTTCTATAATTTCAGTAGGCAGTAATAGTATTCATATACATAAGAAATAAGGTAATAAGTAAAATATCAGCCTGGCAAGAAGAGAAGGGAGGGGATGGGAAAGAAAAGCTACAGCCCAATTAACAATAAAGGAGAGGTACAGTTTCAGTTATAAATACCTGATTGATGGTATCCAGATCATCAATGAAGCTATTTACTTCTGATAGAAGCAGAGATATTATAGATTTTCTCAACAAGCTGCAACTTCCCAGGGTTACCAGACTCTGAGACACACAATGCTGTACCTGAAACTGAAGATAAAAATGAGTAGGGTTTTACTTTTTATCAACTCAGGTCAAAATAGATTTAGTGGACATTTTCTAACACTTCACCAGTGAGCTCCACGCTGTGGGGAGTACAAAAAGTGTCAATAAATTCTAGGTGAGTCTCAAGCACAATTATGAAATAGATAAATAATAATATAAGTAATGAAATTTTATATAGCAGTTCATATTTTTAATTGTATGACAAGGTGCAAAATGGATATTTTAACTGAAGTATCAAAAGATGATGTAACCATTTAGATGATAGACTACATACAAGATGAAAAAAGAGATGACAAACTAAGACTCTTAAGCCCGTAGCCACTAGATGGATAGATAAATATAGACAGATATAGAAAAGGGGTGAAAGAGAGAAGTTTGGAGATGTCGTTGGGGAGAGCTACTGGTGTAGTATGAGTCCCACTTCTATGTGGAGGTACTTCTCTAGTCTGCACAAGTCAAAGGCTAAGCACTTTAGAGTGAGGAGAATAAAATGAGGGGCTCTAAATTTTTATCCAGAGGCCACAAAAGTACTTACCACTAATAAAATTAAAAGGACAGTTGGAGACAATAAACTATTTCACATATAGTTATTAGAAGAAAGGCCAGTTGATTATTAATCACATTAAATAAGGGGTATATAACTCACAGCTGGAAATGCATTAAATATATCCTTTAAAATATCTGGGAGGAAGGATGCTTCAAGGAGAATCTCAAAACCCAGAAATAGCATCTACCTTATGATTGTTCTATATAAGCTTAAAAGCATCCTAAGGAGACATGGCTTTTATATATCAAATGTTTAAATGATTTATTTATTTAATATTAAATGCCATATGAAAATGTCACTCATATTCTTTAGGGTGAACACTTAATGTAGATATTTCTCAAAACGACATTTTTTTAACCCTCATCCTAGGATATGTTTTTATTGACTTTAGAGAGAGAGGAAGAGAGAAAGAGAAACATGGATGTGAGACAGAAACACTGATGAACTGCCTCCCACATGCGCTGCATGGGGGATCAAAACTGCAACCTAGGTATGTACCCTGACCAGGAATTGAATTGCCACCTTTTGATGTATGGGACAACGCTGCAACTGACTGAGCCACTTAGCCAGGGCTCCGATTGACATTTTAAAGATAGATTTTAATTTTAAAAGTCAGTCAATATAATAAAATTAATGGATTATAGAGTTCAAAAGCAATTTTATTATTATTCTGGGCATACATAACTAGCTATTAATAATAGTTTTCTAAATCAACTTAATCATAAAATCACATCAATATATTACCATAGAGGTCTAGTTATTTATCTTGTTATTTCTTAAATATATAATTGGTTCAGACACCCTTTATAATATTCCAGTGCTACTTATTATTTTCAGATTATTTTCTTTTTACCTGAAAAGAAAGAGTACGCTTATCTAAACTCTAAAAACCTTCTTTTGGGTATTTCGCTACTGCTTTAAATGTTTACTTATCTCCTTTCTCAGTATTTAATTCTTTGTGGCAGGGGTGGGGAACCTCCAGCACCTGGACCCAAAAGGCCCAAAAATCATTTGGTATAGCCCTGCCAAGGCATTAGGGGTGAGTTAATGAAATGTTTGACCAAATATAGCAGACTAATTTTTAAGTTCACAATTTTGTATGGCCCTCAAATAATGTTATAAATATCCAAATGGCCCTTGGCAGAAAAAAAGGTTCCCCACCCCTGCTTAAAGTGAAGAAAGAGTTCACAGTAAAATAAGAGGGACTTTAGTGAGTAAGAGGTTTGCAGACTCAGAAGCCCAACACTGTCTGAGTCAAACCCAGCTCCACTACTTATTCACTTGTACTAACAATTTAGTTTAACTGTTATGTCTCAGTTTCCACATCTGCAAACTAGTGATTGTGACAGCACCTGCTTCCTAAAATTGCTGTGCATATTAAGATTCAATAAAAATGGTTAACATAGTGCCAGGCACCTAGTAAGTGCTCAATAAGTGTTAAAAGTTATTATAATGTAGAATGATAATATAAAAGTATTGAAGGTTATATAAGGTTAATTAACTAACCCTTGAAAAGTTAAATACCAGCAATAAAATCTACTTTTCTAGAGTTAGTAAAGTCCTGGTAGAGGACATTGTTGAGAACTAAATTTCATCAGAGAGATTTTCCATGCTATAGCTATGAACTATTGTCTCCCCAATATGACTGAAGTTCATATGAGAGCAAAAACGAAAGTATATAACCATTAGGTAATTAAATTTGTGTAAACTATTATAAAAATGGCATCTCTTCTCTTCTTTACATCATATTTGACACTGTTCTTTTGTAAATACAGCAGAACTTTTGAGACAGGCTGACAAGGAGGCCAGGGCTGACAATAACATTGTAGGCGAGGCTACCATAATGGAAACCATGGAAAACTCGCTCAACACCCATGCCATCTTTATCTATTCTAGCACATCTTCCTGAGTATGTTCCTTCTGTACCCAATTTGTTGAGAGTTGTTATAATGAAAGGGTGTTATGTTGACAAATGTCTTTTCTGCATCTATTGAGATAGTCATATGCTTTTTATCTAGTTCTTTATATGGTGTATCGCATTTACTGAACCATTTTTGTATTCCAGAAATAAATTGCTCTTGATCATGATGTATGATCCTTTTAATGTGCTGTTGAGTTTGGTTTGATAATATTTTGTTGGTAATTTTTACAAAGATAATTACCAGGGATATTGGCCTATAGTTACTTTTCTTATAGTGTCCTTATCTGACTTTGGTAGCTAGGTAATGCTGGCCTCATATATTGAGTTTAAGAGTGTTCTTTCCTCTTCAATTTCTGGGAATATTTTTATTTAAATATTTGGTAAGATTCACCATGGAAACCATTACAAAATCACTTTTGAAGAAAACATCTCCAATTTAGTTCTTGGGAAAACCAATAGATAAAATTTTGACAAACATGGACTAATACTAAGCAGTGACCAAATAAACTTGAAAATAAGCCATCATCTTTTAAACAGTAAAAATAAATTTGGGTATCTTAAAAGCAACTGAAACTGAGAAATAAAAACTCACTGAATGACAAAAATAGCCAACTAGAAGGAAAGATAGTAAGTTGGAAATAGATGTAAAGAAATCATTCAGAATGTAAAAAAGAGAATGTGTAAATATGAATTGAGGTTAACAATAGGTGTTATATGTTTATATAGATTTCTTTTTTTAATAGAGAGAGACATCTGGAGAAGAAACAACACAGGGAAATATAAAGGAAGAAAGTTTTCCAGGCATAAGAAAAACAAGCATTCACAGGTAAGGGAAGCATAATATATACTAAGAGAAAAGAACAATTAGACTGACATATAATTCCTCAACAGCAAGAATAAAAGCCATAATAAGCCTTTGGCATATTGTCGTCAAAACACTTAAGAGAAAAAAAATATATTAATCTATAACTGTGTGCTAGGCACAAGTATATGAATCCATAATTTTGTTCTTAAGAAAAGAAATGAGACATTTTTAATGAATAAAACAAACGGTAGTTTAATACTTACTGAATAGTACCAAAGGGACCTGTAAAAGTTGGACTTTTAAAAAAGGGAAAATTATCCCTGGAGTCTCCTTTTGTTTGGTATTCTGAAGAGGACTGTTTCCCTTTTCTGTGACAATTTATTTTAAAGTTTCTTTAGACCTACTTTTATATTTCATTTTAATCTGCACCAAAAGAAAGCATATTCTGATACTAGCATTTGTTGGCCGCGTTACTAAAGCTACAGAGTTCATAGAGAAGAAAGATAAAAATATGAGGACAAAATAAATAAGGTTTATGGTCTCAGGAAGCTCATAATAAAAGCAAATTTAAATAGTAATGGAAGAAATAAAGAAAATCAGGTACACATAAGAGTTAGATATTGTGAAAATCACAAGTTCTTGAACAAATGAATCAGAATAAATCAAAGTTCAAAGTAAATAAATCTTTCTAGAACGAACAAAAGATCAGATATAGAAAACAGGACCCCAGTTTTCAAACAAAATTGATACACTGAAACCAAGATATATCTAGGAAATATTAAATTCCAAATAAAAGAGAAAGGCTCTTTTCATTTTCTAAGGCATTAACTGTTAGATCTCTTTAACAGAGGAAAACTACTACCCAAATTCTACAGCATCCCTTAAAAGTATCTCCCACATCATGTTAATATACTCATTGG
This sequence comes from Myotis brandtii, assembly GCF_000412655.1. Lineage (NCBI taxonomy): Eukaryota > Metazoa > Chordata > Mammalia > Chiroptera > Vespertilionidae > Myotis > Myotis brandtii. The sequence continues at coordinate 3,044,028 of NW_005355461.1, read as the reverse complement.
GGGAAAAAAAAGCAAAGTGATGGAAACCTTGGACAGAAAGAACTTGGGATGCTCACTGGTTAATTAAAATATCCACAGTAAACTGAATTAAAGGTAGATTAAGTAGTTAATACCAGAAAATAATACTTATGTTCATTAGAGTTCTGGTCAGGTAATAACTTTTCTAAGTTTTGAGCAATAAAATGAGTAAGACAAAAAAAAGTTCACATATAAAAAGTTTTTAGTAACTAAAAGTGAGAAAAAACTTGTGAGTAAAAAATCTATTAGAGTTAATGGAACTAGTAAAATATACTTAAAGTGTTAAAACATCATTGAGCACTTAATATAAAATATTAATAGGTAATTCACAGAGAAGTAAATAGAAATAGTAATTGAATATTTGAGAAAAGGGTTCAACACCTCAAAATAGCCAAATTAAAACAAAGAACATACTATTTAAACAATGTGAGGGAATGAAAATACTGTGTGTGTGTGTGTGTGTGTATATATATAAACGCTAAATATCCAACAATGTAGGAATTTGGGTGCATCTATTATATATAGCAAACATTACAATGATGTATAACATAGAATACTTTTATCATAATACAGTGAAACATGCAAAAAAAAAAGTGATTAGTTTTTTTAAAAAAATTAAGGGGGAAAAAAGTGTATTTGTTGAGACCAGGAAGAAAAATTTGACTTCATTTTAGAGTTGTGTTAATGTTGATATTTCTGTTTTAAAAGCTCAGGAAAACATGAATTCAAGAAACCAATTAGACTGATATACAGGATGGGCAAGAGCAGGCTTACAGTTGTTCACAGGGAAAATAATATAAGAATAAACTCTGTTTCGTGTATTTAGAACTGTAAACCTACTTTTGCCCCACCCTGTAAATGTAAATCAAATACTGTTGTAGTTCTAATGGTACATGTGATTTTTTTTTTTACCTTACGAAAAGATATGCAAAATAAAGCACCTATTTTGCAAGATCTCTGATGCTTTTGAGATATGCTCTAAAGGAAAATTAGATATGAAATACACTTTTCTAAGGACACTGATTTTAAACATTAGTTTTCAATGAAAACTTATGGCAGTAAACATACACGTACCAAAACATAATGAAAATACTGAAACAGGCTATGTGACAATGTAAATTTTCCAGACTAGTAAGGGAGATGACAGCAACTATATAAAAAAGAAAAGAAAAAACAAAACTAGGTCCAATTTTAAAAATGCACAGAAGTATAATGGTGGCTGGGGTTTTAGCTTGAATAACAAAGTATTTTTTACCCTCTGTAGTTTCTACCCAGGTAATAAGCCAAGTCCTTGATTTTGTGTGAAAAAGAACTATGATATAAACTACAGCCTGAAGGGATAAGCAAATATAGTCTTTAAAAAATAAATATGACGGTGATGGCAGATGATGGCAAGAGTTTCATTAGGACAAACTGGAATTGAACATTTAACAAGAGAGCATTCCAAACAGAGGTATTCACAATTACAATAAGTTTACCGGTCAAAGCATCACTTAGGGAGTACACTGTTTATGTGCTCACTTGAGGTCAAGTTGGAGTACTTATATTGCCAGTCCATCTTTGGCTCCTACTGGATCTGAGGTTTTGAACAACAGTATTGGACTGGATTGGGTATGGGTATGATAAATTTGAAGCTCAGAAATTGCCAATAATAGTTTAAATATTTACTATTAATAATAATTTAAAATATATACTTATAAGAGAATGAATAAAAAGCAAAAATAAACTTGACAATGTATTAAAACATCTAGACAAGAGAGTATTTTAGCTTAATTCAACTTAGTGAGCAAGTTAATTGTATTTACAGTAATGTGCCTATAGAAAGGAGAATGACAATGGAAGGGTGAGAATGAAAAATAAAATTGTAGCTATCTAGATGAAGACAGGAGGATTGCTTACAGAAATTTTAAGAATGAAAAGGATTAGTTGTTATTCAGGAATAAGTAGATATCAAGGGCAAAACAAAGAAAACTTCTATAAATCAGGAAAAGAGAGAAGTGTAACCCTTTTCATTAATAAAAATATCTTGGTCATAAAGTATTAGCTCCGCACTTCTAGTGTTCAACAGAAGTGATATAAAAGGTATTATGGCGACGCCTTAAAGGGCATGGAGCCAGTACTATATATAGTGAGGGCACATTCGGAAATTAGTTTTGGCTTCTGATGGACAATAAACCTGACACAGCTCAACAGAAATCAGCCCACAGACCAAAGAAAAATGAAAACCCAGATGACAAAATCAAGTCAAGCTCAGGAGTTCATGCATCTCTGCTGGCCACCTTTGCACACTGTGGAAGCCCCTGACCAGACTCAGACCTTGATGCAGCCTTGACATGAAAAAGAAGTTACTGATACTTTAGGGAAGCCAAGATCACTTCCTATAATCACTATCAGTTTTTTCTTGTTTTCTCATCTGTAGAAGGACAAGGGACCATATACAGGGAGAACTGATGAACAAAGATAGGTAGAGTCTTGAAAATAGCTAGATTGTGATCCAACTGTAAACAGATTCTCACTTGCTACCTTTCTCTGTTCTGTGGGGGAAAGGCAATGGAGTGAGTGTCTAAGTGAAACCACATCATGCCTGCCAAAATTCTAGATTCAAACCAAGGGGAAATTTCTTAGAAGTACACAAAGAATGTGGCCCTAAACGTCAAAACTGTACATGTTTGTCCATATGAGTTTCTACTGGATTCTACTTCCAGTCGGGATTCCTATTTTTATTCTCATTAAAGCAGCATTCAGTATCACCTCACAAGAAAACCCATTGTTGAATATGTTGAAGGCCTGCATCTTCTACCAAGATTCTTACTGGATTGTCCTCTTTAGACTGACCCACACACACCTGTCATGTCCTCTTGCATTTGCAAGAGTATAGTGACTGCATAATTAATTGTAAGGTCTTTTCATTGCAAACTATAACTTGTATACAGAAAGTGCATTGTTATAAAAACACACACATGCATTAACATTTTAACAAATAGTTAGAAAATAAACATTTATGTAATAAGTACCACCCCCAGGTCAAGAAATGAAACTTGGCCAGCACTCCTCTCCCTCTCCACAGATAAACCCTTTCTCTGTCTTTCATGCTAATAAGTCCCTTTTTTGAAATAATTATATCAGACAAGAAAAGAAAATTACAGGCCAATAGCCCTGATGAATATAGATGTAAAAATCCTCAACAAAATTTTAACAAAACAAATTCAACAATACATTAAAAGGATCATACATCATGATCAAGTAGGATTTATTGCAGGGATGCAAGATTGATTCAACATCTGCAAATCAATTAACTTGATACATCACATTAACAAAATGAAAGATAAAGATTATATGATCATCTGAATATATGCAGAAAAATTCAACATCCATTTATGAGAAAAACTTTCAAGAAAGTGGGTATAAGGGAGCATACCTCAACACAGTAATGGCCATATATTATAAACCCACAGCTAACATCATATATAATGGTGAAAAGCTGAAAAGCTTTTCCTCTAAGATCAGAAACAAGACAGGAAGCCCACTATTACCACTTTTGTTCAACAAAGTATTAGAAGTACTCACCAGAGCAGTTAGATGAGAAAAATAAATAAAAGGCAACCAATATGGTCACTATTTGCATATGATATGATGTTATATATAGAAAACCCTAAAGACTACACCAAAAAAAATGTTACAAATAATGAATTCAATAAAGTTGCAGAATACTAAATCCATATATAGAAATCTGTTGCATTTCTATACACTAACAAGCTACCAGAAATAGAAATTAAGAAAATCCTATTTATAATTGCATCAGAAAAAATGCCCAAGGAAACATTTAACCAAGGAGGTGAAAGATCTGTATACTGTAAATTATAAGACATTAATAAAAGGAATTGAAGAAGACACAAATAAATGGGTAGTCTATGCTCACTGATTGGAAGAATTAATATTGTTAAAATGTCCATACTACCTAAACCAGTTAATAGGTTCAATACAATCCCCACCTTATCAAAATTCCAAAGCATTTTATAGAGAAATAGAAACAATTCTAAAATTTGTATGGAACCACAAGAGACCGCAAAAAGCCAAAATAATATTGAGAAAAAAGAACAGAGCTGGAGACATCACACTCCCTGATTTCAAAATGTAATCCAAAGTTATAGTAATCAAAACAGACACATAGATCAGTGGAACAGAATAGAGAGCCCAGAAATAAACCCACACATATATGGTCAATTAATTTATTCAACAGAGCCAAGAATATACAACAAGGAAAAGATAGTCTATTCAATAAATAGTGCTGAGAAAACTGGACAGCCACGCGGAAAAGAGTGACACTGGGCCACTATATTACACCATGCACAAAAATTAACTGACCATGGATTAACAACTTGAATGTAAGACCTGAAACCATAAAGATCCTAATAGAACACATGGGTGGTACGTTCCTTGACATCAGTTTTGGCAATGATTTTTTTGGATGTAACATCTAAAGAAAAGGCAATGAAAGCAAAAATCAAGTGGGGCTATAACAAATAAAATGCTTCAGTATAGCAAAAAAGCCATCAACAAAATGAAAAGGCAACCTACTCAATGGAGGAAAATATTTGCAAGTCATATATTTATCTGATAGGGGACTATTATCCAAAATTATGAAGAATTCACAACTCAAAAACAGTAACAACAAAAAACAAACAATTCAATTAAAAATTGGCAGAAAATATAAATAGACATTTTTCCAAAGAAGATATAAGGAAGGCCAACAGGAACATGAAAAGATACTCAACATCACTAATCATCAGGGAAACGCAATCAAAGCCACAATAATATATCACCTCACACCTGTTAGAATGACAGTCATCAAAAAGACAGGGAAAACCAAGTGTTGGCAAGAATGTGAAGAAAGGGAACCCTTTAGCACTGTTGCTGGTAATGAAGTTGGTACAGCCACTATGGAAAACAGTATGGAGGTTCCTCAAAAAAAATAAAAAAAAGAGCTACCATAAGATCCACCAGTTCCACTTCTGGGTATTTATCCAAGGAAAACAAAAATACAATTCGAAAACATGTATGTATGTTCATAGCAACATTATTCACAACAGCCAAGATATGAAAACAACCTAAGTGTCCATCAATAGTTGAATGAATAAATAAAGCAAATAACACACACAGTAAGACTGTTTAACCATAAAACTGAAAGTATGAGAGGAAATGTTAAATACCAATTGTCCCTACAAAAAGCTGGCAGAAAGGAAATCATTTCTTAAGTAGTTTTGATCAGAAAAATATGGTCAAATGACCTGCAATACTTAAAATCATGCAATACTCAAAATCAACCACTGTCAGATCTGGTCTAAAGGAGGGGAAACTCAGGGAACAAGGATGGCTACGTTGATCATCAAGGCTTCTGCATATTCTGATAACATGACACTGGAAAGAATCAGGATTCAAGAGCCCAGCATAGTGTCAGAATAGGTGGCCTCATAAGAATGTTCAGAAGAAGCTATGGGCCAGCTTTTGAGGAGAGCCAAGAGACAGAAAAGACGAAGGAGAAGAGTATAGCTATTTTTTGTTTGTTGCCTCTCATTGACCCTTGGAGAACATACCTAGCTGTCAATGCTGAAAAATGAAATCAACAGGTAAGTAGCTAAGCAATACTGGACCAAGTACAATTTCCTAATCTTATGCTAAACAATACTGGTACAAAGACTTCTTTTCTATCCCTATATTAAAAAATACTGGGACCGGGCATTTAAAAACATAGCTGCTTCCAACAGGAAATACTAGCTCCTACAATAAAAAATTGTGGTCAATCAAAATAATTTGCTTGTTAATACTTGCTTCAGGATCCTCACCTAGCTATGCCCATCAATCGAAAGTTATTACATTACAAATTCTTGCCAGTCCCAATCAGTTTGACACTTGGCAAGACCCACCTGAAAATCATTGAGCTCAGGCCCTAAAATTCTATAAATAGCCTTCCTGAATTTTTCCATTTGTAAATACCACTACAACTGTGCCAAAGGGCTGTTCTGTAAACTTTGCTTTGCTTAATCAATAGTTTTTTCCTGGTGGTCTTTTGGAGGATTGAGAATCAAAGCCCATGTGGCTTCTCCTGCTCTCCTAATGCCTCGGTACCACTGCGTGAAAGTGTCCGTGGACTAGGAAATATGAAGGCTACCTTTTGCTGTACTCTAGGCAAAGTATCAGATGTTTACCTTGTTCCCCAGCCCAACCTCCACTCCAGGGAGTCTAACTCTGTATCACCACTAGATAACTGGCCTGGAGAGTAGCTCATTTCCTCTTCTGACTCCAAACAAAATCAAGAACAGTGAGATGGACACAATTTCCTACAGAATCTATGCATATAGTTTAGTATATTCTTTTATTTTCACCTTCAAAAGTTCTACCTGCTTGCCCAGCCGGTGTGGCTCAGTGATTGGGTGTCGACCCATGCACTGAGAGGTTGCCAGTTAGATTCCTGGTCCAGCACATGTCAGGGTTTTGGGCCTGATCTCAGTGAGGACCTGCAGGAGGCAGCCGATTGATGTTTCTCTCTCTCACTCCCTCTCCCTTCCACTCTCTCTAAAAATCAATAAAAACTTTTTTTAAAGTTCTACCTACTTAATCTTTTTCTCATCTAAATTAATACATTAATATTCACTGAACCATATGATTTGTGTAATCAAAATAAATATTTAGAATTTTCATATTTAAGCTTTTGATAATTAAGGAATATAGGAAATGATTCTTTGTGGATTCCCCAAAGAATATTTATCCATATGGGTTCACAACAGCTGTTACATATTCCAGTATTGAGCTTTTCAGGAAGCATATAATCAGGAAACAATAAAATAAAGAAAAGCTATAATGAATATGTTTTAGCTATAAATCCACAGAAAAAGATTATCATTATTTAAGTACCTTCTTTTGAACAGAAATAAGATATATTTCCACACACATCTCTCAGGATCCTAAACTAGATTACTTTATACACTGTGAGTTTATTAATTGCCTAGAAAAAGATCTTAGAAACCAAGTACATACATCAAATAATTATAGTGAGTGTCTCAAATTAGCAAAAAAAGCTAATAAATGCATATCTTTGCTTGCATATAAACACTAATTTTAAAACACTACAAACTACAGAAATAATCTCTGAAAGCACAGTATTATGTGAGATATGAAACAAAGCAACCAATGAACAAATAAGAAAAATAAGCAAACAAAAACTCATAGACACAGACAACAGTAAGGGGGCTACCAGAGGGGGAAGGTGGTTGGGGGTAGTAAAGGGTAAAGGGGATCAAATATATGATGACAGAAGAAGGTTTGACTTTGGGTGGTGGGCACACAATGCAAGATATAGATGATATATCAAAGAACTGTACACTTGAAACCTATATAACCTTATTAACCACTGTCACCCCAATAAATTTGATCTGATACAAGAAACTTTTCTTAAGTATATGTCAGACAAACAAACACATGTATGCTTAAAATAAATTTGTTTTTCAATACTAGAGATGCATCTATAAACAAGGGAATGATGACTCTGATATCTATTTACACAACTTTAATAAATTGCTAAAAGAAAATTAGAGTACAACTGAGCTTTAATTAAATACCCTTGAATATCCAATCATGCAATCAATTTCAATATAAGCAGTTGTGATTTTAAGTAGATTTTTTTCTTTCTCTTCCTGCTCACAGCAAGAGTTCTAATCAAGAAGATATATTTATATGCATTAATTTGGAGACAGACAATGGATTCTTACAATATAAAAAGAAACCATTTATAATATCCAAATACAAATAAGGATAGATACTGCTGCTTGTGTACCAGAAAAAAAATGTATTACACTTGTGGACACATCTATATTTTGTGACCTATTTATGTATTAACCCTTGATTATTAAAAATTCAGAGTGTCTATGACATGTATCTTCCATTTAATAGCAATAAGATTCTATTAATAAGGCCAAGTACTGAAAAGGCCCCCAAAGTCTGTTTTAATTTTTACATCTATCCTATATAATAAAGACGTAACATGCAAATGGTCATTACGCCGTGAAGCATAACGACCGACCACATAATTACCGGATCACGGATCAGCAAGAGGGTGGGGCAGCGAGCTACAAGGGGGCAGCGGAGAGCTACAGGAGGGGGCAGGGCAGCAAGCTATGAGGGGGGAAGGGGATGTGGGGAGCTACAGGAGGGCAGAGCAGCAGGCAGAGAGCTACAGGAGGGTGACAGCGAGCTACTGGTGCACGGATTTGGGCGCGGGAGGGAGGGGGGAGCTACTGGAGGGCGGCACCGAGCTACTGGCGCACGGATTTGTGCGCAGGGCTACTCGGGTGTATATGTGTGTTTGTGTGTGTGTGTGTATGTATGTATATGTGTGTGTATGTATGTGTGTGCGTGTGTGTGTGTATGTGTGTGTGTGTATATATATATATATATATATCCCTAATATGCAAATAGACTGAACAGCAGAACAACCAAACAACTGGTTGCTATAACATGCGTTGACCACCAGGGGGCACGTGTGGAACATGACAGGCATTGGTGGAGGGAGGATGGTGGAGCAAGTGAGTGGGGGTGCCAGACCAAGGCGGGGTGCTGTTTGCTGTCATTGGGGTGAGCCTTTAGTGGTTACTGAAAATTCTTTGCTCCCATGTGCCACAGTCCCAGCTGGCACTCGTACCTGCTGCTGGTGCCAGCCCCGCTCACATCCGCAGCTGGCACCGGAGCCACTGCTCGCACCTGCTGCCAGCCCCAATCACCCAAGGGCTTCTCCACCTCCCTCTGCTCCTGAGGGGCAATCGGGACAGCAGCCGCCACTTGCACCTACTGATGGTGCCGGCCCCGCTTACACCTGCTGCTGGTGCTAGCCCCATTCGCGCCATACTGTCAGCGGGTGCAAGCGG
>NW_005355461.1:3008476-3035040 GCF_000412655.1 Myotis brandtii | reverse complement strand
GGGTTGGGCGAGGGTGTGGAGGATGGGCTGAGACCCGCCCCTGTGCCCACCTCAGCCTCGCGGCCCACAGTTCCTTTCAAGGTGCATGAATTCGTGCACTGGGCCCCTAGTTATAAAATTAATAGCCCAGGGCAGCGATTTTCAACTGGTGTGCTGGAAGAATTTTTAAAGCATACAATACCTGACTATTTAGTCAGGGGCAATGACCTCTTTTCCCTTAAATTGTCAAATAAAAAAAATGAGAACTATGTGTGGCTTTGTTAGCTGGGCCTTGTCCAGTGCACAAAAAGGTTGCCAATTCAATTCCAGGTGCATACCAGGGTTGCAACTTGATCCCTGGTTGGGGACATGCAGGAGGCAGCCAATCCATGTTTTGCTCTCATGTGATGTTTCTCTCCCTTCCCCTTTCTCTCTCTCTAAACATTAATAAAAATATCTTTTTAAAAATGGCAGCAGCCAACACGACAGTAGCCATTTGGTGTGAATGAATAAATAAATTATAAGTATTCTTAGGTCAGATCAGCAAAAATATATTTTTGGTGTGCCACTGAATTTTAGTAATTGGTTTATGTGTACCATGAGATAAAAAAAAGGTTGAAAATCGCTAGCTTAGGGGCTCAGTATAAGCTTGAGATTAACACTGATATTAAAACAAATACTTGTGAAATGTATTGCCTAACTTGCCTTTTCCTTTTATCCCCTGGCACCAGGCAGATGACTTCTTTGCCTCCTGTGAAGCTCATGTACAGTTTTCTCTCTATGATCACACTCTTAAAGATGCTTTCACTGGCAGCAGCTGGCCTGCAGATCAGTTTCTAATCATGGTGAACTGGGACAAATTGCTCCTATTCCCTTTTTCCAGAACATTTACCATTCTGAGGCCAGCGCAAGACTGCTAGAGTCCCCAACAGGTGGCCTGGAGGAAGACTGAGGGATCCATTCAAGTGTTAACTACAGATTTTTGCTGCTTGGCAATAGAAATTGCTAGACCATCTGCCAAGTACACCTCTATACTCATTAAAACAGTCTTGTCATGTCTCTTCTCACCTGGGAAGATTCGATAGACATTAATGAGATTCCACATCTGATAGTGGGCAACATATACAAGCCAGACTTGCTCAGCATGCATTGATTTAGCTCACTTTAACTTGCATTCACTTAGGCATGCCCATCAACGTAGGTCTTACATTTTCTAGTGTTGCCAATTGCACATGCTATCAAGGGATTCTTTCCTTTTTCTTTTTTTTCTTTGCAGCACAGACTGTAAAGGAAGCTGAAAATCTCATTGCGTCATACAACTAGAGCTGCCAGACTCAGCAAATTAAAATACAGGAAATAGAGTTAATTCGAATTTCAGATAAACAATGAATAATTTCTTGGTATAAGCATGTCCCAAATAATATATTTCACTTGGAAACTCTCATGCAACATGATTATTTGAATTTGATAAAAGATATTTAAGCTCTCCCTAATACCAACCAGTTGGCAGGTCAGCTTGATTTGATGGAAAGACCAGTGGAGAAGATATGAAAAGATGGGCTTCTCAGCCTCTATGAACTCCAGTATCCATACTTATAAAATGGGGAGAATGATACTTTTCCTGTCAACAGGGTTGAGAATCAATTAAGTGAATAGAAGTTAAATAATTCTAAAAACTAAATATAAGACAACCTTATCCAGGAGTCATTATTAATCTGTATGTTTTTAATAAAGGAAGTTGGCTTGTTGCCTTTTCAGATACAAATCAAAACTTATCTCTTTCAAAATAAAAATATCACATTCATTGCTCAAACTACTTAAGTCTGTTTCTACCCAAACCACTGCACTTAACTATTATTGTAAAGGTCACAAGTGACGTCTTAAATAAGCTAAGTAAATCCTAATCCTGTATTGTTCATTACTTAACTCTGTTCTTTTAGTTCACTGTACTTATTACAACATGTAATAGTTGTTTTACACATTTATCCACCAGCACTTAATCTGCCTGGCATACCTTAGATCGTCAATAACTACTAGAGGCCCAGTGCACGAATTCGAGCACCAGTGGGGTCCCTTGGCCTGGCCTGCAGGATCGGGCTGAACCTGGCTCTCTGACATCCTCCGAGGTGTCCCGGATTGCAAGAGGGCGCAGGCCAGGCCGAGGGAGCACGATCAGGGCTGGGGAGGGATCGTGGGAGGCTGGCCAGCTGGGGAGGGATCGTGGGAGGGCTCCAGGGTGTCTCCGGCCCATGTAGTTCAGTCCTGATCAGCCAGGCTCCAGCAGCAAGCTAACCTACTGGTCGGAGCATCTGCCTCCTGGTGGTCAGTGCACGTCAGTGATTGGTCGACCAGTTGACTGTCTGCCCCTTGGTGGTCAGTGCACGTCATAGCCAGCAGTTGAGCAGCCTTAGCATATCATTAGCATATTACGCTTTGATTGGTTGAACAGCCAAACGGACGGCCAGACACTTAGCATGTTAGGCTTTTATTATATAGGATGTTGAGTAAGTAAATAAACAAAGGTCACTTATCAGTCCTCATCTAATTTGTCCTCGTGGTAGACACTGATGGCCATGCAGATCCCCGTTCAATGAAGCAACTGTCTCAGCTGCTAGGAGTGCTGTTAGCAGATAGCATTCAACTGCCAGATATTGCCTCAGCTCCACGGAGTGACCTCACTCAAAGTCAGGTCCTTTGTAGGGTGGCCCATATTCCACTGGAAGTATAATGACCTGGCCTTTGGGCCCAACTCAGGACAGCTCTAAAGGACCATCCTAGCTCCAGAGCTCTCTTGGGGGTCAACCAAGCTTGCTGTTGGGCCTACATTCCGACTCCATTTCTCCTGCTTTTCCTGCTTTCTATCCTTGTCTTCCACAGATGCGGATCCTAAGGACTCCTGGATAAACATCCTGCACATCACACTTCTTCCCAGAACCTGATTCCCAGGGAATTCAACCTGAGACATTCTCACAATTTTCAGAGAGTAAACTGCCTCTGAAGCAACCTCCTCTCGGGGTATAATCCTTTGACGGTCCTCTTCTCTCCTCCTACACACATTAAGATGCTAGATTGACCCAGAACCAGCCCTGCTTCTCCTTTTTTTTTTCCCCACCACTCTATTTTAGTTTATTTCAACAATTTATATATTTCTTGATGTTAAAGGTTCCCACACTGATCTCTAATCCACACTGCTCTTCTGAGTTTCACATCTGTAAAACCAACAGTTCATCTGCATGGCATCCCCATTTGGTGCCACCGCCAGGAGGCAGGGACACCCTAGCTGCCTTTCAATCAATTCTTCACATGCCGGCTACTGATCTTTTAAAAACATAAATCAAACCACATTCTTCTTCTGCTTCATGGACTTTCCATTATGTTTCTTGATAAAAATTCAAAACATTATCCATGATCTAGGAGTAGGCTGAATACTTTTCATAATAGTGAATATTCACTTTTCATATCGAGTCATTCATAATTATTCAAACAGATGCTTTTGAGAGTGAAACAAAGTGCTATTAACATTTACTCCAGGAGAAGAGACAAGCAGAACTAACCCAGGCAATTGATGACAGATGTCCATTCTAGATACAAGGTATTCACTGCACTGTTTTCAAACTTTCTTAAGTTACAGAATGACCACACATAGTTTTAATGTCCTAATGTTCACAGCCTTCATACTGATTTGGATCCCAAATGATGTCATGGTAAAAAATGCAGCATTGACATTTTGAGTGTGAAACCCATTAAGATGTCTCATGGAGCTGTGGTATTTAACTAACCCGGGGCTCCACAGCCTTTGAGGCTTTTTGGCATCACCTATGGGACATTTTCAAAATGCATGCCTACAGGACATTTCCAGAACCACAAAATCAGAATGTCTGGAGTACCCCAGGCCTGCACGTTTTGGAAAATTTTCCCAGGGTGAGAAACATTGCACTACTCTCTGACAAGCACTGTTCCAGCCACTTTGTAAATTAAAGAAAAACATACACAAACATTGATTATGTACCCTTATCTGCAGTGAGACTATTAATAGGCTTAGCAGTATGGGTTACGCTTTGACCAGTGCTTGGTTTTGGTTTAGAATACTCCAGCAATGATAGAATTTCTTGAGGAGTGAAGATAGAACATGATTGGCACATGCTGGTTATGGCTGAGATGGAGGGTCCATTACATGGTTGTTCATCCCTACTTTTGCATATGTTTGAAAATTTTGATAATAAAAAGCTTAAAAATAAGAGCCATTGGTAAAACAAATGAATAAATGACTGATAAACTGAAATCACTGGCATGCCCAGTTCATTGTAGTTCTTAAATAACTTTAATTTAGACCTCCTCCTGACACTATCCTTTCTTCAGGATTTTATTATCTCTTGCCTGAAATCTGAGTTTACTTTTTAACTCACTTTGCTATCCCCACAGTCTCTCCGCTGACTGGGATGAGCGGCACTCCACTCCCACAGCTGGCCGATCCCCGCAGGCCATGAATACATTCATTCATTCATTCATCCTTCGAATTATCTTTATCAAGCACATCTATGTGCAAGAACTAGGATATGTCAAGAAACTAGTGTCCTCTCACCTGCCAAAGCTGATTTTGTAAGTCATAAATGTGGTCAGGCCATCCCCAGAAAAATAAGATAAAACTATCACTCAAGACAGGATTGCCACACTTTCTGTGTCAGATAATAAATATCTTAAGCTTTGTGGGCCAGAGGTCTCTGTTGCAACTACCCAATTCTCCCACGGTAGTGCAAACGCAGCCACAGACAATATATAAACAAGTGTGTGCAGATAGTTCTAATAAAACCAAATTTACAAAAACAGTTGGCAGGGTAGATCTGATCCACTAGCATAGTCTGCCACCCAATCCAGGTTAACAACAAATTCCTTAAAACAGTAATCCAAGGTTCTCAAAAATTAAGTTCCTTTAAAATAGTAATCCAAGGTTCCACTTGAATATGACCCAAAAGGCCCTTATAGCCAATTTCCTGCCAGGACCCCATGCTCTGGAAGCTTCTCCCTATGTTTTTTTTTTTAATTTATTATTTTTTTTAATTTATTTTTTATTGCTTAAAGTATTACAAAGGGTATTACATGTGTGTCCTTTTTTCCCCCGCCCTTGACAATTCCCCAGCTTCCCCTACCCCCCAATCTATTATTGTTCAAAAGTTTGTAATGGTCTTTATTATCCATGAATGAGTGAGATCATGTGGTATTTTTCCTTCATTGACTGGCTTATTTCACTTAGCATAATGCTCTCCAGCTCCATCCATGCCGTTGCAAATTGTAAGAGTTCCTTCTTTTTTACAGCAGCATAGTATTCCATCGTGTAGATGTACCACAGTTTTCTAATCCATTCATCTACTGATGGGCACTTAGGCTGTTTCCAGATCTTAGCTATGGTGAATTGTGCTGCTATGAACATATGGGTGCACATATCCTTTCTGATTGGTGTTTCTGGTTTCTTGGGATATATTCCTAGAAGTGGGATCACAGGGTCAAATGGGAGTTCCATTTCCAGTTTTTTGAGGAAACTCCATACTGTCTTCCATAGTGGCTGCACCAGTCTGCATTCCCACCAGCAGTGCACAAGTGTTCCTTTTTCTCCACATCCTCTCCAGCACTTGTCGTTTGTTGATTTGTTGATGATAGCCATTCTGACAGGTGTGAGATGGTACCTCATTGTTGTTTTGATTTGCATCTCTCGGATGATTAGTGACTTTGAGCATGTTTTCATATGTCTCTTGGCTTTCTGAATGTCCTCTTTTGAAAGGTGTCTATTTAGATCCTTTGCCCATTTTTTGATTGGATTGTTTATCTTCTTTTTGTTAAGTTGTATGAGTTCCCTATAAATTTTGGAGATTAGGCCCTTATCAGATATGACGTTGGCAAATATGTTTTCCCATGCAGTGGGTTTTCTTGTTGTTTTGTTGATGGTTTCTTTTGCTGTGCAGAAGCTTTTTATTTTGATGTAGTCCCATTTGTTCATTTTCTCTTTAGTTTCAAGTGCCCTAGGAGCTGTATCAGTGAAGAAATTGCTTTGGCATATGTCTGAGATTTTGTTGCCTTTGGATTCTTCTAGAATTTTTATGGTTTCCTGTCGTACATTTAAGTCCTTTATCCATTTTGAGTTTATTCTTGTGTATGGTGTAAGTTGGTGGTCTAGTTTCATTTTCTTGCATATATCTGTCCAATTTTCCCAACACCATTTATTGAAGAGACTATCTTGGCTCCATTGTATGTTCTTGCCTCCTTTGTCAAATTCTCCCTATGTTTTGCATTGCCACAGACTTGGCAAACTTTTGGTTGAGCACTTATTAACACATTTCGTACCGCTCAGAAGTTTTCTCATGTTTTGCGCGCCATCTGTTAAGGACCGCTCATGAGTGTTCTCATTTTTCACGCCCATGGAAAAAGGAGCGAATCTAGATACTTATGTAAATTGTGTTTGGTCCCTCTTCATAGAGGAAAATGTTTTACACAGTACCATACGTTAAAAAAGTACTAGGAACTTTAATTGTTTAATTGTTCAATTGTTTTTGTAAATAAAAATGTTATAATTATTGAAAAACAACACCTAAAGTGTAGTATGATGATTTAAATAATGTGCAGTTTGCCCAAAAACATGCGGTCCCTGGCGTATGTCTTAGAGATTTCTATGCGGCACGCAATGTGTTAATATTCCAATACCTATAACACATAATATTCTCCATGTGAAGCCTCTAGATTTCTGTACTTACCCTAAGTCTTGGCAGAGTTAACACCTCCCCCAAACATCTACATAAAAGCCCAGTGACTGAACGGCAGAACGACCAGTCGACCAGTTGCTATGATGCGCACTGACCACCAGGGGGCAGACGCTCAATGCAGGAGCTTCCCTGGTCAGTGCGCCCCCACAGCGGGAGCAGCCATTCAGAGGGTGGATCCACAGCCTCTCCGCTGGCTGGGATGAGCAGCACTCCACTCCCACAGCTGGCCGATCCCTGCAGGCCATGCCCCCCCACCCCCCACCAGTGCATTTATCCATGCACCGGGCCTCTAGTATATGTGTAAAATGCAATGAAGGTACTTATCAGATATTACAAATTCTCTAAGTTCTATATCCCCACCTTCACTGCCCTTGCTAATCAGAAGGTCTGTTAAAGGCATTTCTGGGTGTGGTGGACACTGCCACTTCAGCATCTCAGAGTAGATATGTACTTCTCTTTTAATACAATAGTCCCCCTTTATCCATGGGGGATATTGTCCAAGACTGGATGCCCAAATCACAGATAGTACCAAACCCTATATAGACTATGGTTTTTCCTATACATACATATCTATGATAAAGTTTAATTTATAAATTAGGCACAGTAAGAGATTAACAATAAATAATAAGTAGAACAACTATAACAATATATTGTAATAAAAGTTATGTGAATGTGATCACTTGTTTCAGGGGATCCCTTGCTGAAGTCTTACTGCAGGCTCAATGTTTGCTGGCACAACACGCTGCCAACAATTGGAACAAGCTCTCTGTTCATGTCTCCCATCCATAAATTTAATGCCTTTTCCTTCTTATTTAAGCACCTATCACACACTGTGACCATAACTTTTGCAGTCTGAGGTGCGACAGCAAAACTAGCACAAATACAGTAGGTTTTAGCAACTTCAGCATAAGTTTTTTTCCCCTTTCCTTAGTAAGTTGAGAACTTTCACCTTTTCACTTAAGGGAAGCCTTTGTGGCTCCTCTTTGGCATATCAAAGTGGCCAGCATCTCTGTTCTTTTGCTTTGGGGCCATTATTAAGTAAAATAAGGGTTAAACATCAGCACCGTGATCCTGCCACACAGTTCAACAGAGATAGCTATTAAGTGAATAATGGGTGGGGTCCACACACAGTATGGATGCTATGGACAAAGGGATGCTTCACTTGAAACTTAATGTTTGAAACTTAACTTCAAATATTTACTTTTCTGGTTTAACCTATTGGTACTAACTAAGCCCTGCTGGACAGAGGGACAGGATGAGATTTCACCATGCTACTCAGATCGGTGCCCAATTTAAAAGTTATGAATCGTTTACTGAATTGTTTATTTCTGGAATTTTCCATTTAATATTGGAACTGCGGGTAACAAACCTCAGAAAGCATTAGATAAGGGGGGCTACTATACTGACAATATTAAACTTCATTTATTTTTCTTAAAGTCCAAAGCAATAAATATGCAGACATAGTACTGCATGGAAAGTAACAGCATAGCTCATGTACACTTTAACTACATGCTTTGTTCTAAAGTTATTCCTGTAGTCCACATTTTTCTTTGCCAAGACCCTAATGAAGTTTCTGGCCATATTTTCTTTTCATGCACAGCAACCGAAAACAGACCAGATGAAAGGGACAGTTAGAGGTCAGGTTATTCATCCATCTTCTCTTAGGAAGAAACATTCTTAACATACCAAAAAAAAGGAGAAATAATTCTATTTTAGAGATCTCAAGAGAAAGTGATTTTACAACTTCCTCTGGTAATCTGTTCTAATGCTTAACAAATTTTGCTCTCAGAAAATAATCTTCATTAGTCCCTTATACTACAAAATAAGATGATTTTTTTCCTTGTCCTGTTCTTGAGGGAGATATAAAACAGCATACATTACCTGTGTAAGAAACCTGAATATGTTTTAAAACTTAATCATCCCTAACCGATTGCCCTCATCCTTTTAGAATTTTTACTTCTTGAAGCAATAACTCTGGTTTCAAACTGCAAAATGTTTGAAACTTAACTCTAAATATGTATTTTTCTGGTTTAAACTACTGGTACTAAATAATTGCTTATACTGCCTTTCTTTCCCTTTTATACAACTAAGAATTATTCATCAGGATGTAAAGTTCTAATTATTATTTAAATGGAACTTAAAAATTGGAATTTAAAATTCAACTCCTATCCTTTGTTTAGCCCCTGAGCAATAATGTTCCCCAACAAAAATTTTTAAACCAGATCATACACAGAACATTCTTCAACTATCCATTTTTACATAGTAATATGTAATTGATAATAAATTAACATAGCGTTATCTAAAATGTGAGGTTTGAAAGCTCATTAAATTGTAATCATTCACCTTGAATAAGAAAAACACATAGCAGGTAATGGTGGTAGTTCGCAGAACACTATTTCATTCAAATTCAAACCACTATAGTTCAATTTAATCAGAAGGCCCAAGGGATGACATGGAGGGAGGACATTATTGTAGGTCTGATTCTTCACTTATTTTTTACTTTTCCAACCTAAAGATATTTTCACTTTAATAGAACATTCTTATCATTATCACGCAAGATGAAAATATCTCCTATTATTTTATTGTACTATATTGTATAATAAAAAAGTGAAAAAATGCACTACTCAATATGATTTCAAAGTGTTTTAAGGTTAAAAAGTCATATGCCTAATACTGACGCTGAAAGTACAGATAAAACCTGCTAACCAAAAATCCAATGGCCCATAAAATATATTTAGTAGGCATACTGTATCAAAATGAAACATCTATAAAGCATACATGTGAATAAAGCTCTACTAAATAGAATAGAGAGATGATTAAATTAGAAGACTAGAAAATATCATGTATAGATCAGTGCCTCTAAGATTGGATATACTTCAGAATCACCTGGGGAGCTTTTAAAATTATACTGATACCTGAACCCTGTCACCCAGAAATGTTGATTTGTCTGGAATGGGTCCTGGACACTCATATGTTTAAAAGTTGGCTAAATAATTCTAGGGATGTAAACCACTGATGGAGCTAGACAACAGAGAGCATTATATAAAAATGCAAAAAAAAAAAAAAAAGAAAAAAGAAAGAGGGAGAAGAAAATGGTTTCGTATTCAGCATGCACTGGAACTGGCATATCCCTCCAACCTTAAGGCAGGTTCAAGAAAGAGAAACCCACTCAATGCTCATGTAAAAATGGAAGTTTGTTGGCAGGAAGGAGTACATGTGTTGATAGGGGCAAATGTGCAAATGTGCTGAGAGATCAGACAGGCCCATCAGAAATGAAGTCATCAATGGCTAGCTTTTCTGACTCTCTTGGGAACCAAATGATTTATTTTTTCTATTCACTCCATTCTCCTTTCTAAGGTCTGGATTCTACTATTTTCCCACAACTTAACATTGTGTTTAATCCTTGGATTGTGTAACACTAGAGCCCTAGTGTTCACCATCAGCTGACTCCAGTTCTTGTCTAATTCTACATTCCAAGGAGAGCAAATCTGTCTGTCCTTG
Source organism: Myotis brandtii (assembly GCF_000412655.1). Taxonomy (NCBI): domain Eukaryota; kingdom Metazoa; phylum Chordata; class Mammalia; order Chiroptera; family Vespertilionidae; genus Myotis; species Myotis brandtii. Next base: position 3,024,808 of record NW_005355461.1, on the reverse strand, counting down.
CTTCAATTAAGCATCATCCTGATTTTGTGTGTGTATATCCTGACAGATAGGCCCAAACAATTGCTGGATTCATCAGCACTATTCCTGATAGAACATGTGACCAATTCGACCATCTCATATCTTTTTAAAAATATATATGTTTTTATTGATTTTTAGAGAGAGAGAGAGATAGAGAAACATCAACTAGAGAGAACATCATCGATTGGCTGCCTCCTGCACGCCCCCTACCAGGGACTGAACTGGCAACCTGAGCATCTACCCAGATGCCAGGAACTGAACCAGCGACCTCTTACTTCATGGGTTGATGTTCAACCACTGAGCAACACCGGCCAGGTCTATCTTGTATCTTTAATTTTTTCCTGAAAAAATATGGAGTGGCTTCCTGGTGTTTAGAAGCTTTAAGTTAAAACAGTAAAAATATCTTTAAGTAAAAACAACACCTAAAGTAATAGCTAGGAAATAAGCAGTCATATTTTTTAACTATCCTTTCAGTATTCACCATATTCTTCCCATAGAAATACAGGACACTCCTAGCTATATTGCCACAACTAGAACCTAAATGGCAACTTCTTCTCTCAAGTCTGTACTAAAAATCTTATTTTTCTTTGACTTTTTTCAAGTTAGTAACATATGAGGAAGCCTAATGTCCCACTTTCAAGTCAGTTTGTAGTTAAATGCACAGTCATGATTCCTTGAAAATATGGCATGGAATTTTTACCACCTCCATATTTCTTATATCCAGAACATGTAAGGGGAAAATTCTGAATAATGTTCAACAACTTGATATTAGTATTAATGTGCCAACTTGATTTCATTCATAATAAATAAATAGAATCACTCTGAGTAAAAGTTAGTGTAAAAAAATCTATAGATCCTTAGTGAATAATTTAAGTTATGAGAAAAGATAACAACACATAAGCTGTACATTTAGAATGGTAAAAAAAACAAGGTTAAACACTGGCTGTGCCTCAGGGTGTTTCTTTCTATGCCCTCCTTCAAAATTAAGTATGCCACAATGCCCACTAAAATTCTAATCTTGTAAATCTGAGGGGAGCAAGGTGGGTGATTCTGATGTCTAGTGGGAACGGGGGATCCTGGAGTAAACAAAGCTGATGCCTATTTACTGTAGGGAGAACAACAGCCCTTGTTCAGTTTTACTGCTTTCTATCTAGCTGCTCCTTCTCCACTTTTTCCTAATCCAGTTCCTCCAAGTTGCATTTACCAAGTTATTCTTACCCAGGAGCCAAAGGCCTTCCTTATAAAGACAAATAAATTGAAAGCTCTCCTCACTTTTCCACTCCCAAAACATAATGCTGGTAATCTCTCCCACATTCTCAAACTAGCAATGTCCAGTGGCACATACACACATATAGCATCTTGCTTGTGTGTCATTCCAACCAACTTTTTACAAAATGACAGAGCAGAGTCAGATAAAAACGAAGGAAGGAATACTGAAATGCGAGACATTTCTATTCTGTGTCCTTACATTTTCCTTCTCAAGGGCCTCTTACTCTTCTTGCTCCGCTCTCCCTCATTCCAAAGAGCTTATTGCAAATATGGAAAATACGATGCCTCTTCATACCAAACTAGGCCTATTATTCCAAGCTATGATCTGTAGTTTGGAATAGCTTGAGACAAATCCTCACAAGGATTTTAATGATGACTGTAACCTTTATGTCTCATTTCTCATTCCAGAGACGGCTGGGTTTAATAATAAAATAATAGCATGTGCATAAAGTTTCAAAAATTTACAAAGTGCCTCCATAAACATCATTTTATCATCCCCTAATCCATTTTCAAATGATAAAATGAAACTACACAGAGGTTATGTGACTTATTTGTAAGTGAAAAACTCACTTCTCCCTCCAAATCCCTAGTGATTTTCTGTATTCTATACCATCTTAACCCAAATGTTTACGTGATGGAGGAATTTTAGTGTCAGTGTGTTATTCATAGAGGTAACTGGGAGGGGAATGAGTATTGACAACTTTTAATAAGCCTCAATCCTTGGGTAAGTAATGTAAACTGCAACTGATTCCTTGGAAAATGTGAACAAGTAGCTCATTAGGAAGAGGGATAAATAGAATTAATAAGGGTTGCCTAGGATGGCACCTGAACAGGGCCCAGATGGTTGATTATATTTCCTCGTCTCTCTATCCTGGGGGTATAAAAGGAGAAATTATGCAAGTTAATATGGTACTGGAGAAAGCCAACCTCGTGCAAGTCAATTTAATTTGAAGTTTACATTTAACAGTGCTCAGCATGCAGTCATTTGCTGTTACTTACCAGACTGCAAATTTTATGAGAGCTTCTTAATAACCCCTGTGATTGAACTGTTGTTCTGTCAGCTTTCATCGACACTCTTGCACCTAAAAATGTACAGTGTTTCTTCTGCATTAAATTCCTTTGGTATTTAATTAATTCATGGAGAATGAAGCCTCATGTTCACTGGTTTGAAATGCATCAAGGAGATACATTAATCTATATTAGAATAGCATGTGTCCATGAACAGAAAACCTCTCCTGGCAGCTGAGTAAAATTATGTCAACTCAACAGTTGCCCAAACCAGCATGTGATGGCTGCTCAGCTCACAGTGTCTGCTCAGTAACAGCTTAAACTAGACCACACACCACATCATGGCGAGAGATCAGTGCTCATTTCAGGACCTAAAAACTTCAGGATCTACACTAAATCATCTAAAAATAATTGTGTCCTTTCAGTTACTAAATGGTGTGTGTGTGTGTGTGTGTGTGTATGTGTGTGTGTGTGTGTGTTTAAGAGGAGTGGATAGAATGTAGCCTCCTCCTTTTTTAAAGGAGGAGTTTATATATATAATATACCATGCTTCTAGCTCAGTGATTCTCCATAATATTGAGCATTAGAATTGCCTGTGAAACTTTTAAAAATACCAAATGCCTAAAGATTAAATATTAATGGTTTTGGCATGGGATTTAGGCACTGTTTAAAAACAAAAAACAAAACACAGGTTAAGAAACATGTAATTTTATGTCAATTAGTAGAAATTATTTGAAAAAAATTCTACATTGACGCTTGTTAAGCCTTGATTTCTCTTAATTACTTAAGATTAGTTTGCTATAAAAAGGAAATTCTAGTACTATTTTCTAAGGAACTCATCTCTTGACAGAAGACTGACACTAAGTATTTAGTAAACATATTTTTAAGTAACTACATACAAATCTTGGTTTAAATGTAGTATGTATTAATGTTTAAGTGTCCTGATTTTATTATTTGATTTTACTCTGAAGCAATAAAAAGATTAGACTGGCAACATCTACTTTCTCTCATTTTGTTCAATCTGATGTTCTTTCTCGAGAAAAATTGCTTATCATAAAATATCAGAAATATTCATGAAAATGGCTAAAATAAAAGAAACCTTTTACTTTGTACAATAATTGATCTCATATTTCAGAAGAATTTGCTTCCACAATCCACTCCCAGTGAAATAAATTAAGAGATCTTTCTAAGACTGTTCTGGTTTCAATTATTTACAAAGCCACGAAATGGAATACATATTATTGTTTTATTTTCTATATTTCCTAGTATCTGAAATTATTATAGTCATGTAGAGAAAGCAGGTTCATCATGTTTTTCATGTTTGTTTGTTTAAGACTCCTGGGGGAAAAATGAACACATCTGAAAGGCAGGGAAGGTGTATTTTTAAAGTGTTTTGCCACTGCCCCTTTTATACCCTAGGTATATACCTATCATAGACTAAGCATGTATTACAGGGAAATAGGGAGGAGGAAACGCCCCGTCCTTCAGACAGCAATCCCTGGAATGTGTAGGGAAGTTCAGTTCTTCTATTTCCGAGACAGCATCCCATGGTTTCCCTTGAAACTGTAGAAGGCTAAACGTAGCTGCAATTGACAATACAAGGAGCGGGGGAAAACAACAGATTTACAAAGAAATGTAATGATGATTTCCAAATTTCAGGGGCATGCCCTAAGGCAGTGATGGCGAACCTTTTGAGCTCGGCGTGTCAGCATTTTGAAAAACCCTAACTTAACTCTGATGCCGTGTCACATATAGAAATTTTTTGATATTTGCAACCATAGTAAAACAAAGACTTATATTTTTGATATTTATTTTATATATTTAAATGCCATTTAACAAAGAAAAATCAACCAAAAAAATGAGTTTGCGTGTCACCTCTGACACGCATGTCATAGGTTCCCCATCACTGCCCTAAGATCTCAAGTCAAAATAAATGGTAGCTTACTATGGCACTGCATGTGCTATACTTACTCAAAGACTACCATAAATGTGATGTTGCTAGACCTTTGATTAAAAGTAATAAGCAACGATATATATGTCCAATAAGTTATTCATTCAAAACTCATATTTAATCTGTTACTTTTATTTGCAATGCATGTTTGAGCAATGGCCATGCTTCCAAGTTATATACAACAACATTTTGTTTACAGATGACAATAAACATGCTAAAACTATGAAATTACAGAATGGTCCCAATCTCCCTATACTCCAATCTCAGCTGCACACTCCCCTTCCCCCTTATACTAGTAGGCAGCTTGTGACTTCTCTCATCCTGACTTCTTCCCTTATCAAAACAAAACAAAGTTCAATGTCATTTGGCAAAATCTCAATCATAGTAGTGTAAACTCTCCCACATACTTTCATTTTTGTATTTTGTGGATAAGAGTGTTTGCCTCCTGCCCTCGCCAGTTTTGGCTCAGTGGATAGAGTGTCAGCCTGCGGACTGAAGGGTCCCAGGTTCTGCCCAGGTTGCCTGCTCAATCCCCAGTAGGGGGCATGCAGGAGGCAGCCAATCAATGATTCTCTCTCATCACTGATGTTTCTATCTCTCTTTCCCTTCCTCTCTGATATCAAAAAAGATATGTTTTTTTTTAAAAGGGTGATTGCCTCCTGTGAAAAGAATTTCAGACAAAACTGAGTAGAAGAAAATTTATCAAATTATGTATTTTAAGTATGTGCAGTCTATTTTATAACAAAGCTCCCTTAAACTCCTGAGTAAATGAAGATATTTTTATGATATGAAGATCCCTTTCCTTACGTGTAAAATGACACAATGTCCTAACCTGATACTAAAGGTCATTCTACTTTCATTATTTTAGGGTGCCGACTTACGCTCTAACCTCTTCTCTCATCTTTCCCTTAACCCTGATTGACTTTTATTCCCCAAGGGAATTCTAAAGGCCAGATTACAGACTGTATTCAGAACATACCCCCCTCTCTCTCCATTCTCTATCCTCCCCAATGGCCTGCATCTCCCAAGGCCTGACCCATGACAGGCAGGCAATCCATGCAGGTAGTTAATTCTAAAACCCTCTGGTAACCAGGACAGAGAGAAGGTGGATATTCTTCTCAAAGACTTCTCCAGTTAGGGTATGGGAAAGAAAGAGATTCTCTGAACTGAAAGGATAGACATCGCACCAGTGGACATAGGGCACTGGGCTTCTACGAGCTAGGGTTATGGAAACCACAGCTAGTGCTTTATGAACGGACCCTCTTGAGGACTGTGTGGGTTAGATCCAGGTCTTGCTTAGCTATACTCATGGGAAAGCTATTCCCTCTCGATGTCTCATTCCTCCATCTGTAAAATAAGGATAATAAAAATACCTTTCCTGGGTTGTTATAAGGGTTAAGTAAAATGATCTATGAAAAGCATTTAGCAAGAATTCAATACATGTAGGCCTTACTTACTCTATGAGGAGTTGGAACCAAAATTTGTTTTTTAATGCAGTACTTCTCAAACTTTAATGTGTATCTGAATTACCTGGGGATCTTGTTAAAATGCAGAATCAGATTCTGTAGATCTAATGGGTTTTGAGATTCTGCATTTCTAACAAGCTCCTACATGAGGACAACATGGCTGGTCCCTGGACCACATTTTTAGTAGTAAGGTTTTAAGGCATGAAAGGGCAAACACTCATGTGCTGTGGGGGACAGTAGCACACAATATTTGGGAAATCTAATTGCACTGATGTGGACAGATCATAGGCATTAGAAAAATAACAAAGGGAAAGACATGTATGCTTAGCTCTACAAAAGCAGTCCTAAATTATCATGTGATACAATATCAGTATATGTATTTTACTGTCATATTTTTACCAGGATTTACTTTATTTTAAGAGTAAATTCTATATACACTGAGTGGCCAGATTATTATGACCGGCCAGATTATGATGACCACCCCATCAGTACAATGAAGTGAATTAGCTTGCAAATAATAATAATAATAAAACCTTGAGAGTATTTGCTTAGGAATTTTTCAATATTCAGTATTTTTGGAAGTGTCAATGAAGTACTGATGGGGTGGTCATAATAATCTGGCCGGTCATAATAATCTGGCCACTCAGTGTATAAATGTTAATCTTAATATGGGAGTCTTATCTGAGCATGCTTAGTGATTCTGGCATGATGATCTTGACATAAACGTTTAATAGAAGGAACGTTAGCTACTCTCATGCATTAATCCAATTATTCAATTCAATAAAACTCTATTAAAATTAGAATTATTTAAGTCAGGTAGACTATAATTAGCTAGGAACTTTGCAAGGCCATTAACTTAGTTTTAAGCATGAGGGAATTGAAAGGCATGACATAGAGAAGAGATAAACAGTAAACCAAAACAGTAAGCTGATCAGTAGATTAATATCTATATAACTTAAAAAGAGAAAACATAAGAGGGTAAAAGGAAGTACCATGTGCCCACACCTGCCGAGGCAGTCTGCACTCATCCTTATGATAACCTGCTTTTTCTTAAGTTGATCTGAAGGAAGCTCCATTTCATGCAACCTCCCAAGAATGCCTATTCCTCCCTAGGCAACATCTCTATTAGATGACTATTACCTTAAATTTTGACTCCCAGACACTCTGAAATAATTTCAAATAACTATAATTTTATCTCAAAATGGTCATGGTCATTTCTTCATTAGGATAAATTAGTGTTTGTTTGAAAATGTTAAGAATTCCCTGAATGAATAAGAACTATGGCCATCTCAATGTCATGTTCTTCTGTTGTCTGTTTTTAAAATTTTATACACTAGCTCGGCTGGCGAGGCTCAGTGGTTGAGTGTCGACCTATGAACCAGGAGGTCAAAGTTCGATTCCAGGTCAAGGCACATTCCTGGGTTGCAGGCTCAATCCCCAGTGTGGGGAATGAAGGAGGCAGCTGCTAAATGATTCTCTCTCATCATTGATGTTTCTATCTCTCGTTCCCTCTCCCTTTCTCTAATAAATAAATAAATAAATAAATAAATAAATAATCTGCCTGTAAAAAAGAAGTTTCTACAGTATAGAATGAAGGAATTAAAGTGTTGAATGAAAGGAGAATAAAAACAGCATTTTGATAGAACTAAGAGATAAAAACGCTGGAAACGGCAAAATATTAACAACATTAAGACAGTTACGGTAACAATGTCATATCCTTCCACACTTACTAGTCTGAAAAGAGTAATTAACAGGCTCATCTATCTTATGTAAGCTTCCACAAAATTATATCCAAACGAAAATATTTTATAAGAATATGTAATTTTAAATTATTATTGTGGATTATCTATACTATGTTTCCCCAGCATTAACTCAACATTTTAAGCTGTTGAACATATATGCATAGCCCATGGACATAGACAATAGTGTGGTGAAGGCCAGAGGAGGCACAGGGCTGGGTGGAGGAGGGCAGGGAGGAGGGGAAGGTGGAGGAATAAGGGACATCTGTAATACTGTCAACAATAAAAAAATACATATCAAGTTGTTTATGTGCAAGCAATAACATAACCCCAGCACATTAAGATTTGTCTGTGCTGCTTAGGGTTCAGTCCTAGGCCCTCCTCTCTTTCTGCCTATGATTTTTCCCTCCTAAAGCTCTAAATAATCTCTATATGCTCTGGAGAGCTAAATTTTTCTCCAGAAAAGTTCTCTCTTTTGAGATCCTGATTGATAAAGCCAACTGCCTTGCTCTGCATAAATCTTATAGTCATCTTGCATCATCATAAAACTCACTATGTCTGAAAGAACCCTGCCCCCCTTCCTCTCCCCCAGCCTGTTCATCCTCTAGTCATCCTTTAATCTGTAAATGACACCTCTAGTCTCCTAGAGCAGTGGTTCTCAACCTTCTGGCCCTTTAAATACAGTTCCTCATGTTGTGACCCCAACCATAAAATTATTTTCGCTGCTAATTCATAACTGTAATTTTGCTACTGTTATGAATCGTAATGCAAATATCTAATATGCGGGATGGTCTTAGGCGACCCCTGTGAAAGGGCCGTTCAACCGCCAAAGGGGTCGCGACCCACAGGTTGAGAACCGCTGTCCTAGAGGTTAATGACCAGAAACCTAGGAATACTACTGTTGGATGCCCACTTCTTCCTCTCCCGCCCTGAATCCATAGCTAAATCCTGTGGGATTTTCTCTTTAACATACTTAATTTTCCCAGATTTTTTAATTACAAATTTTCAGGCATATACTGTCAGATAGTTTTACATCATTTATCTCAAATATGGTGGTACCCTGTCCATTCCACCATCATTCCCATTTGAAACTCTTCTAGTTGAGTCTTTTGATATTTACCTGCATTATTCTAAATAACTTATTTTTCTTTCCACATTAACTTTTTAAAAAAATTGAATTGATTGGGGTTACATTGGCTAATGAAATTATATAGTTTTCAAGTGTACATTTCTATGATACATGATTTGTATATTGCATTGTGTGCTCACCACCCAAAGTCAAATCATCTTCTATCACCATGTATCTGTCCCCTTTATCCTCTACTACCCTCTCCACGCCCTTCTCTCTAACAATCATACTGTAGTCTGTGTCTATGAGTTTTCTTTTTCTTTTTTGTTTATTTATTGCTTTCAGTTACATATCCCACAAAATGGATCAAAGACCTAAATATAAGATAGGAAACAACACATTACATAGAAGAAAACATAGGTACTAAACTTATGGACTTTGGTCTTAAAGAATATTTGTGAATTGGACCCCAAAGGCAAAGGAAGTAAAGGCAAAAATAAATGAATGGGACTGTATCAAACTAAAAAAAACTTCTGCACAGCAAAAGAAACCAACAACAAAACATAAAGGACACCAACTGAATGGGAGAAGATATGTGCAAACAACAGCTTTGACAAGGGGTTAATATCCAAATATATAAAGAACTCATTCAACTCAACACCAAACAAACAAGCCAATAAAAAATGAGCAGAGGACCTGAACAGACACTTTAAACCAGTTTTTAAAATACATATAGTACCTTCACCCTCAACTCTAATTTTTCCAATATAATACCTTTCAAAAATTATTTCCAGAGAATAAATTTTGTCTTTTAAAAATATATTTTTTATTGATTTTTTACAGAGAGGAAGGGAGAGGGATAGAGAGTTAGAAACATCAATGAGAGAGAAACATCGATCAGCTGCCTCCTGCACACTCCCTATTGGGGATGTGCCCACAACCAAGGTACATGCCCTTGACCGGAATCGAACCTGGGACCCTTGGGTCCGCAGGCCGACGCTCTATCCACTGAGCCAAACTGGTTAGGGCAATTTTGTCCTTTTTGTTGTTGTTGTTGTGGGAGAGGAATACCCCTACCATATGAGGTAGGAGAGGACATCCAGTGTTCTAAGGACTTTCAAAACACACTTCTGACCAATCCTCCTTATTTTACCTTCCAGCACCTGGCTTCCATTCCCTCTTCTAGAAGTAACTAATAGAGCTGATTCCTTCCTCCCTTCCTTCATTTATTCCTTCCTTCCTTTCCTTTTTTCCTTCTTTCTTATATAATTGACATACAATATTATATTAGTTTTAGATGTATAACATAGTGATCCTATCTTTATATACATTACTAAATGGTCACCACAATAATTACCATCTGTCACCATACAAAGTTGATACAATATTATTGTCTATATTCCCCTTGCTATACATTACATTCCCATGATTTGTTTTACATCTGGAAATTTGTACCACTTCTTTGTACCTTTACCTATTTCACTAACTCTCCCAACCTCCCTCTCTCTGGCAATCATCAGTCTGTTCCCTGTGTCTATGAGTCTGGTTTTATTCTGTTTTGTTTGTTCAGCTTTTTGTTTCATTTTGTTGTTTAATTCCACATATAAGTGAAAACAAATGGTATTTGTCTTTCTTTGTATGACTTCCTGTACTTAGCACAATATCTTTAAGGTCCATCTATGTTGTTGCAAATAGCAAGATTTCATTCATTTTTATGTCTGTGGAAGGATAAAATGATGTCCGCTACCTGGTACATGGTCATTACAATGTCAATAAGACAGAACTGCTGCTAAAGAATATTCTATATACAAAAATTTGAACAAAGTCAGAAGATGGTATTTAAATATATGGGAGCATATGAAATATAACTTCTCATTTATTTTCATTGTTTCATTTTTAATTAAAAAAAAAACCCACATTTTGTTCCTAATAAAGGCTCAGCATTATAGGAGGAATAGTGGGAAAAAAACAGGATATGGCCCCTTCCTCAAGGACAAGAGTAACAAAAAGAAACATTTTTTAAAACCTTAGACCAAATATTATGCTAAGCACTTCATTTGCATTTACTCACTGAAAATTCCCAAAAGCCTTATGAGTCATATGGTAATACTCATATTTCTTATTTCCATTTCATAGATGTGGAACTTGAAGTTAGTTAACTTATCTAAAGTCACTGCTAGTAAATAAAAGTTTTGGGATTTTAACCTAAGCTATTAATCTCTGTGATAAAAACATATGAAAAGCTAAATAAAATATTTTTTAAAACTTGAGCCATACTAGATAAGCTGAAATAAGATAACATATGGCAAATTGAAAAGTGAATTGTGTTGACAATAACCGCAATAGAAGTTCAGAAGAGGAACCTATTTCAGGATCAAATTGATAAGAAAGAATTTATTAGTAAAGTGAGGTTTGAGACATGTTTTGAAAAGTGAGTAGAATTTGGATGAAAAGAAGATAATTATTTGGGTAGGGAGTGTTAATCAATCTCAATGATTTCTCAGTGTTGTTGCAAATGGCAAGATTTCATTCATTTTTATGTCTGTGGGAGGACCATGAGATGATGTCCAACTACCTGGTACATGGAGGCACTTCAGGAATATCATTACAGTGTCAATAAGACACAACTGCTGCTAAAGATGATATTTACTTTTGGGGATCATGGTACCCTTTCAGAATCACATGAAAACTATGACCACTTTCCTAGGTAAAAAGGCACATACTCCTACACCCAAAAATGTGAATACAATTTTAAATTGTACACCTGAAGACCTTTGGCCTGTAGAAGAAACTCAAGTATTAACAAAACACAAGGATCTTCATTACCTCGCCCTTCTTCATCATGTTAGGGTCATTCCCTGCTAAGCTCCTCTCCTTCCCAACCAAACCCCCCAAATGTGTGTCCACTCCAGAGCTCTCCATGCTTCCTCCTGCTTCACAGCCCCTGTTCAAGCAGTTAGCATCCCTCCCCAGATGACCTGCCAGGTGGCCATCTTAAAATTAGCCATCTTTCCAGATTAGTTCAAGGTACTGGAAAGCCTCATATATGGAAAACAGTAAGCAACTGAGATGGGGAAATCAAGACCAGGAGAAAGTAGAGGCAAAGCAGTGAACAAAGAAAATATAAACATTTTACATCTTAGTGTATAAAAACAAGAACAGGGAGCTATACAAAGGAATAATCATGAGAAAAATAACTCATAGAAACTAAAAATACTTAAGTGGAATTAAAAATTTCAATAGAATGGCTGGGAGAAGATATTAAGGAAATCTGACAGGAAAAATAAAAAGAATAAACAGTACAATAAAAAAGATAAGCAATTTAGAAGATGTGCCCTAGAACAGCGGTCACCAACCTTTCAGACCTCACGGACCACCAGTGGTCCTTGGACCACGGGTTGGCAACTGCTGTTCTAGAACAAGGTAACAGGGAAGATAGAAGGCAAAAATATATGAGAAAAATGAATCAAAAGTTTTTCAGAAGTGAAGGATAAAATCCCAGATTCAAAGCATTACCATAACTCAGGAAAATGAATTTTAAAAGGCCCATGGTAAAAGAATGTTCATCACCTCAATGAAGTTATAAACCAAGAAAAGGAATACAGGTGTTCCCCAAAAATGTACAAACACTTTAACAGCTGTTTTCTATTACATTTTGAAAATGAAATGTATTTTAATAAACACTGCCTTTATACTTATTCAATGTGCGTATACATTTTGGGGGGATACCCTGTATATGAGATCCAGAGACTATGCGAGGCAGCATAAGAAAGCAACAAAGGGAATGCCCAGAGTAATGACGAAAAGAAGTCCCTGGAGTAAAGCTGAGAAGCAGATGCAGGGAGCATCGTCTACATTAGAACAGGAGGATTGAGGGTTCCAGAAAGAGTATCTTAAAAGAAAAAGATGAAAGTGATAAATGAATTAATTTGTTTGGCCATACTGAGAGGATGTTTGCAACCCAGTTGAAGAGTCTGAAACAAGAATCAATTATAGGTACATAGAAAACTAAGCAAATGAAAAATTAATTATATATTACATGTCTCAGTGCTTATATTTCACATTTATAATAATACTAGAGGCCCGATGCATGAATTCGTGCATGGATGAGGTTCCTCGGCCTGGCGGCGATCGGGGCCTATTGGGGCCAGCCGGCCAGGGATTGGGGGGGTGGGGGAGGAGGACAACGAGAGGTTGGCCGGCTGCGGGAGGTTGGCTGTGGGAGCACACTGACCACCAGGGGGCAGCTCCTGCATTGAGCACCTGCCCCCTGATGGTCAGTGGGCATCATAGCAACCGGTAGACCAGTCGTTCAGTCATTTGGTCGCTTAGGCTTTTAGATAGATAGATAGATAGATAGATAGATAGATAGATAGATAGATAGATAGATAGATAGATAGATGGATGATAGATAAATATGGCATCTTGATTTAATCAAAACATTATGATAATGACTATTTTGAAGAGTAGGTGGCAGAGGGCAGCTATTTACGACATAAAATTTTATCTTCCGTAATACAAAGTGCACCGATAAAAAAAGAAAATAAGCTGAGAAATAGCAGTGTAAGTTTTTTATTTTAAAACAGGTGTAAATGGTGGCAGAAGAGAAATGCAGATTTGGCAATGGGGACCTCTAAGGGGTCGTACTGAGGAGCTGGGTGGTGCGAAATATTATTTGACTTTTTAAAATACTTTGAAAGGTTTCCGCTTCTGGGAAGTGGACTTACTTATCTCTGTTCCCTTCAGTAAGCACAACTAAAAACCCTGGGCATTACATCTAAAACAAACCTAAGAACTGACAGACAGGCTGGCTATGGACCTTAAGATCAACAGAAGGACAAAGTGGTGAGTTTCTTGGTTTTCTTCTTGCCTCATATTTGGAATTACAAAAGCCATCAACTCAGAAATGACAACAGGCATAGGGAAAAAACACACACCAATAACAACAGTAATGAAAGCCTGCTCTCTCTAGCCAAAGGACATTAAAAAGGCAGCCCAGAAAGATAGAAAGTTTTTTTAAAAAATTACTTCCCTAATGCAGCCAGATACCACAGAAAAAAATAACTGTGGCCTATCCCACCCACATGAACAAAGGCCAAGTGGGGAGCTAGACCTCCACCCTCACCAACTTATAAGGAGATGCCACAAACACCACTAGGCACCGTGTTGAGCAATAAGGATATAAACTGGGTGAGACACGGTATATGGCCATAAAGACTCTAGATTTTAATGGAAAATAAACCAAGTGAGGAGCTACTATACAGTGTGATGTGTACTATGATAAATTTACATGAGGGATGTTTAATTAGCAAAAAGAAGGAAGACTGAAGCAGGGTAGAAGGGATGGTTTCTTTGAGGAGCTAACCCTAGATCTCAATTTGTAAGGGTAGGTGGAGTTCGGCAGATGGAGCAAGGGTATTCTAGGCCAAGGGACCGTCGGGCACTAAGGCACAGAGGGGAGGAATAGAATAGAACAGTGATGGCGAACCTTTTGAGCTCAGCGTGTCAGCATTTTGAAAAACCCTAACTTAACTCTGGTGCTGTGTCACATACAGAAATTTTTTGATGTCTGCAACCATAGTAAAACAAAGACTTATATTTTTGATATTTACTTTATATATTTAAATGCCATTTAACAAAGAAAAATCGACCAAAAAAATGAGTTTGCGTGTCACCTCTGACACATGTGTCATAGGTTCGCCATCACTGGAATAGAAAGTACTTGGGAAACTAGAAATAAGAATCTGACGGGCGTGAAGAGTACTTCGCGTGGAATGGAGAAAGATAATGCCAGAGAGGCTGGGGAGGCGCCAGGTAGAGAAGAGCCTTACTGACTATGGTGAAGAATGTGTACTTTCTTATAAATCCCTGAGGAGTCCCTGAAGGATTTTCAGCATGTTTTAAAAATCACTTCAACAACATGACCTGGATGATTAGAGGAGGATCAGATGAGTCAGGAATCTGATAGCAGGCATATGCAGGAATCCAGACAGGAAGAGAGAGCATACGGGCCACACAGTAGGGGAGAGGGGGGATATAAATGATGTCTGCACATGTCCCCTAATCCAGGTCGGTTTAGAAATCTGTGGAGAGAGAATGAAGAGGGAAAGCATAGCCACTCTCAATGCTAGGTGCTAGGGTTCACAGTGCTGCTAGCTAGCCTGGTGGCCGTGGGCAAATCTGTCTGGGCCTCATCTTTCTCAAATATTAAATGGAAATACGAATGGCAACCAAGCCTATCTCACAGAGTTATTGTACAGATATGTAATAAGAAAATGGATATGAAACACTATAAAATGGTAAACTAGTGTACTATTTCCTGTTACTGCTATATCAAACTACCACAAACTTAGTGCTTTCAAACAATACAAATTTATCCAATTAAAGTTCTAGAGGCCAGAACTCTGGGCCAAAATGGAAGTGTTGGAGGTCTGTGTTCCTTGTGGAGGCTCGAGAGAAGAATCCATTCCCTTGCCTTTCCAACCTGCATTTGCTCATGGCTTCAAATGTCTCTCTCGTTTCTATGCCAGCATCTTCAAATGCCTCTCTCATGTCTACACTGACTCTCCTGTTTCCCTTTCACTCACAAGGACTGCTGTGAGTACTGGGCCCACGCTGGTAGGCCAGGATAGTCTCCTTATTCCAAAGTCAGCTGAGTAGCAACCTTAATTCCCCACCCCAACCCCCAACAATGTAACATAGTCCCAAATTCCAAGTACTAGGATATAGACATCTTTGCCGGGACCATTATTCTGTTTACCCTACATACAAAAAATTCTAATTTAATGTCTACTTGGCAGTCAATTTTTAAAAAAATTTCACAGTATGTCCAAGAGTTATTTTATAGGTTAAAAAATAAGAAATCTGAAGATACTATTTTCTAAGTAACTCACTAATATGTCTCTAAAATTTAGCAATATATGCTAAACAAATAAAAGTTCAATAACTACAGATTTTTTAATAGTTAACTTAATATAATTATTCCCATCTCTTCAAAACAAATGAAAATTTAAGACAAAGATACCATTGCAAAATCTAAACAGAATCATAAGCATACTATGATAGTATCCAGCCCTGTAAGGAAATAGTTGGTAGTACAATGCTAGGATTAGCTCATACTTTTTCTAGTCATAGAACTCAACAATTTTGGGGTGTGGAATTATAGGAAAAGTCAGGCATTCAGTCATACAAAGGGCAATACTAGTAGATACCTAAGGCAAGCATGAGGGCCGCATGCAGCCCACAACGAATATTTTTGTGGCCCAGCCAATATAACAGTATGTAAGAAACATTTTAATAAAAATTTTGTAACTTAATTTTTATAATATACTGTTATACATAATTATTAATAATGAACTACAACGTTCGCTAATGACTGATCACTATAATCCTGTTGCATTCATTTCCCTTAGGCACCTTATACACAGGTGCACCATTTCTCTCCACTAATACTAGCAGCGAATATTTTAGCAGCCGATTGCCAAGTCATTAGTCTTGGACTGACTTGTTTGGTGTGCACTACAGGAAATATTTCGCTTTCAGAGAACCAAAAAAATAGGTTTATTTGCGTTACGCTTATTAATTTGTGCAGTTATTCAGTGTCTGGTAAGTTAATGTTCAAGAAAAAATATTGTTATTAAAATGTTCTATTATTTTATGTTAACGATTACTCATTTATTTCAGCCCTTTGTATCCAGCATGTCTCTATCGAAATAAGCCTACATTTCTATGAAAATTTAAGCTTTTTTATTTAATAAACTAGAGGCCCGGTACACAAAAATTTGTGCAATC
Source organism: Myotis brandtii (assembly GCF_000412655.1). Classification (NCBI taxonomy): domain Eukaryota; kingdom Metazoa; phylum Chordata; class Mammalia; order Chiroptera; family Vespertilionidae; genus Myotis; species Myotis brandtii. Next base: position 3,008,497 of record NW_005355461.1, on the reverse strand, counting down.
GCGGGGGGGGGGGGGCCCCCC
>NW_005355461.1:2986545-3005809 GCF_000412655.1 Myotis brandtii | reverse complement strand
TTGGGAGTCTGTATAATATTCTTTATTTCAGTCAGTGTATGCTTAATTTCTAATTGGTCCTTTTTCATATCCTTGAGGGTCTCACTAAATTTCTCGGAGGTTTCTAGAAGATTCTTGAGTAACCTTATAACCGTGGTTTTGAACTCTATATCCAGTGGTTTGCTTTCCTCCATTTCTTTCGTTTGTGACATGTTTCTTTGTCTCTGCATTTTGGCTGCTTCCCTGTGTTGATAGAGTGGCTTTGTGTACTAGGTGTCCTATAGGGCTCAGTGGCTCAGCCTCCCTAATTATCTGAGGCTGACACTCTTGGTGCACCCCTTTGTGGGCTGAGTGCACAGTCTTGTTGTAGTTAAGTCTTGATTGCTGTTGGTATCATTGGGAGGAATTGACCACCAGGCCAATTGGCGAGGACGACCAGCTGTGTCTACAATGGGAGAACTGCTGTGCTAGAGACACCCTTATGGAGCAGGACTTGCTTCAGTGGAGCTTTGGTCACTGAGTCGCAGGACTTGCTTCAGTGGAGCTTTGGTGTTCACTGAGTCTGCCCCTTGAGTGTGTCTCTTATAGATGTGAAGAGCTGTAATCTGGATGTTCTCACTCTGACCCCTGAGTACACTGGCTCTTGGATCTCCAAGGAGGTGCAATGTCAGCCACTGCCTGAGGCCACCCAGCAGGAGCTACAGAGAGATCTGCAGATTCCTCCTCTTTGTTTGGGGTTTGGAAGTGTCCAGATGAGGCCTGGTTGTGAAGCAATGCAGGCTGCTATCTAGGCCTTCTTTTGGAGGCTTTGGTGCTCTTTGACCCAGCTGCAGTTTGTTAGGTTTTAGATTGCAAAAGGCCAGGCCATTCATATGCAAAAGCCTCTGCACACAGCTTGGATGGGGTTGTAAATTGGGTGGGGAAGGGTCTCAGAGAATCAGGGCGGAGCAAACCGCAATGGCTGCTCTGCCTCGGAGAGGTCCTTGGGTCTCTGTGTCCTACGGCCCCATGCAGGAACAATGATCACTGCAAGCTCCTCTGCGGGAAAGCCGCCCTTGCGTTCTGGTTCAATGCCAGACAGTCCAGTTTCTCCCCAAATGAGTCTGGGTCCCCAGAGTCTCACCCGAAACTGGAGTTCAGAGCAATTGGGAGCTTGTAACTCCCTCATGACTGAAAAAGACAACAGCATACCAAGTTGCCAGCCCATTTCCACGCACCTCTGTACCTCCTACCAGCTTTAATGCGCTTTTCTCTTTCCTTCTAGTTGTAGAATTTCCACTTAGCCAGCCTTCCCATGGTTCTGGATGATATCCGTTTTGTCTTTTAGTTGTAGTTTTGATGTGGTTGTGAGAGGCAGCAAGTACAATTGTGTACCTATGCTGCCATCTTGGTTCCTCTTGAAGCTTTTTTTTTTTTTTTGGCCCACAAAAACTTAAAGCTGTATATTTGGCCCATGTTAGCCTTTGAGTTTGACATGCTTGCTCTACAGTAAACATTCCCAACACAAAGCAAGTACACAGGCTGGTGAGGAAGGGTACTATACTGGAGCCTGCAAATAGAGGACAGCTCAACCAAGTTAAGTCTACATCCCAGGTCCCCTATAATAGGCCTAGTATAGACCTCTGTAAGCCATCTGGTTTCAAGACACATATCTTCTATATATGCCAAATATGTCATTGTACATTATACCTTCTTGTCCCACCTAATGGTTATCCTAAAAACATAATACACTAGTCCCCACTTTTCCACAGGGAATTCACTCCAAATCCCCCAGTGAATGCCTGAAACCACAAATAGCACTGAACTCTCCATATACTATGGTTTTTCTATACATACATGATAAAGTTTAATTTATAAATTAAGCAAGTAAAAGGTTAACAATAATAATTAAAAATAAAAAAATAAAATAGAAAATTATAACAACATATTGTAATAAAAGTTATGTGAATGAGGTCTCCCTCTCTCTTGTACTGCACTGTGCTCACCCTTCTTCTCATGATGATACAATGTCTGCGTGATGAGATGAAGTGAGGAGAATGACGTAGGCCAGTAGTCTGCAAAATGTGGCTCAGCAAACTGCGGCTCGCGAGCCACATGCGGCTCTTTGGCCCCTTGAGTGTGGCTCTTCCACAAAATACCGACTTCTGCGCATGGGCCACGAAGTTTCAATCACACTGTACGTGCGCGTCCGCACGTGGTATTTTGTGGAAGAGCCACACTCAAGGGGCCAAAGAGCTGCATGTGGCTCGCATGCCGCAGTTTGCCGACCACAGATAGGCATACTGATATTGCCTTAGGCTACTATAAGGACTACTTGAACACAAACACTGCAATACCAGGATAGCCGATCTGATAACCCAGATGGCTACCAAGTGACTAATAGGTGGATATGCTAGACAAAGGGATGATTCAAGATGGGCAAGATTTCATCACCCTAGTCAGAAGAGTTTCCCATTTAAAACAATGAACTGCTTATTTCTAAAATTTTCCATTTAATATTTTCAGACCATGGCTGATCGCAGATAACTGAAATGGAAAGCAAAACTGTGAATAAGGGGCGACTTCTGTACAGACGTAGGTCTAAGACAGGGGTGGGGAACTTTTATCTGCCAAGGGACCATTTGACTATTTATAACATCACTCACCAGCCATACAAAATATCAACTTAAAAATTAGCCTGCTATATTGGTCAAACATTTAATTAATTCACCCCCAATGCCTTGGCAAGGCCAGACCAAAAGGATTTTGTGGGCCTTATACGGCCTGCAGGCCGGAACGTTCCCCAACCCTGGTCTAAGATAACAATTCCTTAAAAAATTGTTATTAAATAAATATAAAGTTTCTAAAATGGCATGAAATAAATAGGATTTATCTAAATCTGAAAATTCACAAATCACACATTTTTCCCTCTAAACTTACAAATAATTTCAACCAAGCTAATATCGGGGAATTATTTAAAACAAATTTCAGGGTACTTCCTATCTCTTGAATGCATACAGCCCTGACATAACTAATATTCACAATGATGACCTCAACATCTTTGCATCATGTGGTAACTGATAAGGAATATGAATGTGAGCATCTGAAAGGATCCAAATCACACAAAACCTGTCTAAAGTAGTTTTAAAAGAAGAAAGAAAAAAAAATCAGTTTCCAGACAGAAACAAGTTCTTATTGTTCATTACAGAAAACTTAAGTTAGAATAATTTTATGACTAAATGTATTGAGAACATGCGGTTGAAGATTTATATTTTATTTAAAGCATAACTATTACAATTCCTGTCAGAATATTAAAGTATTCACACCACAAATTTTCCTATTACATTATACAAACATAAGCTCACTTAAATGAAATCAATAGCAGAGCTCAAGTTTTTAAGCAGTATAATTTAATTAAACACTTCTAATCTATGCAAATAGGTTTTTCCAAAGGAGTATATTTTTTCTAAACTATGCTATTTTGTTTTAATCAATCAAGAGTAGTATCAATAAAAATGCAATAATAGGAGCTGTCCTATATTTCATGTCAAAATATATTCTTTCTGAGACTTTGCTTATTACTCAAGAAGGCTACAAAAGACAGAAAAGCATTTATAAAGAGCAATCAGTATTCAATTGCTCTAATAAAGAAGCTTTCTGAACATAACTGGGAGATGATGGTGATGGTCATAATGATGGTAAGGGTGACAACAATTTTAATGACTTAGTCTAAGGTGCTTTTACTGGGGAGGAAAAAAAATCCCGATAAAATGTCATTAAAACATATTTATAGATCATCATCCTAACTGTTAAGTCCAGTGTGCTATTTTATAATTCTCTCTCTAAGCCAGGGGTGGGCAAACTTTTTGACTCGAGGGCCACAATGGGTTCTTAAACTGGACCGGAGGGCCGGAACAAAAGCATGGATGGAGTGTTTGTGTGAACTAATATAAATTCAAAGTAAACATCATTACATAAAAGGGTACGGTCTTTTTTTTTTTTTTAGTTTTATTCATTTCAAAGGGGCCGGATCCGGCCCGTGGGCCGTAGTTTGCCCACGGCTGCTCTAAGCGCAAAAATTACATCTCTGAGAAAATACCAAAGCCATTCATTTACTTATTTTTCTAACTACTCAACAATGGCTTGCAGCATGACAAATGTCATGAAAATGTACTTAAGACCCATCTGTACCATCAGAAGCTTCTTCTACCCTCCTTTACTTCCATACAATTCCTAAGGCTAATCGTGGGTGGTTCAATCCTTAAGTAAGAGAAAGACTAGACTGAAAACACCATGTGGTAACTGATAAGAAATATAAATCAGAGCATCTTAAAGGGTCCAAATCACACAAAACCTGTCTAAAGTAGTTTTAAAAGAAGAAAGCAAAAATATGCCCCAAAAAAATCAGTTTGCCAGACAGAAAATTCAATGATTTTCACAAATGCCAAAAGGTTAATCATGAAGTGTTCTATAATGTTAATTAAATCATACCTTAAGAGAGAAGGAAAGAACAGATATATATGCAACAAATTAGGTTATTCAAATTTTGTCAGAGATTTGAAAATTCAGGTAGTCTACACTGTACCAAAACTCTGAGCATTAGATAATGGCTGAGGACAAACACTCAATAATGATATAGCTAACAAAACAAAGTCCAACAACATTTTCCTCTAGTGAAATAAAGTTAATAAGTTAGACAGACCTTTTAGTTTCCTCTGTGAGATTTTCAGTTGTCAATTAAAAAGGATTAAAATGTAAAGGCATTTGGAGTTTCCCAAAGGATCAGATAGTGAGGAAAATAGAACGTAATAAAGAAAACAACTCTCCATTATGTCTCAAGAGCCAGACAACAAAACACTTCAGTTTACCTCAATGTCATTTGTGAAAAAAGAGTCCCTGAGCCAACCTTTCTAAGCAATGTTCAATAAATTAAGAAAAAAAAACTGTAATAAAGCCATATATTATGTGTTCTTCAGCCAATTTATTCAATTAACCCATATCTGCAGAGGGTCCACAGGGTATTATATCACTTACAAGAGAAATTCTAAAAGAAGATAAAAAAATATTCTTTGACTTCCAGGCCTCTGTTAGTCAATGTCAGAAAAAAGAAAAAAAAATCAATACAGTATAGGGAATTCATAGACGTTATAGATTGGGAAACTATCAATATTACTGGTTTTTTTAAAAAAAATACTGAGACTTTTTAAGCAATAGGAAGTAAATGCAGGCAGGGCAAAACAAGAGAAGAATCCAAGGATGTGATAAAGAACAGAGAGGGTAATTCAAAGTAGAAAGGCACAAGCTTTCCACATATGCATCTATGTAGACAGCAACGCTGTAGCAATCAGAGGCAGAGGTGGGGACATGACGACTGGTAACAGCTGCAAAACGTCCAACTAAAAACTGAGCCACAAGGCTAAGGGACAGCAATAGCCATTATCCAATGGGAATGTTCACCAAAATTACAGATATATTAGAGATTTCATAAATAGAAGAGGTTTACTACTTACCCGATTTATATGGTTGCTCCTTAAAATAATGTGCAGTAGAGTTTTCTCAAATTCTTCCAACTTCTTGGAACACGTTTTAAGAATATGACTAGATAAGTTACAATCACTGAGCAGTCTAGCTAAAGTAGCAACAGCTTCTGTCCAAAAGCTTGAAAGAGGAAATTTTGGGTCACGGTAAAAAGTGATCAGGCCTTCTAGCAACTGAAAAACAGAATCAGATACCGTGGAAGAGGTGTTCTCCAAGTGGCTTAAGTCTGTTTTAAGACTCCCTGATCCTGTCCAGTTCTTCAGTTCAAGTAGATGTTGCAAAAATTGCATGTGAGAAGACAAAGGATTTTTTGAAGTCGCACAGTGTTTCTTTGCAATTGGCAGTGGTGGAAAGAGTGTGGGGGTGCAGCTCTCCACAAAATCTTGAGACACCTCTGAAGGTTCAGTTCTCTGCTCATTTGATAAATCACACCCAGAATCTTCCAGCCCAGTTAATGTATTTTCAGAACTTCCAGGCTCCTGGGCCTGCAGCTGGGAAGATGAGTCTCCTGAAATGGAAAGAAATACAAGCGTAATCTTCCCGTACCTAATGTTGTAATGTACCCCGTGAATCACACAAGGACGCCTCAAGAAGTCGAATTAAGGAGTCACATTTATTGCAAATCTGGGACTATGAGGGGTCATTTTCCTCTCCAAATCTCGCAGTAATTACCTAGCCCCAACACCAGATTTATATAGGCAAAAATCACAAAGGTATTGATTACATCTCAGGGTTTGGAATGAGGAACCTGGTTTGCAAAAAAGCAGTTTACAGAAGCAGAATTGAGCAAGTTAGTTAAATTATAGTTTTGGGTCTCCGGATCACTGAATCAACGGAAACACATTGCCTGGAGCCATGGGTCTTGGGACCACTGAGTTGACAGGAACTCATTATCTGGAGCCATCGGGTCTTGGGACCACTGAGTCAACCGGAATGCATTATCTGTAGCCACTGAGGCAATTTAGGATAATTGTGCTGTCCTGGTTCCCAGGTACAGAAGAATGTGCTTCGATAACCAGTAAGATCACAATCAATGGGATATTCAAACCAACAACAACGGAGTATTCATCGATTGGGATAGCATACATAAGTTCAGAAAATCAAAGTAACTTTCCTATAGTTAAACAAAGCAAATAAGTACAGAAGCCAAACAGCAGGGTTAAAGTTAAACTACAGTTTCTACCTGAGATGACTGCTACCATACTTCACTAAGATATTTTCATATAAAAACTAGACATTGACTTTTCTAATTTAAAATGCTAAATGAAGCATGTAGATATGCATTAAACATTTTAAAGCAGTATTGTAAAAATTGAATAGATGAAAAACTGAAAGAAATTGACTAGGCTGACTGTGGAAAAGGTTTTTATCTTTACTGGTAGGAAGTAAAGGTGATTCATCTATATCACTATCTGTCATTCAACTGTGTGCCACCCTTGAAAGATACAGAGGAGAAACCACAAAACCTGAAGGAGGTCGCCATCTGGTAGAGTCCAACAAGCAATACGGTGTACCTAGAGAGAGACTTGTTCAGGGTGCTATGCAAATAGAAGGACCCTGGTTAGCTTAGTTCATTCTGGAAGAGGTGATGGTGGAGCTAACTTATAAAACATAAATAGAAATTCAAAGCTAAAAGTTAGGGGAATGGAGGAAGACAGAGAACTCCATATACCCAAAGGGTAAGCACAAAAGCACAGGCTTAAGAAGAAAAAGAAAAGCCTTGTGTATATAAGGACCCACAGTAATGTGACATTCCTTTTATGAAATAAATAAATAAATATGGCAAGAGATTAAGATGGAGATTAAGAGGCCAAGTCATAGAAGATGTTTTAAAATGTATTAAGGACCCTAGAATTTATAAGTGTAGAGTGAGTGTAATTCAATGCACTTATACATAAAAATAAACAATTTATATGTGTATGTGTACTTATTTATAATTATCTATCTATCTATCTATCTATCTATCCTTGAAACGATGTCTATAATCACTAGAATCTTCTGACACTGCTAGAGAAATACTGCAGTTAAGGTTTAACCTACTAAGTGTAGATCATTCTTTGGTAGAGATGCCATCAGAAACATAAATAAGGTGGTTGTTGTTTGTCAATGATTATCACCAGCGATCACATCCATAGCAGCTTTGGTGAGTCAGGGTGGTAGACAGAGGTCAGACTGCAATGGCCTGAAGAGTGGGTGGGGAGAAAGCAAGGGAAGAATGGTAACACTTTTGAGGACTTGGATCCGGAAAGTATAAGCTGGGGAGTAACTGAAGGCAAATGTGGCCTGACAAATTAGGAGAAACGTGAGCAATTACAGACTAAGAACAGAGAAGCAAGTGTTGGAGATATGAGAAAATATAAAAATGCCAGGTGAGGCATGGCCTGAGAGAAGGGAGGAGACCGAGTCAAGGATGCTAGTGGATGGGTGCTTAGTGATGGGGAAGTATTTTTTTTTTCCTCTGAGGCTAAAGGAAAGATGGGGGGAATGTATAGGAATATTTTTTAAATGCCCCTGTCATATAGGAAGTTAAAGAACATCTCATCTAAGAAGTTAGATATTTTTTTAAAGCTGGAGACAGGGAGACACTGATTGAACAAAGCATAAGAAAAATGATGAAAGCGACAACTTCTACCCTCAGCACCATATATTTGGAAGCCCAACCCCAGTTTTCAAATGTCTCCCTTCTGGAACATTTCGGTTCTCCACCGAGATGTTCACAGAAAAAAATGTCTTGATTGTGGACAAAAAATTTAGTTTTCAATCTGACAACCCTTTCATGCTGATACCTCAGCATGGCAAACAGTGTCTCTCAGGCAACAAACAAAGGAGAGAATGCTTTTGTGGCTGGCCAAATGAGGATTAGTGCAATTTTAAAGCATAAAGAGGCCATCAAGAGTGCTAATGTCGCTAAGGGTGTGAAAGCGATCACAAAACAACAAAGGCAACAGAATAAGTAGAAAAACTGCTGTTGATTTGGATAAAGGAAAGCAGTTAGCCAGTGATAGCATTTCGGAGGCAGTGATATGTGAAAAAGTGAAGATGCCTCATTGGCATCCTGACCTCCTCAAAGACACCCCTGGAACCAGTGCTGAAAGGGATTCCTTTAGGTTATGAGGGATAGCTTGATAAATTTAAGAAGTGTTTATTTATAGATTAAACAATACATTATACATGTACTATACATTAAAAAGGTTAAAACGGAATCAGCTGTGGGTCTGGAACAGATTAATTCAATGTACATTATTTCTAATGGTTAAAAATAACTCGGTTTCCAAACAAATCCCTTCTCAAACAGCCTTGTGGAATGAATTAAGTTTGAGAACTGAGGTCCCACTTGTTGCTCTTTTGTCCTTCAGTAAAATTAGAAGCTGAGAGATAAAATCGGAGCTTTAACTTAGAGTTCATTCACTTAACAAGTGCCTGCTATAAGCACTGCCAGTGTGCAAATGTGTGCTTGCTAATTATCCCTATACTATCTGTACTTCATGTTAGGGAGAAAATGCAGTAAGTTAAAAAATGTGGTGGTACCCAGGACAGTGAACTATCAGCAAAGTGTCTAACTGCATGTGGCTATTTCTATACTAAACCAGGCAAGACAGCCTGCTCGTTTTAAGCCAGTGGACAGTTTCTTTTACTTATGAGCAAGGATAAACATTTAAAATGACTTCTCACCACATCCATCTCATTCTTCACAAAAGTAAAGGGAGGGGGTGGTTATTATGGTAATTATTCAGGTAGAGTATATTTTTCTTCTAGGGAATTCAAACCGTTGCTCCACTAAGAAAGTGAACACAGTTTAAATATTTCATTAACCTACTCAATTTCCCATCAAGGTAAGCTGAATTTCATGGGTGATGATTTTAAGGAAGACTCATGAAATAAATTCTACCAGCTATTAAACTGGGAAGCAAAAATCTGCTTTCTTGTTTCTGCTTTTTACTCCTCATTGCTGTGCCTTTTGGCAAATCACAGTCACACCACCTCATCTCCTTCCTGTACCAAGAGGTACTCATTTGAAGGGAGTAGTTTTACCCATTCCTGTGCTCTGGCGTTAGGGTTAGGGTTAGGGTTAGGGTTAGGGTTAGGGTGGGGAGAGGATGCTGAGATTTTATACAATATGGCTTACAGTGTTAAAGCCATTCTACTGAATTGAATAGAAAACTCTGATGTTCATATTTCACTTTACAAAGTAGTTTCACCACATAATTCAATTGTTCTTCCCAACAACAGCCCTGGGAGATAATGAAATGCGGGCTCAACTTGACTAAGAGGCCTGGGAAAAGCCACACAGTGAGCAAGCAAAACCAATTCTTCAGTTCCAAGTCCAATCATGTTCTAACCACAGCAGGAAAACAAAAAAAACAAAAGAATCCTGTGTTTTTCCATAGCAGCTTCTGGACATTTCCATCATAGTATTCATCAATTTCTATATGTTGTCCACTTGCGTATGAGCTCCTGAATGGCAGAAGTCCTGTCTCTTGCATTCTTTGTGGACATCTCACTGAGTAATAACATCACCTGCAGAAGACACCTTATCAGGAGAAACTCTTAGTACTACCACTTGCTGCTGGCTGTGACAGACAGATCTTCTGTCATCCTTTAATATTCATAATGACATTGGGAGATAATGAAATGCAGGCTCAGCTTCACTAAGAGGATCAATTCCTTTGCAACTTATACCAAACCACAAGTTTATAAATAATAAGAAAAATAACATAGAATAGACAGACGGAAAGAATTTGGCTATTGTAGTAATCATTTGAAATGTCTCAAAATACTTGTTAACAAATAGCCAATAATATACTTTTTATAGAACCTACTACCTCTTATATATAACCAATAACCAATTTATTCCCTCTCCTATTTGTTCTCAATGATGAAAACTTTGAGGACTATGAGCAGGGTTTGCATTGGAAACCAGCACTTCCATATTAGAAAGCACTCGCTGCCTAATACTAGTGCAGGAAATAATAGTGGGCAACTATCACTATTGAATATATCCTTATAAGATGGAAGAGAAAGAGGAGAAAAAAGCTTTCTAGAGAAAATTAAACATTTTCAGTAATACTGAATATTAACAGGTTACAATCTCTGACAATAATCATTAATAATATATTTATTCATACAAACAAGATTTTTAAATACCCAAGCTTATTTGAGTAATATATAGCATGGAAAAGGACAGTAATATACTCTTGTCTCTTTCAAATGAGTCTTACAAATTACAAACAGACTCTTCTACTCATTTGCTTGGATGACTTTTCTAATCATAAATCTCAAAGCATGGCTAACAAAACATCATACCCAAAAGAGGGAGGAGAAAATAGAGATATGATACTGCAGCTTTCTGCTGTTCCTATTTTTCCAGGAGGGACTAAGGTGAAGCAGAAGTCAAATGTTACTTCTCTCTCTTTTTAAAAAAATGTTTTAATTGATTTTAGAGAGAGTGGAAGATAGGAGAAGGAGAAGGGGAGAAAGAGAGTCAGAGACAGAGGGAAACATTGATGACAGAGAAACATCAATTGGTTAACTTCTACACACACCCTTACCTGCAACCTGGGCATGTGCCCTGACCGGGAATCTAACTGGCAATCTTTGGGTGCACAGGATGATGCTCAACCAACTGACCCACATTGGCCAGGGCTCTCTTTTAACTTCTTATTGGGCTGAAGGGACTGAGGACTATAATTTCTCTCCAAGCCATTGGATATGATCTAACTAACATGCTTGTCATTAGATTTGAAAGAGATAAAACACACTAATCAAGCACAGTCTAGCACACATTAAATGCTCAGTAAATACAGGGTGTGGCAAAAGTAGGTTTACAGTTGTTTGTATGGGAAATAATACAATAATTAATGAATAATAATGCAAGAGTAAACTCTGTGTTTCACATAGTCATAACTGTAAACCTACTTAAGGGCAGACAGAGTGTACTACTCTGGGCATTTTCTTTTGCCTAATGCCTACCCTTCTACATGGTTGGTGGTCTAAATACTTGTTGCATATATATTAACAAAAAGTAAAATCAAATAGCATCTTTTCAATTCACCAAGGTCATCACTACCAACTATGATTTCTTAGCATTAATAATAATCACATGTAGGGATACATAGAATAAAAGTAATGTTTACGCCACCTGGTGGTCAAACAGAAAATGCAATGTTAAAGTACTACACAATTCATCTGGAAAAAAAAATCACTTTAAAGCAATTGTCATCTGCATCTGGAAGGATATATTTTAGCTTATTGTAAAATATATTTGAGAAATGCTGATCGAAAAGGCTGAAGTTTTGATTAATCCCTCTCTAGCAGCATGTCGCAGTTCTAACTTTGAATACACCAAGGGAGGAGCAATGTCAAATGCATGAAATTCCAAGCTAAATGGTATGATATGTCTTCGCTGAATTGTCTTCACTGCATGAGGTTCACAAAACAGTGTATTTGTTGTTGTATTTGTCTGCTTGGTTCAGGACTATTTGACAATATAATGCCTCCTGCTTTCAGGTGCTCAAACTCTAAAATTTTCTAGCTACCCCCATCTCTCTCTCCCAAGCCATCTTCTAGTTTGCCAATTTAAACCTTGCTCATCATTGTGCCTTTGGCTTTTTTCCCCTCTTCCAGCTTCCTGGATGTCCCCACCTTTTCTACAGCCTCAAATAATTTTTTTAAGCAGATGCCCCCCAAATCTCTATCTCCAATCCTACCTCCTCTCCCACGCTCAAGTCCCTAGGTATCTTGACATGACTTGGTCTCACCACTTTAAACTTCATATGTCAAAACAAATCATACCCTTCACCTTTAAACTTGGTCCAATTTCCAAATAACAGTACTACTACTCTTCCTCTTGAACATTTGAAAACTAAGAGTCAACTCTGACTCTTTGTCGAACCTCATATACATTCCACTGACGAGTAATATTAATCCTGTCTCACCTTTCTGTTCCTTGGGTATACTAAGTTTGTTCCCATTTTGGGGGTCTTTGCATTAAACGTTCCCTCGGATGCTCTCCACACCCCACCTCAATTTTCTCAAGACTGGTTACTCATTATCATTCCAGTGTCTGTTTAAATGTCACTCCTTCAGAAAGGCCTTCCCTGACCACCCAAGCTAAAGAAGCCACCAAAATAGTCCTAGCTGGTTTGGCTCAGTGTCAGTCTGCAGATCGAAGGGGCCCGGGTTCAATTCCAGTCAAGGACATGTATCTTGGTTTCAGGCTTCTCCCCGACCCAGGCCCTGGTCAGGGCATGTGCAGGAGACAACCAATTGATGTGTTTCTCTCTGTCTTTCCCTCCCTCTTCTACTTTCTCTTTTAAAAAAATCAATGGAAAAATATCCTCGAGTGAGGATTAAAAAATAATAAAGTAAATCCTTTAAAAAAAAGAAGCCACCAAAATATTTTTTGTCACATCTTCCTGTTTTAATTCTCTGAATCTCACTTTACACTGCCTGATCATTTCCGCTGGTATAACCTGTCTCACCCACAAGAATGAGCACTCTATGACAGTCTTGGACTGCCTGGTTTGTGGACATATACCAGAGCCTGGAATGTGGTGTAAGAGCTCAGTAAATATTTACTCAATAAATAAAAACCTCTTTTATGTCACCTCTTTTTTTCCCATGCCTAAATAATTACAGGTAAGACCTGGCTGTGACAGTGATGTTCTCGTCTCCAGTCCCCTTCCTCTTCCAAATAATTCTAAACACAACTACCCAATTACTCTGCCTAAATAACCTACCCCTCAGGCCACCTAAACAAATCACTTGCAGGAAGCATACTGCTTGGCACGTGCCTAGCGCACCCCCCATACATGTTAATTTCCCTGTTGAAAAAATCTCCAAAGGCTCCTCGGTGTGTACAGAATAAAGCGTGTTTTCCACTGGCTGTCATTCCTCTTAATAAGCTCCACCCTAGTTTTGCATCTTATTGTCCAGAACACCTCTTCATGCTCTAGAATTCAGTGGTTCCCAAACTTATTTGGCCTACCGCCCCCTTTCCAGAAAAAATATTACTCAGCCCCTGGAAATTAATTTTTTTTAAATTTTAATAGCAGTTACTCATCGCCCCCAAATGCACCTGTGGCCATCACCGCCCCCCCTGGATCGCTGCAGTGCCCACCGGGGGGCGGTAGCGCCCACTTTGGGAATCACTGCTCTAGATGCTGCAGTCAATTAAGCCATTTGCCAGTATACTCCTGTGTTGTACTTTACATGGTTCCTTCTTGACTGAAATATCCTAGTATCCACAGCTTTCTAAATCCTACCCATCCTTCAAGGTAAGCTACTTCCTCCAAAAAAACCCTTCAAAAGTCCTATTCTCTACAGCAAAATAAACACTCGCTTTTCTCCTCTGAATAACAGTATCTTTCTCTGGACCACAGAGTCTTAGTGGCTAAAGCAGTGACTTATGATCACAACAGACTATGTGATCCGATGGGCTGGGCATGGACCTTCTCTCTTTGTATTATCTACATCGTTTGTAGCTAATAGCTACTGAATAAAAAGGGACTGAATGTATGAACAAAAGAATTTCTCTAAAGGAAGAGTTAAGACAAAATGAGGAGCTGGTAAGCAGCAGCAATCACTCTTTGGATTCAGTCATTTACGGGGCAAAGATGATCAGGATAGGTAAAATACATAGTCCTAATTCCATTTCCTCACAGACAGAATCAGGTTGAGAGACAGTGGACTCTTATACTGTGATGCCAATATCACAGCCCTACAGAATAACATCAAACCCTCAAAAGTACAGCACTCTGCCAAGTGAACCAATGAATCCACCTGCATAACTTCCATTCATCAGTGTGTGGATGTTATGAACACCATGCGGAACAGGTAATTACTATGGCAGCAATACACCACATTAATTAGCCTCCCAATACTGTGAATGCCAAACCACCCAGCTCTCTACAATCTAGCCCCAAAATTACCTTGCCTGCTGAGATCCCCCAGATCTCTAAACTCTTACCGACCAAGCCTCTTCCAAAGAATTTGCCTGAACTGAGAGGCTGGCAAGTTAGGCGGCGAACGTTGGAGTCTGCAGCAAGCAAGCCTCCCTGCTCGCTTCAGTGCCTGGCTGCCGGCCGCCATCTTGGCTGACAGTTAATTTGCATATACTCACTGATTAGCCAATGAAAAGGGTAGCGGTCGTACGCCAATTACCATGTTTCTCTTTTATTAGTGTAGATGCCAATATCACAGCCCTACAGAATAACATCAAACCCTCAAAAGTACAGCACTCTGCCAAGTGAACCAATGAATCCACCTGCATAACTTCCATTCATCAGTGTGTGGATGTTATGAACACCATGCAGAACGGGTAATTACTATGGCAGCAATACACCACATTAATTAGCCTCCCAATGCTGTGAATGCCAAACCATACAGCTCTCTACAATCTAGCCCCAATTACCTTGCCTGCTGAGATCCCCCAGATCTCTAAACTCTTACCGACCAAGCCTCTTCCAAAGAATTTGCCTGAATTTGTTTCCCACCATCCCTTGGATCCACTGCTTTGATATCAGCTCTTGACCACAGAGTTCCAACTGCTCACATCTATACTGCCAAGATGTTAACTCTAAGCTGGCTTGATACCCGGAGCCTCCCCTTAGACAATCGAGGTTGACATTCATTCCCATGATTGTGTCCATTTGGCTCACTTTATCAAAAATCAGAAGCACCGAGGTCTTTTATCCAGTGCAATGTTTCCCCACCTGTACATCCGCATAAGTGAAACATACTAAAATTAAGTATTCCTAGGCACAGGGAATCAGGGAGGGCTCCAGAAACTTGTATTTTAAATAAACATCTCATGGGAGTCTCATAATTGAGCAAGTGTCAAGAACAATGCTTTTCTCTATTCCCAAACCCATGCACTAAGCCTGCTTTACTTGTTTCTTGCTAGGCTCGAAATCTCCTAGTTTAGAGAGATTTTATATGGATGGTTTTCAACCTTACTTGCATGTTAACAGTGACTTTAGGAACTTTTTAAAACTCCAATTCCAGACCACAGCCCAACCTAAGTACATCAGAATCTCGGGGGTGGGCCTCAAATATCACTATTTTTTAAAGCTTCCCAAGTGGCTCTAGTGTGAGAACTACTAGATTAATTTATCTGTTCTGCTTTATTTGGGTAGCAGAGAAGTGGGCTGTGTCCCATTCATGCCATCTCCAACCATACCTTCAAACCTCCCAGAAATGTCTGTTTCCTCCCTACAGGTTCATGTTTAATTTATGCTTAATATTTCCAAGTTCAGCTGGATTTCCACTCCTTTTCAGGGTTCACCTTTGTCAGTTTATGTCCTATTCTGCAGAACTGGAGCTTTATCTATTCTAGCTGTTTCCTTCCTGACTTGTCTTAAGCCCATCAGCTTCCCTTATGGACCACAGCCTGGGATGCCTACCCAGAAGTCCTGCTCCTACTCCCTCTTACATTCTCCATAAGTAGCCAGAGCAAGAAGTTTAAGTCTACTTAATGCTCATCAAAGGGTTCCCACTAGAACATCCCTACATAATCTGCATTCTTGTCCACTCTCTGGCCTCATCTCCTGCCCTCTACACCTCACTCACTCTGCTGTGTAGCCACTGGCTTGTTTCTGCTCATTGATGCCAGCTAGGTGCTACCTCGGGGCAACCCGGATGACACTGCCGGGGCAGGAGTCGGCTCAAACGCCTCCTTCTCAATGAGGTCTCACTGACCACCCTGTCTACAGTAGCAGCCCTGCCCCACTCCCAGGCACTCCATCACTTCAACCTCATTTGTTTTCCTCACAGCTTTTAACACTCTCAGATTTTTTTCTTGCTTATTGGTTTACATGTTATTACCTGTCTCCTCCACTGGAATATAAATATATAAATTCTATTTTTCTTCTATCTTTTACTACTGGGTCTCCAGAAATCACTGGGTGTTTTTTTTCTTTTCTTTTTTGAAAAAAATGAAACAACTAATCAACAAATGACCATGAATAAATATAACCAAAACTATATAGATCATATATAATATTTTTATTGTGTCTGTCTCAGGAGATCTTGCCTTTCTAACCAGACCATAAAGTCATATGAGCAGCATTCTTCTTTTCTAATCTTGAAAGTCAAGCTCAGTACTGATTAAATATCATACATTTAAGTATTTACTGATGATATGGGCTATTTTAGAAGATCCTTGTATTATGCTGAAAAAATATGTGTGTGTGTTGTTTTTTTAACTTTCTGCCTAAACTATATGTTCACAATATCACACCTGAACAAGAACATTAAGTCTCTAATTTTAATTCACCTTCTAATTTTTTTTTTACCTTTTCATTCCACTCTCCAAATTACATTCATCTTGTTAGGTACCTTGCAACTTGTAAAATCTCTAATTGCAGTTTTGACCTGTATGTGGTCATTGAATTGCCTGATATGGAGCCAGGCACATATTTGTCTAGCTGATACACATCTGTTCAGATAAAAAATAATTCAGAACACTATAGGGACGTCCCAAGATCAGCTGCATTCCTAGGGATAAGAACTTCTGCTGACCAGAACATTTTTAAAAGCCTGTCTTATATAGTAACTCGTGGCTATGAGTTCTGGTTTCAAGATTTTATCTATCTATTTATTATTTATTTAAATCTGACATATCAAAACCAGTCCATGGAATGTAGGCTTTGTTGAAAAGCTATAAAAAATTATTGTGCAAAACTAGGATCAAAGATACTAAAGAAACTGTTTTCTATGAAGCAGAGGGGAAAAACCTTAAAAAACTCAGGCAAAGTTACTTTTCTAGTAGCACTTAAAATATGATTTTATTTATGCCCAGAGTGGGCATTACTACCTTCCAATGTCCCTTCTTATTAATTTTCAGAATTAGTAACAGTTCATTCTGTCCCCAGGTAACTGCTAAACATATATCTTCAAATAACTTAGGCTTCTTCAAGGAAATAACTACGTTGTCCTGGGATACACAAAACGTTCATAAATCCCCTTTAATCTTCAGTTCTGGTGACTAAAAAGAATGTGTCCCCCATCAGACACGCCAGTCATGTTCCTTGTGCCTTGCAGAGCCTTGATGTATTCACCTATTATCTCCCCATGGTGCCGGAGTCCTCATAAATTCTGTTGACTCTGGTGAAGGCACTCTGCTCCAGGATCCTCAAAGACCCTGCTGGGCGCAGAAATCACCACTCCTTTTCATATGGAGATGTCACTCCAAGAGCGGTCAGAATATGGATTTTGCAGGCACCAAACAAAATTATAAGGCATTGGTTCCTTAAATATGTTTTCCCTTTCCCTCTCAAAATACAAAATGTGTTTGACCTCAGAGTCAACAAAACCAACACATAACATATACATGCATCACTGTTATCACTGCTAAATAAAAAGTCCTTTCTTCAAAGGGCCAATTTTCAATATTTTTCATTCCTTTTGAACACTCTCTTTTTCTTCTCTCCCTAAAGCTTCTCAGTTATTCAATAAGCTGCATATTTTTTGTTTGTTTCAAAATGTACCTTTGGAACTTTTTCATTCCCCTTGCCAGGATCCCTGTCCATGCCCTTTTCATTTCTTGCGTGGACTACCTACCACCGCCTACCAGGCTTTCCTGCCTTCAGTGTCTTCCCCTCTCTTACATGCAGCACCCTGTTGCTGGATTAACACCCAGTCTTAATCCATAACCTTTTAATGTCTCCTTATTATTGGAAAATAAAGTCCAAACTTCCTTAAAAAAATCCTGTCTTCTGGGACAACACACCACCCTCAGCCTCAGGATATGCTTCCCTTTGTGGGGAAAACACTCTGGCTTGCTGAAGTTCAGTGCCTCATTCACATGCTCTCTCTTCCCTTAAAGTTTCCTAACCACACCCACAGTTACCTTTCCATTGACAGTCATGAAACTTACTGCCTTTTGCATGTGTATGGGTTTTCCATATATATTCTTCTCTCAGCAAAGTTGACAATGAATGAATGAACTCCTGGTCACTTGATTTAATAGACAGTGAACAATTTCTACCTTGCTGGACCTTTCATCTCATGCATTTCCTCATTCTCAAAATATTCTCTTCACTTGGTTTATGTAATGCTATCTTAGAATTTTCATTCTACCTAATGATCATTTTTTTTATTTCCTTTTTGCTGCTGCTATAGTCTGAGTGTTTGTGTTCCCCCAGAATTTATATGTTGATATTCTCACCCCCAAGGTAATGACATTAAGAGGTAACATCTTTGGGAGATGATTAGGTGATGAGGGTGGAATCTCTAGGAATGGAGTCAGTGCCATCACAAAAGAGGCCCCAGACAGCTCCCTCCCCCCTTCCACCAGGTGAGGACACAGGGGAAGGTGCTATATGTAGGCCAGGAAGGGGGTCCTCACCAGACTCTGAATCTGCTGACACCTTGACCTACACTTCCCAGCCTCCAGAACTAAGAGAAATCAATTCTGTTGTTTATAAGCTGCCCAGTCTATGGTATAACAGCCCTTACAGACTAAGACACCAACTTTTACTCTTACCATGTTCACCATTCCAACGAATGCCAGCCTCATCTAAGCTATGCCTCTCTCTTGCACAATTCACTGCAATGCCTCGTAACTGGTCTCTGCACATTCCGCCTCCTCCCTCTCCAATCTGTCTCATGCTGGAGCCCAGTGATCTTCTCAATCACAAATCTTATGTTACCCACCTGCTAAAAATACCTCAATAATGGTTTTCCAAGTATCCATAGTCTCTCTCAGAGTAAGGTCTAAGCCAGTGGTTCTCAACCTTGGCTGCACATTAGAATCACCTGAGAATCT
>NW_005355461.1:2981534-2986517 GCF_000412655.1 Myotis brandtii | reverse complement strand
ATTTCTGGACCTCACCCTCCGGAAATTCTGTTTCTTTGTTACTAATGTTGTGGCCCCACCCCATAACAAAGAAACAGAATTTCCAGAGGATGAGGCCTGGAAATCAGGATTTTAAAAAGATTCCCAGGTGATTCTAATGTGCAGCCAAGGTTGAGAACCACTGGTCTAAGCACTGAATTTTTTCAAACTCCTCAGGTGATTTTAATATGCAACCAAGGTTGGAAATCACTTCTTTAGACATATACAGCTCAACACTTCTGTGCTAATTTTAAAATCTAGAACATTTTCCTACCCCTTTCAAATCTACCTATCCTCAGTACTATTCAATCTTCAGATTTGAATTTAAATGTTCCTCCTCAGGAAGACCTTTTCTGACTTGCTAGATGAGATCAAATTCCTCTGAAAAGGACTCCCATAAAACTTGTTATTATGTTTGTTAGCTGTCTTCTTCTGCCTGAGACTTAAACTCCAAAGACAAAGCACCACATCGGTCTTACCACTGTATCCTAAGCACTTAGCATGGAGCCAGGCAGGAGGTGGGTGTGCAGCAATTTCGCTAAATGCATAACAGCATTACAAGAAGAGTGTTATGCAATCTCAGAGGTGAAAAGATTATTTCACTATGGGATAACATAAGTGACTCTTTTCTTTAAAAGCTCACAAGACTATTTTAAAATATTGGCAATACTCCTACACTGAGTGACAATTCAAAAATAGAAAAATACTGTAATTGGACAATTTTGAATCTCAGAATTAAATGTCTTTCATTTCACTCTGGAATAAAATATTTGAAGAATGACATAATAGTTCATCAGATGCCCTAAGTATATGAACTAATCACAGGCTTGTTATGAAGATCAAGAATCATTCACAGACTAGGGACGTATGCATTTCCATAGCTAACATTCTTTTCTTTCCTTTTAAAGTATAGTCTATCTGACAAATTTCGCTAAATGTTATAACAGCATTACAAGAAAAGTGTTATGCAATCTCAGAGGTGAAAAGATTATTTCACTATGGGATAACATAAGTGACTCTTTTCTTTAAAAGCTCACAAGACTATTTTAAAATATTGGCAATACTCCTAAACTGAGTGACAATTCAAAAATAGAAAAACACTGTAATTGGACAATTTTGAATCTCAGAATTAAATGTCTTTCATTTCACTCTGGAATAAAATATTTGAAGAATGACATAATAGTTCATCAGATGCCCTAAGTATATGAACTAATCACAGGCTTGTTATGAAGATCAAGAATCATTCACAGACTAGGGACGTATGCATTTCCATAGCTAACATTCTTTTCTTTCCTTTAAAGTATAGTCTATCTGACAATAAAGCCTGAATGACAACTCTGTAAGAAAGCATGGCTATGGCCAAAAGTCATATACTTAATTCTGTAGAGTCTGTTCTCTAGCATAAGGACATCATGTAAAAATATTCTTAATTCTGAAAAAGAGGTGTAGCCAGAGAGAGCTCAGTAGTCAGTCATTACATGTGGATTATGATTAAAATATATTCTTGTGAGGGAGAACTCAAAATCAATTTTCTGCAAGCAATCACCTTATTTCTAACCAAGCAGAACTCATTACTACTGATTTTACTATTGTTACATTCCTGAAGATAAAGTGCTTTCTCAGAGGTTCTGGTTTTCATAACTCGCAAGGCTGAGTATAAAGCAGTACAGCATAGCTTCAATATTACAGTTGATTCATCCATCAGCCATTGTAAAAATAAGTGGTTGAGGAAATTAAATAAACTTGACCAAAAGAGCAGCATAATCTCTTACCATTAAAAAATAAAATGAGCACACATTTTTCAGAGAAAATAAGCCAAACAGAATATATTCTGCCTTGCCAGAATAGACAATTTCACAGAGCTTATATGTATGCAATGCTACAATATAAAGGCACTGGAAAAGGGGCTAAAAGGACTCAAATGGTAAATGAGGTATGGCCTCCTATCATCAAAGAACTAAGAAAAAGGCCAATAACTAGCTCTACAATAGGTCAAGAGGCATTAGTTCAAGCACTGGTGCAGATGATATGCTCTAAGAATACAAAGAAATTAGTTCAAACTAGGAAAAATCAAGAAAGATTTCATGTAATATGAGTGTCAAGGGCTCACAAAGCTTTTATTAGGGAGGTCTTTCCTATCAGGAAAGAGCATGACCAAGAGGCAAGGGGCACGGGCAATGGCTCGTAGAAGGGGTAACTGGAACACAGGGAATGCAGAGGTGTGTAGGGTAGGATGCAGGTCTGAAAAGAAAGTCTGGGTTCACAATGGGAAGAACCGTGAATGTAATCTGTCCCTAGGCAACAGAAAGCTATCCACTGTTTAAAACACACTCTTAATTGTGAGGAAAATTGTAGAAGCAAAAGGGTGGCATTAAGCTACAGGGAACTCCTGAAATGGGAGAATGATATTTTAAAGAAGAGAGAGAACTCATAGGGCTTTCTGTGGAAGAATAAGAACACTGAAAGTTATATAATTGGGAAATCAGGGCAAAAGACTAGAACTCAGATTAGAACTTTTTATGAAACAGAGTAGAGAATGGAAATCAAGTTCCATTAATGTAACTCCCAAAGTAATTAAACAGGATGACAGCTACATTCCTACTCAGATGGCCAGGCCTGCAACACACTGAGGACCTTCTACTTTTGTTACTGGACTAAAACTGAGAATGTGGCCGTGATGCCAAACATTCAGTTTTACTACTGGAAAGCAAAATACACATATCCTTAAACCTTCGTTCTCCCCTTTCCCACCTGTATAAGCTGCTAAAACAGCTAGATCCAGGACTCTGCGAGACAGAACTAAACAAAAACAAAACAAAAACCCAAGGCTCAATGACAATTTCCATCAGAGTATCAAGACCGAGGAGGAAGGCAACTAGTCTTTATTTATTTATTTTTATCTATGTGTCAGGAAGCTCGATGCCAAGTATTTCCCCTCAAACCTCACCATTGCCTGTTATTATCCTCCTCTTCCTCCACTTTATCCTTATTTTACAGAGGGGGAAAGTGATTCTCCTGGGATGTAAAGAAAAAAGCTTAGCAAATATGGGTAGATCTGAGATTCAGCCCAGATTCATTTAACTCCAAAATCCATGCTCTTTCCAATAAAAAAAACTCTATGTCCAAAATATGTCCTCAGCAACCCTTTCCCCCTTCAATAATACCTCCTCTCCCTTTGGAGGTTCTTTCTTCATTCATTTATGCATGTTCATTCTTAAATTAATCACTGAATAACTACTGGGTGCTAGACCTTGATGATGACCACTCATCAGTGTAGAAAAATGTTTTATATTGAGCATGGTGCTCTAGGCATTATCCTGTTCCTCATTCAAACATGCTGTCATAATGGATGTTACAATCACATCACGTCTATTTACAATTTCCAAGATGTCTTCTGGTAAACATACAGGCTCAAAATGTTCGTGCCATAAAACATGAGTGTCTACTCATCTCCAGGAAATATAGGAAATTTTAGTTAGTTGGAGGGAAAAGAATTTACTACAGAACTACCTGAAAGCTAATATACTAAGTAATTTTAATAGCTGAGAATTCTTGATAAAGTCAACAGAATTAAAATCAGAATTCACGAATTAAGATCATGCTGCCACAATGGTTTTAGTGCAATTTTAACTAAAGCACTATTAGTTGTGTGTGTATATATGTTAAGTACCCTCTCAGTTAAAGACTTACTTATAAACCATGTAATAGAGAATGTCTCTACATCAGTTGATATAGGATTTCTCAAAAATATACCAAAGTATTGCCAATAAGATTTCATAGCCATCTAATATGGGAAACCACCTGCAACGTGTAAATGAAAGGGAGGAAAGATACTGGCTGCTTTCTAAAAAGGCATTTTCACTTATCATGGGCTGCTGAATAACTCAAGGACCCTGAACAGTATAGTAAACAGAGCAATAACATAAAAAGGTGCATTTGAAAAGCATGCCACAAATTATTCACTAAGCTATATACTATAACAAACAAATAAAATGACACAAGAGACCTGGCCCATGTGACTCAGTTGGTTGGAGCATTGTCCCATACATTAAGAGGTGGCAGGATTGATTCCCAGTCTGGGCATATACCCAGGTTTCGGGTTCAATCCCCAGTCAGGGCACATGTGGGAGGCAACCAATCGACGTTCCTTCCTTCCTTCCTCTCTCTCTCTCTCTCTCTCTCTCTCTCTCTTGTGGGAAGCAACCAATTGATGTTTCTCTCTCTTTCTCTCTCTCTCTCTCTCATGTGGGAGGCAAGCAATCGATGTTTCTTTCTCTCTCTCTCTCTCTCTCCTCTCTAAAGTCAATAAAAATATTACTAAAAATAATTGAAAGAAGAGCAGAAATGCAAGTATTCCCTAATTTTAAAAACGAGAATGCCTTCAGATATTGCTTTGGAGGCTGAAAGAAGCTGTCTACTATTATTTATCCTTACAGAATGAAAAAGGAGGTTGGAAAAAGTGCCAGTTTTCATTTTATAGTTAACTATTCACACAAAGAAGCTTGAGATCCACCAAAGACCAAACTCCAAACCAGCTGTGCCGCCAGCACATCCAAACATGCATATAGACAACTGAACTGCCCTCCCCACAGCTGCCCACACATTGACTCTCCCTTCCCAGTGTCATCCATGATCCCAAATTTCAGACTGAAGTAAATTAGTGTAGACTAAATCTATAGTCAAATGTACCCCCACAAAAGGGCCAATTATTGTTTTCTACTTTCCAATAAATAACTACAGTGTACTAAATACTCTGATAGATTAATCCAATAAAATAGGGGATTAAAACTAAGTGGGATTAGTAATGAAAGCTGTTAGTAAAGGTGTTTGAGTTGAACATCCTATACAATAAAAGGCTAATGTGCAAATCAACCAAATGGAGGAACGACCGGTTGCTATGATGCTCACTGACCACCAGGGGACAGACACTCAATGCAGGAGCTTCCCCCTGGTAGTCAGTGCGCT
>NW_005355461.1:2969791-2981502 GCF_000412655.1 Myotis brandtii | reverse complement strand
AGCGCTGCTCAGCCAGAAGCCCTGAGCTGGGCTCATGGCTGGCAAGTGCAGCAGTGGTGGTAGGAGCCTCTCCCACCTCCATGGCAGTGTTAAGGATGTCCGACTGACAGCATAGGCCCGCTCTCCGGGGGGGTGGGGGAGAGGGGCGGACCTAAGCCATCAGTCGGACATCCCCCAAGGGCTCCGGGACTTGTGAGAGGGCGCAGGCTGAGCTGAGAAACCCCCTCTCCCCCCTGAGTACACGATTTTCATGCACTGGGCCTCTAGTAGAAAATAAAAGTCTACCTCAAACCAATGTTCCTCAATCCTAGCTGTATTTCAGAATAACCTAGGGATTATGAAAAAATACCGATGCCTCTGCCCAACCTCCTAAGATTCTGACACAATTGGTCTGGGGTGCAATTTAGGCATCAGGATTTTTAACAGCTTCCCAGTGATCCTGACGCACAGATAGCATCAAGGCCACTGCCTGGAGCTTAGCCAGTGTTTACCAACACTGCAGAGGCAAAGCCTTTCAGAAAGTGGCTTAAACGTAAAAATACACTTAATTTTAAGTTGCAAATTTGATTAATGGTACTTCTCTTTTTCACACAGGTACAAACGATTCACATATAACCACATTTTCTATTAAAAAGCAAGTGAGCAGCTAAGTTTGTCATCACTGTGTTCACCTCTGCAGACGTCTATGCATGGACAAGGCACTTGTTTAAGAGAAGTTTCAGAGGGACCAGAAAAGAACAGATCACCGAGGCCCGTGCTTCTCTGGGCCCAGCTCCTCAGACATCAGAGAGCTGCGCAGCCACACAAAGCAGCCCACCAGCATGGACTTGTCCTACTTTGGATCGACTCCTGCTTGGAAATTACAGACATGATGAGACGCCTTGCGGTTCACAGTATAAAAAATAATCAGATGAGGATAAATACTTTACAAAATACACAGGTAGAAATAACTTCAGTTATTAAAGGCACAATAGCAAAATTAGGTATTAAAATATGCAAAGTGCCATCTAATTTGTTATGAAAGGGTCAAAGAATAAGGTCATTCTATCAAAAATATTATTATACCAGAAAGAATGAACAAATTATACTAAATACCAGGGGGAAAGGTATCTGTTATTAGAATAACAATGGAAGGAGGGAAAGATGCCAAAATTCTGCAATAGTACATAGGATAGGAAGCATTTTTTAAATTGTTACCAGTTACTTTTTCAGCAAGTGGCTACATCAAACTGATGTAAAATGTATATATTACATTACGTTTCACATAGACAATCCCACCTGAGCTCGTGAAAGTTATTTACACTACAAATATTTACAAGCCTAATCGGAGATGGTAATTTGAATATCAAGCTGAGAAACATCTTTGAAGAACTACCCTGTGTAAGATCACACTGAATCAAGCACTGAGGGAGGGCACAAAAGCAACCCTGTCTGTTCTTCATGGGACTTATTAATTAAAACAGTAATGAGGAATTTTTAGAGCTAGGATTTTGAAAGCATAAGAACCAGTTTTCTCTGGAAACAATCTTTTTCTTGTTTATTTCAAAGCACAAAACGTGGCAGACATAGTCTAAATGTATTAGAGACACACAGGCAATGTTTCTCTCTGACTCTAAGAGAAATGTGAGAGTCCAAAAACAAGAAAAATTATCATATGCTTACCATCCAGTGATTGATGCTGTGGAAACAATGGGTTTGCTCAGTGGCTGAGAGCAGCTCACCACCTGTGTCTCCTGCACAGCACGCATGTCCCACAGCGGAGGCACTCTCTGATGTGTTTCATTGCCTCACTAACCCTAAGAAATGCTTATGAGCAATTTAAATTTTAAAATCCACGTTTCCAAAACAGGAGATTCAACTGACAAGACCACCACTTACCTGCAGTGTAAGAAAAGTATAATGCCCGTCCTTATAATGAGTGCTATCTCACAGCCACAGAAGAACCCATATGGTCCCACACATTGGACCTCCCTCCTCAGAGGTTCACTCCCCAGCACTGCTGGTTTTGTATCACTGTTACTAATAAATGTGCCTCGTCTCCATATTCCATTTAGGAATTCATTCAAATTCATTTCACATCAGGTTAGAGAGTTTAGCTCTCAGTACAATCCAGAATATAATGCAAGTATGTGTGTTCACAGTTCCAAGTGCATGATAAAAAACTTTATGCGTAAACGTGTTTTGTCTTATTGTCTATAACACGCTAGCATTAATTCATAGCAGTATATTTATTTTTTAGTTATGTTACTCCTTAAGGAATGGTATAATAGCATAGTTTAATCAGAATGTAAGGTTTTCTACTGATTTCTAGTATACAGCATACTGCATTTCCTATCCAAAAATTGCCTTACAAGATGTCTTTTAAATTACTTGAGATCAATATAAGAAAAAAGATGTTTTCCCTGCAAACCAAAACAAAAAAAGGGTGGGGGGGGCTGTCTCATACAACTGCACAGACATATTCGGAATCCTCTATCATGGGACACATGGGTGCTTATTAGGAAGGGAAGAGGAAAGGAAGGATGGAGGGAAGGAGAGAGAATCCAGAGATACACAGAAAGTAAAATCAAACCCATCAAGGGGGTTTACCCAGGCATTCAAGATACATACTTTCCTAGAACCCAGAGAGGCAAGGAAGACGGCTGTACCATGCAGTGAGATTCAGAGCCTGGTGCAGGGAAGAGACTGGGAGGACTGATGATTCCCACTGGAACACTATATACTGCGGGATGCGCGCCTGCCCTCACCTAGGCCCAGCCTGTGAAGCTCCTGGATTCCTTCGGGCCCAGCACCTACTCCAGTGCTTGTCTGGCCCTTCTTATGCCTTATCTCCACACACCCCTCCTTACCAGAGTCACCTCTTCTTATAATACCCACGATGTTTACATTTCTAAATTATTGCCTTGTCACTATTAAAGCCTTTTAAAAATATTCTGAGTTTTTTAAACTTTAATTTCTTTGTATGTTGGTGATCTCTAATTTCAAAAGAATAATTCACTTTTTATATAATGAATAAAACGTATGTAATGTATAATTATCTACATAATTTATATTGGAGCCTTTCCTTTTTTTAATTTTAGTTTCAATTACAGTTGACATTCAATATTATTTTGTATTAGTTTCAGGTGTACAGCACAGTGGTTAGACAATCATATACTTTACAAAGTGATTTCCCCAATATTTCAAGCATACCTGGCACCATACATAATTATTACAGTGTTACTGGCTATACTTCCTATACTGTACTTTACATCCCCAGGACTATTTGGTAATTTCCAATTTGTACTTTTTAATCACTCCACCTTTTACTTTTCTTTATTTTATTTTTTTCATTTTACCCTTTTCACCACTGCCTCTCCCCTATGGCAACCATCAGTCTGTTCTCCACATCTATGAGCCTGTTTCTATTTTGTTTGGGAGCCTTTCATTAGAACCAATATTAAATTAAGGGCACATTCTCAAATGTTTATGTACATTATGCATGTGTGTTTTAAATCAACTGCAATTTTAAGTAAACATCTATCATTATATTTGACAATTTATATTAGAAGACCTATGTGAAAACTAAGAAGGAAATGCTTATGCATTCATTTTCCATGCTCTTTCAGCATCTGTAAAACTGTGAGGGCTCCAACATATAAATGCTGAGCTGTTAAGGCAATCGTTTGCCATGTCTCCTCAGTACATGGTCTGGGACAAGGCGAGAACAAGAGATGGGGCAGAGGCTGAGTGGCCTGGACCAGAAAAGTAAGCATCAGGAGAGAAAGACAAGGTCCATGCTGGGTCTGAGGAGGTGCACATGGGCAGCTGTTAAATCCAGCCACTGTTCTGACCCTTGGTCAACACCAGTGTAGCTAAAAACCTTTTCTTAAATCCACACTCACATAAGCCAAGAGGCTGGGTCTAGGGAAGGCAATGGGACACTGAGGACTCAGTCTTCCGGATATAAAGCACTCAAAGGGGACAGCAAGGAGGAGGTGAACAACCCTAAGCTTTGTCAGCTAGAAGGGTAAGGATGCTCCCAGAGCCATCTGGTTGGATGGGTTGTTTCACAGGACCCTAATCTTACTAGCAGATGAGCTAAATTCATCCTAAACTAATTGTACTGCTCTACACACAACCTCCACACTCACTCTGTATTCAATGAGCTTCACAAATAAAGCAATGAATTCATTTAATTTGAATTTATCATACTTTCTCTTTCTCTAGCCAGTTACTCCTCCAGTAGCCTATCTATCATTTCTAAAGACACACTGAGTACATAACATTGTAAGGGGAAAAGCACATACCTGACACTTCATCCATCTACTTCCCTCCTGTGAATGCCAAATTACTATACAAGTATCATAGCAAACTCCAGATTCCCCTTGCCTGCCTCCCCCACCCCGTCTCTCTCTCTCTCTCTCTGTCTCTCTCTCTCTCTCTCTCTCTCTCTCTCTCTCTCTCTCTCTCACACACACACACACACACACACACACATTCAACAAGGCACTGCTCCTGACACCGTGCACCTTCAATCCCTAGTCAACACTGAAGAATAGTCACTAATAGTCACTAACACCTGCCTGGCCTATCTCTATGCTCTGGGTCTCGCACACCCACCACCTCAGTCCTAGATGAAATCCTTGCCAACATCATGAAGCCATCTTTAAGAAACTGTTCTAGATTAAAGAACATAGTTTTTCTCTTTAATTTTCTCCACTGTAGACCAAGCAGATTCTTGGGAGAAAAATTTAGTGTTGCTCTAATTTATTCATGACCCCTCTTCCCCACTCCCCCCCTATAAATTAGGATGTGCTCAGATAGAAGGAAGGAAATACATGGATAACAATGGCCTAAACCAGTGGTGGGCAAACCGCGGCTCGCGAGCCACATGCGGCTCTTTGGCCCCTTGAGTGTGGCTCTTCCACAAAATACCACGTGCGGGAACGCACGTACAGTGCGATTAAAACTTCGTGGCCCATGCGCAGAAGTCGGTTTTCGGCCTGGGCAAGTCTATTTTGAAGAAGTGGTTCAGAAGTGGGGGGTGTCGGTCGGTCGGTCTGGCTACGGGAGACGCAGCACAGGCAGGCCGCGGGATACGCAGCGTGGGGGAGCTAAATTGTAAGGAATTTAATTTTATCAATAAATAATATCGTTATTAAGTATGATATCAAGTTTTATTCAACGTACCTATAGTTTAACTAAGACTTAAAACTTTAAGTAAAGTTTATTAAGTTAATTTTAGGGAACGTTGTAGAGTGAAAGAAGATGTAGTGTTGAGGATTGAGAAAGGTATGTTGAGATGGCTTGGACATATAGAGAGGATGAACGAAATGAGATAGACGCAACAAGTATACAAGACGAGTGTGGATGGGAGAGTTGGAAGGGGTCGACCTCAGCGA
Source organism: Myotis brandtii (assembly GCF_000412655.1). Classification (NCBI taxonomy): domain Eukaryota; kingdom Metazoa; phylum Chordata; class Mammalia; order Chiroptera; family Vespertilionidae; genus Myotis; species Myotis brandtii. Next base: position 2,976,118 of record NW_005355461.1, on the reverse strand, counting down.
ACGTACCTCAATCAGATTGAGGACGTTTTTAGCAAAGGCCAGCTTAGGAGTACCCTAATTAAGTTAATAACAATGTACCTACCTATATAGTTTAAGTTTAAAAAATTTGGCTCTCAAAAGAAATTTCAATCGTTGTACTGTTGATATTTGCCTCTGTTGACTAATGAGTTTGCCGACCACTGGCCTAAACCATCGTTGACCTTTCTAAAAATTCCTTATAAAGTAAGCCTAGAGTTGCTTTGACCTCTCAGCAATGTCGAGAAGGACCCAGGTTCTTCTTATTCTACTACTTCACCATCCTTAGCATGTTGGCATTAATCTATAATGATAAAAGCGCAATATGCTAATTAGACTGGACAGCCGAACGACCTTCCAGATGTCATTCCAGACGAAGCCTCGGTGGTGGGGGCCGAGGCAGAGGCAGTTAGGGATGATTAGGCAGGCAGAAAGAGTGGTTAGGGGCAATCAGGCCAGCAGTTAGGGGCGATCAGGCAGGCAGGCGAGCAGTTAGGGGTGATCAGGCAGGCAGGCGAGCAGTTAGGAGATAGTGGTCTCAAATTGCAAGAGGGTGTAGGCCAGGCTAAGGGACCCCCCACCCCGTGCACAATTTTGTGCACCAGGCCTCTAGTTTTCAATATTGCCTCCAGTTTCAAAATGGCTACTACAGTCCCAGGCATCATGTCTTCATGTGGCAGTGCCTCATACAGGAAAAAGAATGATTGAGGTTAAAAAAAATATATTAATCGCTCTCTTTCAGTAACCTCAGTCTTTTTAACCAAAGAAACAAATATTTATCAAAAGCTCATAAAACTGCCCTGGCTGTTTGGGCTCAGTTAGTTGGGCATTACCCCGTGCACCCACAAGGTTGCTGGTTCGATTCCCAGTTAGAGCTCATGCCCAAGTTGTGAGCTTGATCCCAGGTAGGGGGCGTGCACAAGGCAGTTGATCAATGTTTCTGTTTCTCTGCCTCTCTCTTTCTCTTTCTCCCTCTCCCTTCCTCTCTCTAAAATCAATAAAATAAAATAATTAAAATTAAGAAAAAAAGCTCATAAGACTGCTTTTTACCTTTCAATGGCTGCTGCCCAACCTTAGAACAATATTGGCAAAACAAGTCAAAGGTGTTCATGGGTTAACTCACTGGACATGAGCACACTTCTGCCAAAAGAAAATTGGGAGTTCTTTAGTAAGGAAGAAAAAAGCTAGATATAGAGTAGACAACTTATTATGTCTGCCATGTACCACCACAAGGGTTCTGAGGAATGTCACTGGATATCTGGGCTTCTTTGATCCTTCCTCCCTTTCTCTCTCCCTCCCTTTCTCCTTCCTTCTTTCTTCCCACTGCAAAGGGGCATTTAAGTAAAATAAAAATGTGGCATAATTCTCAGCAAGTTCTATTTATCCCTTCTATGTATAGTTTAGTCCTTTAATAAATAATATTTAAAAATATATTTTCTCTTTAAAAAGCTGTAGAAAAAGAAATTAAATAGCTGAGTTCCTAAAATGTTTTAAAAAGTATATCATACTTCCTTATTTGTTTACTTCGACATTTCAGCTCTGCTTTATTTCAATCTGGGTATCTCAGTTGCTTCGATGGGTAGTTGATACTGTAAATTCAGTTCCTCAGCCCCTCTTTCTGTCAAGAAGTATTTCATTCAACATTTATCGAGGGCCTGATGTCTAAACACTCCAGAAGAGTTGCATATGTAAAGCAACCCTGAAAGTTCCAGAAATAAATATTTAATAATATAAATACATCTATAACATCATTTTGATTTTTAGCTATGAAGTTTTCTTAGAGCAAGGTATGTCAGCCTTTCAAATTATACATCTTGAAATAGCATCTGTGTTCCTCCTTTATTTTCCTATCAATCTACTTTACCCCCTTAAGGTTTTTTTCTTTCCCTTTAAGAGTGACTCTATTTATCTGAATCAATCCATTTATTCCTTATTTTTCAAGTTTAAGTTAACAGATTGAGAGATAGATTATGTCCAAACATCTGCGATGAAACGCTTTACCTGCAACTCCTGCTATGAGTAAAACTAATTTTAATTACATGGTATTTGAAAATTTCTCTCACAGGCGCTGTGAAAGTTTTTAGTGTAAGAACAAGTTATTGCCTAGGCTCTCACTGTTAGGGACACTCTTATTCCAAACAAAAAATACATCATATCACTATATCAGGGTTATAAATAGACCACAGTAAACAGCAGTTTTGATATCATGGATGTTTACGATAGTCACACTTTAAGATTACTGGAAATTTTTATATGTATGCATTGGGTCAATCATAACTTTACAGAGAAAATTAAAAGAGATTATGTTTGCCATTCACTGGGTACCATTACCTAGAAAGACTCCAGAGAGACTAAAATGTAGCTATAAATCATATAACACTATTTAGTAACACCTGGATATTAGGATAGTGAGCTTTCCTGACAATCCCCCAAACTAAAGTTAGTGAGTACCTATCACCCGTAGCAATCACGTGTGCACTACACTTGCATACTCCTAATGTGACAGTCACATTCTTTCCATGGGTCTATTAGGATAGTGAGCTTTCCTGACAATCCCCCAAACTGAAGTTAGTGAGTACTATCACCCATAGTAATCATGTGTGCACTACACTTGCGTACTCCTAATGTGACAGTCACATTCTTTCCATGGGTTCTTTTCCTTTGCCAACCCCTGGAATGTTGGAACCCACAGTACCCCCAGCTCTATTCTCTCCATGAGTCTCATCTACGGCTATACCTTTAACTATTGCTTAATGTAAATGAATCTTAAGTTTGTGTCCCCATTTTACAGCCCACGATGTCCTTTGAATTTTAGGGCCATACTTGCACCTTCCTTCTAGATAATTCCCATATAATCATGGTCAGGTTACACTCAGACAAATCTGCACTCAACCTTTTAATTCTACAAACTTATTTCTGTGTTCACTAACTGGATTCAAAGTGTCACAATCAATTCAATATCAGGATTGAAAACCTCAATTACCCTAAATGCCTCCATCTCCCTTAACCACTCTCTGAAATCATTCACAAATGTCTGAAGTGTCTACTCTGAAATCATTCAAATTTGTCTGACTTCCTCTCATTCTCACTATCATAGATCTAGTACAACTCATCATTCTTTATGGTGATTTTGGTAAATGCCTTTAAAACTTGCCTCCCTCCAATCACTGCTTGTCTCCTTGCCTCCAATCGCTGCTACAGTCGAAACATCCTCTATGCTCCACTTCCGTCTGACAAATATTTATTGAGCAACTTCTGTGTGTCAGGCTTTGAGGTGGGCATTTAGTAGAGAATGCTTATCAAATTACAGACCTACACATGCCCGACTGATGTGGCTCAGTAGTTGAGCGTCAACCTATGAACCAGTCAAGTTCGATTCCCAGTCAGGGCACATGCCCAGGTTGCAGGTTCAGTCCCAGTGTGGGGCGTGCAGGAGGCAGCCGATCAATGATTCTCTCTCATCATTGATGTTTCTATCTCTCTCCATCCCCCTTCCTCTCTGAAATCAATAAAAATATATTTTTCAAAAAAGAAGACCTATACTTCTCAGTGAATTTAGGCTCTCGATCAGGAGAGCCTAAATAAATAAACAGACTATGGCAGCAACTAAGTAAACAAATAAATAGCCCATAGGGGGTGTTTGCTTAAAGAATAATTGCGGGGGGTTACTGTGTATATAGAGTACACACTTAGGAGGTGTCATTTAGAATCAGACCTCTAGGAAGGGAAGAGGCCAGCCACAAAGAGAGTCCAAGAGAAGAGCATAACAAAGGCCAAGGCAAGAAGAGCCTCGAGGACTGGAAGGAGGCTCATGGTGGCTGGGACAGAGTTGACAAGGGGGTGTGTATGAGAGAAGGTGGGAGAGGTGAATAGAGGTGAAGTCACCCACAGCATCCCAGCACTGACCACAAGTCTGTATATAACGTGAAGTGGACTGGATACAGAGAAGGGTTTTCCACAAAGGAGTAACATGATCTAATTTACCTTTTTTGTTTTGTTTTTAAATCACCAGAATTATGTTTCCCAATCCTGATATTAGGGTCAATCCCCTGCATCAAAAGAGTTCCATGGCTCCTGATGAAGGGGGTGACCACATGTTCTAGTTTGTTCAAGTGAGTCCTGGTTTTTGCCTGTTGCCCTAGTATAATTAGTAATAGTCCCTTCCTTTCTCTCTCATAAGCGTCCTACCCAGACCATAAATTGTATGGTAAACTTACTGATAGGATATACAGTAAAATAGTCTCTAGGCTGATATTCAAGGCTCTTCTGATCCTGGTCCCAACTCACCTCTCTTCCCTCTCATCCCCTTTGAATTTTAGAAACATACTTCCACCTTCCTTCTAGGTAATCCCTGTATATTCAGGGTCAGATTATACTCAGACAAATCTGAACACAACCTTTTATCCTACAAGCTCACTTCTCCCCCGTCACATCACTACCTTACGGTGTTCTGGTCACTGTGAAGTGTGGCTGGCAGTATCCTGAATGGGACGGGTGTCTTCCACTGCTCTGCCTTTGTTCCTGTGACTGCCTCAGGACCATCTCATGACTAGTAGCCAGACCTGGGAGACCTTCTAGAAACCAGGAAGAATGAATAGCTTCCCCTCTGCACTTGGTTAGCACCTCTATTATGCCATTTATCACAACTATTTTCCCTGCTAGAACAGTAGGAACCTAGTGGCAAGGACAGCACCTCCTCTTGTAGGTTTTGGGTCCTCATCACCCACTGCATGCCTGGTCCACAGCTGGTACTTGATATATGATTGCTAGATGAATTATTTAATATGAAAGCGACATAAAATACACAAATAATATTTAATATCAAAGCAACATAAAATACATATACCAATAAGGTTGAACAATGTGATTTTAAAATTAATTTATCTGTAAGCCTTAAAACATTGTTGCCTTCACATCTATTTTCATTCTCTAAATTCATCCCACTGCTTAATGTAGCCCGTTCATTAGGAAGTAACAATAAAGTTTTAATAAATGGCTAGAAGTAAAAAATCTTTATAGGCCTCGAAGAAGTCTAGTTTTAGGAAACGAAACGATTTCTAAATAACTGTGAAACTGAAATAAAACAGATGGAGGTATTAACAAAAGGTAATTTCACACTCACCACTCTTAAACAATCCGGAACACATCCTGCTCAGAAGAAGTTTTTGACGCAACTGCAAAACTTCAGCTTCCAGGGTTTCAACTCTAGATCTCCACTCCGACTCCTGCCCCGACACGACCCTCGCAAGGTGCTCTGTGTGTTCTCTGCTGCTTCTGTCTGCTGGCTTTGAGCGGATAATCGCCAAGGCCAGAGCCAGCTTTGCAGTTCTCAGGTACCATACTTGATTATCCGTCCTGGCTTCTGTCCCTATGGGGCAATAAGAAAGAAAGTTATGGAAGTGCCTTTTAACTTCTGCACTGCATGTCATTTGCTCAAAATTGATTTTGCAGAGTAACACTAATTAATAAGTTTATAATACCAGTTGACACCAAGTAACAGAAAAAAAACTTCCCAGGAACTGAAAGCATTATGAAAAATATGCAGAAGAAAAATCTATGCACATGCATATTAAGTTTATTAATATTAAAAACAATAGGTTCAGACAATTTGACAAATTCTTGGGATGGAAAACACATACATTAATTCACTTAGTGATATCTAACAAATGGCATACATCAGAGTGTCTCTCTCTCTCTCTCTCTCTCTCACACACACACACACACACACACACACACATGTGGTCCCATTCCCCCAAAAATTCTAATTCAGTAAGTCAGGGGTAGAGCTGATACTTTTTTATAACTTTTTTTATTTTTCAATTACAGTTGACATACAATATTATAGTAGTTTCAGGTGTACAACATAGCAATTAGACATTTATATAACTTACAAAATGGTCACCCCGATGAGTCTAGTACCTGTCTGACACCATGCATAGCTATTATAATATTGACTAGAGGCCCGGTGCACAAAAATTTGTGCACTTGGCGGGGGAGGGGGGGTCCCTCAGCCCGGCCTGGGCCCTCTCGCAACCTGGGACCCCATGGGAGATGACCACCTGCTGGCTTAGGCCCGCTCCCTGAGGGATTGGTCCTAAGATGGCAATCAGACATCCCTCTGGCAGCCTGGCAGTCTGGCAGCCCTCGCGGGATGTCCACTTGCCAGCGGGGAGCAGGCCTAAGCTGCAGTCAGACATCCTTAGCGCTGCTGAGGAGGCGGGAGAGGCTCCTACCACCACCGCTGTACTGGCAGCCGTCAGCCTGGCTTGTGGCTGAGCAGAGCTCCCCCTGTGGGAGCGCACTGACCACCAG
>NW_005355461.1:2962134-2969384 GCF_000412655.1 Myotis brandtii | reverse complement strand
CCGTTTTCAGGCTGGCGGGCGACTGAAGCTCCCAGCCTCTCCTTTTTTTCTTTTCTTTTTTTATTCTAGGATTTATTTACCTTCTACAATTGAAACACTGTTGCTTCCGGAGCTCAAAGCCCGGCCATGGCAGGCAGGGAACCTTGGCTTCCTCCATCACTGGAGCAAGCAAGCCTCCTGCTCGCTTCAGCTGCGTGGCTGCTGGCCGCCATTTTTGTTGGCAGTTAATTTGCATATCGCCCTGATTAGCCAATGGGAAGCGTAGCGGAGGTATGGTTAATTACCCTTTTTGTCTTTTATTAGATAGGATGATATTGTCTATGCCAGCCATGGGCAAACTACGGCCTGCGGGCCGGATCCAGCCCGTTTGAAATGAATAAAATTAAAAAAAAAAAGACTGTACCTTTTTATGCAATGATGTTTACTTTGAATTTATATTAGTTCACACAAACACTCCATCCATGCTTTTGTTCCGGCCCTCCGGTCCAGTTTAAGAATCCATTGTGGCCCTTGAGTCAAAAAGTTTGCCCACACCTGGTCTATGCTGTACTTTGCAACCCTGTGACTGTTTTTATAACTGGCAATCTGTACATCTTAATCCCTTCCCTTTTTCACCCATTCTCTTAGCCCCCCTCCCATCTGGAAGCCATCAAAATGTTCTCTGTATCTATGATTTTGTTTCTATCTTCTCTGTTCATTTATTTTGTTTTTTAGATTCCACATATCAGTGAAATCATATGGTATTTGTCTTTCTCTGTCTGGCTTATTTCACATAGCAAAATACCCTCTAGGTTCATCCATGTAGTCGCATATGTCAAGATTTCATTCTTCTTTTTGTCTACTATTCCATTGTATATATGTACCATGTCTTCTTTATCCATTCGTTTATCAAAGGACACTTAGGTTGCTTCTATATCTTGGCTATCGTAAGTAATGCTGTAATGAACATAGGGGAGCATATGTCTTTTTGAATTAGTATTTTGGAAATCTTCAGGTGAATACCCAGAATTGCTAAGACATATGTAAGTCCTAGTTTTATAGTAGTTTTGAGCAACTTCCATACTGTTTTCCATAATGGCTGCAGCAATTTGCAATCCCACCAGCAGTGCACAAGTGTTCCCTTTTCTCCACATCCTCACCAACACTTATTTGTTTTTGTTTACTTATTAATAGCAATTCTGGCAGTTGTGAGGTGATCTCTCATTGGGTTTAAATTTGCATTTCCCTGATGATTAGTAGTGTTGAGCATCTATTGGCCATCTGTATGTCCTCATTGGAGAAATGTCTATTCAGGTCTTCTGCTATTTTTTAATTTATTGTTTATTTTTTTATGTTAAGTAGTATGAGTTCCTCATATATTTGGGATATTAACTCCTTACTGAATGTATCATTTCCAAATGCCTTCTTCCACTCAACAGGTAGTCTTTTCGTTGCTAATGGTTTCTTCATTGTGCAAAACTCTTTAGTTTGATATAGTCTCATTGGGTTTTTTTGTTTCCCTTGTCTGAGGAGACATATCTAATAACTGTATTTATTACTATCGATGTTAAAATTTTTACTGCCTACGTTATTACTCCAGGAGTTTTATGGGTTCAGGTCTTACATCTTTAATCCATTTTTAGTTTATTCTTGTATAGGGTGTAAGAAAATGATCCAGTTTCTTTCTTTGGCATGCGTATGTTCAGTTTTCTCAACACCATTTATTAAAAAGACTGTCTTTATCCCACTGTATATTCTTGCCTCCTTTTCATAGATTAATTGACCATGTAGGTGTGGGTTTATTTCTGGGTTCTCTATTTTGTTTCATTGAACTTTATGTATGTTTTTATACTAGTACTATGCTGTTTTGATTATTATAGTCTTGTAGTATACTTTAATATCAGGTAGAGTGATACCTCCAACTTTATTCTTCTTTCTCAATACCACTTTAGATATTTGGGGTCTTTGTGGTTCCTATCCTCCATGTGCCATTAGCAAGGTAAAGATAATTCTATTTCTCCTAAAATGTTGTGGGAGAAAAAAAGATGAGCTTCCTAAATATATTCTCTGTTTTGTTTTTTTTAAATATATTTTATTGATTTTTTACAGAGAGGAAGGGAGAGAGATAGATAGTTAGAAACATCGATGAGAGAGAAACATCGATCAGCCGCCTCCTGCACATCTCCTACTGGGGATGTGCCCGCATCCCAGGTACATGCCCTTGACTGGAATCGAACCTGGGACCTTTCAGTCCGCAGGCCGACGCTCTATCCACTGAGCCAAACCAGTTTCGGCGATATTCTCTGTTTTATTTAGGAAAGATCAGTATTAACTTTCAGAAAACCTGTTTTTTTTTAATTATCTTGCACTTTTTTTCCTTTTTTAAAATTAAATTTATTGGGGTCACATTGGTTAGTAAGATTATATAGGTTTCAAATACAGATTTCTATAATATATGATCTATATATTGCATTGTGGGTCCACCACACAAAGTCAAATCTTCTGTCACCATATATTTAAAAACTTTTTAAATATTCAATTGATGCTCAAATAATTATAGTAAATAATTAAAATGAACATTTAATGTTCCCCTAAGATATATAGTGTCCTTGAATTCTTAATAGCTGAAAATATAAAATTTTAACAGTCTTTTTAAAATAGAGTCTTCTTTCAAAAGTGTTTTATTTTTCTTTGCATTTGAGAACAGGGCTTTGAAAAATCTAGTCACATTCCTTAAGATCCCTGGATTCTCCTTCAAGCAATCTATAATAATAAAAGCATAATATGCTAATTAGACAGGACATCCTTTGGGATGAAGCCGGGGCTGCAGGTCCCTGGAGCCTGCCGGCAGCCGGAGGGAAGCCCGGATCCTGGGTGCCAGAGGGAAGCCGGTGCCAGCAGCCAGGGGAAGGAAGGCCTACTCTTGCACGAATTTCATGCATCGGGCTTCTAGTATGTACATAAACAGCTACTCTGCAAACAGTATTTTGACAATATTTACTGCCCAATTTCTCATACCCTCACTTTTCTCTACTATAATTTGCCATCAACTAACCAACTCTCTAAACTGTCAAAACTATTTTGAATTATAATCCTAAATTCTAAAATTAGTTAATCTCCAAGATCACTGATGAAAATTCTGTATAAGAGCCCCAGATCACTCCTATACAGGACTGGTGGAAGTTTAAATAAGATAACCATTCAGGAGAATAATTCCTTAATATGTATCAAACACCTTCAAGTATTTATCCCCTTTGGTCCAGAATAGGTTCTAACATTTTAATTTAAGATTTTATCTTAAAGAAACGATCAGAGCTATGTACAAAACTTCATGCTCATAGATCATCTTATAGGATAATTTATAATTAACAAAAAATCCCACCAAAACCTAAAACAAAACCTATCACCAGTTTGAATATCTAACAATAGATACATTCATTAAATTATGACCTATTATACAATTCAATTGAAAATGTTTTTGAAAACATTTCAAAGTATGTGAACATATTTCCCACATGATGTTAACTGCAGAGTTAAACATAAGCATAAACGCAGTAAAATTGGACATTTGAGGGAAAATATCTACAGAGATTGAAATATTGATAGATTTAGAAACAGTTGGGAAGGACGGATGGGGAGAAAGAAGAGGAAGAGGGAAGGGGGAAGGAGAAAGGTAAACTAGAGTTACTTACCAAAATACAAATGATACATTGACTATGAGTTGAAGAAGTCTAATCTTATGTTCTTGTGTATACTTTTCTATAGTTTCCAAGTATTTCACAATGAACCTTATAAAACATATTACATAAGACATAAAAATGTCTTAATACTAATCCTACAGAAATATTCTCTATTCTATTTTTCGAAGTAAAAATTATAGGAAAAATGAAGACAGGATTTTAATAAAGCCCCAGAACTTTACACCAATCATTTTATGGCTGTGATAAGAAGCTCTAGCCCATAGAGCTCATGTCCTGAATTCTGAGATGTCCTTTAACTATAAAACACAACATCAGTCCAACAGCAGCTTGGGAAATAACAGTACATTAAACATACTCAAATATGTTAACCTAGCAACAAAGTCCTTTCAAAATTGAGCAAACATAGTCAGTAAAATGAGAATTTTGTCTCCCAAATTCTCTAATCTCCCTTCCTGATCAGATTTCCCCAAAGTCTACTAAGTTTGTGAAGTTCAGAGCTCTCCATGTTCACAAGTAGAGCTGTGTACAAAACTTTATTCCCATAGATAATCTTTAGAATAATTACCAAAAAATCGTTCAGATGTGTTTGGTGTTTCTTCAACTAATTCAAAGCACACAATATGTTTTGGAGGTGGGCACAAAGCTTTCCAATATGCCCAAGCAGCAAGCTACTCGCCACCACAGCCCTGAAGCAGGAGCACTGACTGGCTTGTAGTAAGAACTCTACTAAGTACCGGAATGAGTGAATAAATGAATGAGCATATCAATGTAGGTCAGGCAGTCACAGATAGCTGCTTGACCAGTTCTTAATCCTGGCTCTCATCAGTAAATCTCTGTAGATTACATACTAGGGAGAATGGCATTGGAGGGGGAATGGATTGGGCGGGGAATTTAATTAGTTAACCTAAAGGTCTCATGTCTCCTTCACTGTAGGGAGCGGCTATAGGGTTAAGCCTCAGACTGACCTGTTGGCACAGCCAAAAACAAGTCACAGCTTAGAGGGCACAGCTCTCTTAGCATAATTAAGCTTGACCTTAAAATGCTCCCTAGATCTTACCTGGGTAGCTAATGGGCTGTGGGAGGTGCAAGTGCTGCCAAAACAAGTGAAACTCACAAGAACATTGTAACTATGGTGACCACTGCCTTGTTTACCTCTGGCTATAAAATAAAGGCTCAGCTTGCCTGGGTTTCTCTCTGTGGCCTCAGCCAGGCACAGGAGGTCCACAGAGCCCCAGCTTGTTCTCTTTGTCTTTTCTACATCCTTCGCTGCCCCCCCTCCCCGCCCTCACCCCAGGCTCACCGAACCCTTGGCTGTGCTGGCCCGGCACACTTCACTTTGTGATGTGTCCTTCCTTGACTACTTCCAGTGATTATACTCCCTCTAAACTTATGCCTTTCTACAGTATAACTTTAAACTTTCATCCAAACAATTTCTGAGTAAAGAAAATATATGAAATCTAGTTCATACAGAGGTTTATTAGGTCTGAGTTGGTAAACTATAAGGGAGAAAGCCAGATTTTACTTCATTGTGAACCCTACAATAAATACAGTAATTGCCTTCTCCCTCAAAGCAAGAAACTGAAGAACATTGACTGAACATTACCTAAGTCACTGAGATAAATATGATGAGGACAAGAGTCTATGAGGAAGTCCTCATATACCATGGTGACGGAATGTGCATTTATCAGATATTGGTCTGGGGCACAGCAAAGCTCTGAGAATGCCAGAAAAGTAAGTTATTATTAAGATTTTTTTAGAGAATTAGTTTTAGTAAACATACAGAGTCTAACATACAATTTTTGGATTAGATCCAGCTGACAAACCCCCGATTATTGGTATAGTTTCAATAATACTGTATTGTGAAGTGCTCAGCAGATTAACATCATGTGAAATTTTAAATTGAAAAATCAGGAGTTAGTCAAGATTTCAAAACTCTCCACTTGAATTATTAAGGTGGCCTTTAAATGCCTTTTCAGCAAAGAAAGTCTGAGCATGACAAGAGGCTAGTAAGGATAAAAAAGATGCTTGTTTTATTATTTCTTTCTGTTTCATTTCCCTCAAAACAGGCCAATTAACTATCATTTTCCTCTTTTTGAAAGTTAACTAATCACAGATTTTAATTGTCTATAGAGTCTCTTAACACTGCTTTCTTTAAAAAAAAAAATATTTTATTGATTTCAGAGAGGAAGGGAGAGGGAGAGAGAATAATTGATTGGCTGCTTCCTGCATGCCCCCTACTGGGGATCAAGCCTGCAACCCAAGCAGGTGCCCTGATTGGAATCTAACCCTGATCTCCTGGTTCATAAATCAATGCACAACCACTGAGCCACACCAGCAGGGCAACACTGCTTTATTTTTACACAAACTCCCACCCCTCACCTTTTGATTCCTAAATACTTCTTTTTTTGGCATATTAAGTATTTTCTCTGGATTCTGGCAAGTTAACTAGTGAAGAATTTCACACAGGAAGACACATCAAACACATTTTATAAATCAGCAAATAGTACACTGATTCAGAAATACAGAGTCACATATGTACAGCACAGCAGCAATCATTTTCCACTATGTAAGTCCCACAGGAAGAAAGGAGACCTGACACCTACTATTTGCACATATTTTTTTTAAATAATTTGAAAGAATTACAGGTGTTTCCTAGTTAAACTACTAGTATTTCATACAGTGATGTGGACATAATACTCATCACCAAAACAAGTTATATTGTTCTTTAGGGCACAAAAAATTATCTGATAATCAACCCAACTTAAATCTATACCCTCTACAAATCTGAAATCTTTATGAGGCTACACTTTGGAAATGGAAAAAAGTTAAAGAAGATTATAGAATGAAGATTATAGAATAAAGCCAGAAACCTAAGAAACACCCAGAAGAGGCAATTGAGAGAGGGTCAGCCAGCCCCAGGACAGAGGAACAGCTGGCTTCTGGGAACCAGCAAGCCAGGGCTAAGCTTCAAGAAAAACAAGAGTGAAGAGGGGAGTAGACAAGGCACAACGCCCTCTGGAAAAGGTGCATGACCCTATCATAAGGAAAAGGTACATGACCCTATCATAAGAAGTCCCACTTTGTGAGTGACACATTAGAAAATAAGATGTGTTTTGCAGCGACTATTATGTAACGTCGTCCTAGACTTCACTTTTGTGTACACTTCAGATATGAACTCAAGAAAGCACAAGCAGCCCCACAGAAACATTTTCTTTAAGGCTCATTTTTAATGCTTAAAAAGCGCTCTAATTCTCATCTGTTTCACTTACTTAAATCTCACCAAGGGGAGCACCACAGCAACTGACAATGCTTCACAGCTTCTCACAGGGCTTCATTTTACAGGTAATCCAATATTTCTTTAACTTTCTACTTAGATTTGCATTTAAAAGATAGAGTTCTACTTTTTCTAGCCTATTAGAGAGGAACTGTTTCACAAATATTGAGCACTTTGATTCTAGACATTCTCTAGCACATGATGTCCTTTTCATGTTTATCCCTTTAAACTCAACTTCTCAACTTGCTCCAAACACACACACACACACACACACACACACACACACACACACACAC
>NW_005355461.1:2951006-2960272 GCF_000412655.1 Myotis brandtii | reverse complement strand
AATGATGTTTACTTTGAATTTATATTAGTTCACACAAACACTCCATCCATGCTTTTGTTCCGGCCCTCCGGTCCAGTTTAAGAATCCATTGTGGCCCTTGTGTCAAAAAGTTTGCCCACACCTGGTCTATGCTGTACTTTGCAACCCTGTGACTGTTTTTATAACTGGCAATCTGTACATCTTAATCCCTTCCCTTTTTCACCCATTCCCTTAGCCCCCCTCCCATCTGGAAGCCATCAAAATGTTCTCTGTATCTATGATTTTGTTTCTATCTTCTCTGTTCATTTATTTTGTTTTTTAGATTCCACATATCAGTGAAATCATATGGTATTTGTCTTTCTCTGTCTGGCTTATTTCACATAGCAAAATACCCTCTAGGTTCATCCATGTAGTCGCATATGTCAAGATTTCATTCTTCTTTTTGTCTACTATTCCATTGTATATATGTACCATGTCTTCTTTATCCATTCGTTTATCAAAGGACACTTAGGTTGCTTCTATATCTTGGCTATCGTAAGTAATGCTGTAATGAACATAGGGGAGCATATGTCTTTTTGAATTAGTATTTTGGAAATCTTCAGGTGAATACCCAGAATTGCTAAGACATATGTAAGTCCTAGTTTTATAGTAGTTTTGAGCAACTTCCATACTGTTTTCCATAATGGCTGCAGCAATTTGCAATCCCACCAGCAGTGCACAAGTGTTCCCTTTTCTCCACATCCTCACCAACACTTATTTGTTTTTGTTTACTTATTAATAGCAATTCTGGCAGTTGTGAGGTGATCTCTCATTGGGTTTAAATTTGCATTTCCCTGATGATTAGTAGTGTTGAGCATCTATTGGCCATCTGTATGTCCTCATTGGAGAAATGTCTATTCAGGTCTTCTGCTATTTTTTAATTTATTGTTTATTTTTTTATGTTAAGTAGTATGAGTTCCTCATATATTTGGGATATTAACTCCTTACTGAATGTATCATTTCCAAATGCCTTCTTCCACTCAACAGGTAGTCTTTTCGTTGCTAATGGTTTCTTCATTGTGCAAAACTCTTTAGTTTGATATAGTCTCATTGGGTTTTTTTGTTTCCCTTGTCTGAGGAGACATATCTAATAACTGTATTTATTACTATCGATGTTAAAATTTTTACTGCCTACGTTATTACTCCAGGAGTTTTATGGGTTCAGGTCTTACATCTTTAATCCATTTTTAGTTTATTCTTGTATAGGGTGTAAGAAAATGATCCAGTTTCTTTCTTTGGCATGCGTATGTTCAGTTTTCTCAACACCATTTATTAAAAAGACTGTCTTTATCCCACTGTATATTCTTGCCTCCTTTTCATAGATTAATTGACCATGTAGGTGTGGGTTTATTTCTGGGTTCTCTATTTTGTTTCATTGAACTTTATGTATGTTTTTATACTAGTACTATGCTGTTTTGATTATTATAGTCTTGTAGTATACTTTAATATCAGGTAGAGTGATACCTCCAACTTTATTCTTCTTTCTCAATACCACTTTAGATATTTGGGGTCTTTGTGGTTCCTATCCTCCATGTGCCATTAGCAAGGTAAAGATAATTCTATTTCTCCTAAAATGTTGTGGGAGAAAAAAAGATGAGCTTCCTAAATATATTCTCTGTTTTGTTTTTTTTAAATATATTTTATTGATTTTTTACAGAGAGGAAGGGAGAGAGATAGATAGTTAGAAACATCGATGAGAGAGAAACATCGATCAGCCGCCTCCTGCACATCTCCTACTGGGGATGTGCCCGCATCCCAGGTACATGCCCTTGACTGGAATCGAACCTGGGACCTTTCAGTCCGCAGGCCGACGCTCTATCCACTGAGCCAAACCAGTTTCGGCGATATTCTCTGTTTTATTTAGGAAAGATCAGTATTAACTTTCAGAAAACCTGTTTTTTTTTAATTATCTTGCACTTTTTTTCCTTTTTTAAAATTAAATTTATTGGGGTCACATTGGTTAGTAAGATTATATAGGTTTCAAATACAGATTTCTATAATATATGATCTATATATTGCATTGTGGGTCCACCACACAAAGTCAAATCTTCTGTCACCATATATTTAAAAACTTTTTAAATATTCAATTGATGCTCAAATAATTATAGTAAATAATTAAAATGAACATTTAATGTTCCCCTAAGATATATAGTGTCCTTGAATTCTTAATAGCTGAAAATATAAAATTTTAACAGTCTTTTTAAAATAGAGTCTTCTTTCAAAAGTGTTTTATTTTTCTTTGCATTTGAGAACAGGGCTTTGAAAAATCTAGTCACATTCCTTAAGATCCCTGGATTCTCCTTCAAGCAATCTATAATAATAAAAGCATAATATGCTAATTAGACAGGACATCCTTTGGGATGAAGCCGGGGCTGCAGGTCCCTGGAGCCTGCCGGCAGCCGGAGGGAAGCCCGGATCCTGGGTGCCAGAGGGAAGCCGGTGCCAGCAGCCAGGGGAAGGAAGGCCTACTCTTGCACGAATTTCATGCATCGGGCTTCTAGTATGTACATAAACAGCTACTCTGCAAACAGTATTTTGACAATATTTACTGCCCAATTTCTCATACCCTCACTTTTCTCTACTATAATTTGCCATCAACTAACCAACTCTCTAAACTGTCAAAACTATTTTGAATTATAATCCTAAATTCTAAAATTAGTTAATCTCCAAGATCACTGATGAAAATTCTGTATAAGAGCCCCAGATCACTCCTATACAGGACTGGTGGAAGTTTAAATAAGATAACCATTCAGGAGAATAATTCCTTAATATGTATCAAACACCTTCAAGTATTTATCCCCTTTGGTCCAGAATAGGTTCTAACATTTTAATTTAAGATTTTATCTTAAAGAAACGATCAGAGCTATGTACAAAACTTCATGCTCATAGATCATCTTATAGGATAATTTATAATTAACAAAAAATCCCACCAAAACCTAAAACAAAACCTATCACCAGTTTGAATATCTAACAATAGATACATTCATTAAATTATGACCTATTATACAATTCAATTGAAAATGTTTTTGAAAACATTTCAAAGTATGTGAACATATTTCCCACATGATGTTAACTGCAGAGTTAAACATAAGCATAAACGCAGTAAAATTGGACATTTGAGGGAAAATATCTACAGAGATTGAAATATTGATAGATTTAGAAACAGTTGGGAAGGACGGATGGGGAGAAAGAAGAGGAAGAGGGAAGGGGGAAGGAGAAAGGTAAACTAGAGTTACTTACCAAAATACAAATGATACATTGACTATGAGTTGAAGAAGTCTAATCTTATGTTCTTGTGTATACTTTTCTATAGTTTCCAAGTATTTCACAATGAACCTTATAAAACATATTACATAAGACATAAAAATGTCTTAATACTAATCCTACAGAAATATTCTCTATTCTATTTTTCGAAGTAAAAATTATAGGAAAAATGAAGACAGGATTTTAATAAAGCCCCAGAACTTTACACCAATCATTTTATGGCTGTGATAAGAAGCTCTAGCCCATAGAGCTCATGTCCTGAATTCTGAGATGTCCTTTAACTATAAAACACAACATCAGTCCAACAGCAGCTTGGGAAATAACAGTACATTAAACATACTCAAATATGTTAACCTAGCAACAAAGTCCTTTCAAAATTGAGCAAACATAGTCAGTAAAATGAGAATTTTGTCTCCCAAATTCTCTAATCTCCCTTCCTGATCAGATTTCCCCAAAGTCTACTAAGTTTGTGAAGTTCAGAGCTCTCCATGTTCACAAGTAGAGCTGTGTACAAAACTTTATTCCCATAGATAATCTTTAGAATAATTACCAAAAAATCGTTCAGATGTGTTTGGTGTTTCTTCAACTAATTCAAAGCACACAATATGTTTTGGAGGTGGGCACAAAGCTTTCCAATATGCCCAAGCAGCAAGCTACTCGCCACCACAGCCCTGAAGCAGGAGCACTGACTGGCTTGTAGTAAGAACTCTACTAAGTACCGGAATGAGTGAATAAATGAATGAGCATATCAATGTAGGTCAGGCAGTCACAGATAGCTGCTTGACCAGTTCTTAATCCTGGCTCTCATCAGTAAATCTCTGTAGATTACATACTAGGGAGAATGGCATTGGAGGGGGAATGGATTGGGCGGGGAATTTAATTAGTTAACCTAAAGGTCTCATGTCTCCTTCACTGTAGGGAGCGGCTATAGGGTTAAGCCTCAGACTGACCTGTTGGCACAGCCAAAAAAAAGTCACAGCTTAGAGGGCACAGCTCTCTTAGCATAAGTAAGCTTGACCTTAAAATGCTCCCTAGATCTTACCTGGGTAGCTAATGGGCTGTGGGAGGTGCAAGTGCTGCCAAAACAAGTGAAACTCACAAGAACATTGTAACTATGGTGACCACTGCCTTGTTTACCTCTGGCTATAAAATAAAGGCTCAGCTTGCCTGGGTTTCTCTCTGTGGCCTCAGCCAGGCACAGGAGGTCCACAGAGCCCCAGCTTGTTCTCTTTGTCTTTTCTACATCCTTCGCTGCCCCCCCTCCCCGCCCTCACCCCAGGCTCACCGAACCCTTGGCTGTGCTGGCCCAGCACACTTCACTTTGTGATGTGTCCTTTCTTGACTACTTCCAGGGATTATACTCCCTCTAAACTTATGCCTTTCTACAGTATAACTTTAAACTTTCATCCAAACAATTTCTGAGTAAAGAAAATATATGAAATCTAGTTCATACAGAGGTTTATTAGGTCTGAGTTGGTAAACTATAAGGGAGAAAGCCAGATTTTACTTCATTGTGAACCCTACAATAAATACAGTAATTGCCTTCTCCCTCAAAGCAAGAAACTGAAGAACATTGACTGAACATTACCTAAGTCACTGAGATAAATATGATGAGGACAAGAGTCTATGAGGAAGTCCTCATATACCATGGTGACGGAATGTGCATTTATCAGATATTGGTCTGGGGCACAGCAAAGCTCTGAGAATGCCAGAAAAGTAAGTTATTATTAAGATTTTTTTAGAGAATTAGTTTTAGTAAACATACAGAGTCTAACATACAATTTTTGGATTAGATCCAGCTGACAAACCCCCGATTATTGGTATAGTTTCAATAATACTGTATTGTGAAGTGCTCAGCAGATTAACATCATGTGAAATTTTAAATTGAAAAATCAGGAGTTAGTCAAGATTTCAAAACTCTCCACTTGAATTATTAAGGTGGCCTTTAAATGCCTTTTCAGCAAAGAAAGTCTGAGCATGACAAGAGGCTAGTAAGGATAAAAAAGATGCTTGTTTTATTATTTCTTTCTGTTTCATTTCCCTCAAAACAGGCCAATTAACTATCATTTTCCTCTTTTTGAAAGTTAACTAATCACAGATTTTAATTGTCTATAGAGTCTCTTAACACTGCTTTCTTTTTTAAAAAAATATATTTTATTGATTTCAGAGAGGAAGGGAGAGGGAGAGAGAATAATTGATTGGCTGCTTCCTGCATGCCCCCTACTGGGGATCGAGCCTGCAACCCAAGCAGGTGCCCTGATTGGAATCTAACCCTGATCTCCTGGTTCATAAATCAATGCACAACCACTGAGCCACACCAGCGGGGCAACACTGCTTTATTTTTACACAAACTCCCACCCCTCACCTTTTGATTCCTAAATACTTCTTTTTTTGGCATATTAAGTATTTTCTCTGGATTCTGGCAAGTTAACTAGTGAAGAATTTCACACAGGAAGACACATCAAACACATTTTATAAATCAGCAAATAGTACACTGATTCAGAAATACAGAGTCACATATGTACAGCACAGCAGCAATCATTTTCCACTATGTAAGTCCCACAGGAAGAAAGGAGACCTGACACCTACTATTTGCACATATTTTTTTTAAATAATTTGAAAGAATTACAGGTGTTTCCTAGTTAAACTACTAGTATTTCATACAGTGATGTGGACATAATACTCATCACCAAAACAAGTTATATTGTTCTTTAGGGTACAAAAAATTATCTGATAATCAACCCAACTTAAATCTATACCCTCTACAAATCTGAAATCTTTATGAGGCTACACTTTGGAAATGGAAAAAAGTTAAAGAAGATTATAGAATGAAGATTATAGAATAAAGCCAGAAACCTAAGAAACACCCAGAAGAGGCAATTGAGAGAGGGTCAGCCAGCCCCAGGACAGAGGAACAGCTGGCTTCTGGGAACCAGCAAGCCAGGGCTAAGCTTCAAGAAAAACAAGAGTGAAGAGGGGAGTAGACAAGGCACAACGCCCTCTGGAAAAGGTGCATGACCCTATCATAAGGAAAAGGTACATGACCCTATCATAAGAAGTCCCACTTTGTGAGTGACACATTAGAAAATAAGATGTGTTTTGCAGCGACTATTATGTAACGTCGTCCTAGACTTCACTTTTGTGTACACTTCAGATATGAACTCAAGAAAGCACAAGCAGCCCCACAGAAACATTTTCTTTAAGGCTCATTTTTAATGCTTAAAAAGCGCTCTAATTCTCATCTGTTTCACTTACTTAAATCTCACCAAGGGGAGCACCACAGCAACTGACAATGCTTCACAGCTTCTCACAGGGCTTCATTTTACAGGTAATCCAATATTTCTTTAACTTTCTACTTAGATTTGCATTTAAAAGATAGAGTTCTACTTTTTCTAGCCTATTAGAGAGGAACTGTTTCACAAATATTGAGCACTTTGATTCTAGACATTCTCTAGCACATGATGTCCTTTTCATGTTTATCCCTTTAAACTCAACTTCTCAACTTGCTCCAAACACACACACACACACACACACACACACACACACACACACACACACTATTGCCTTTGTTGTAAGTCAGTCATCACTCAGGACTGGTCCTCATGCTTTCCACTACAACTATCTGTTCCCACCTGTGCCTTCCCAGAATGTCAACTTAGTTCAATGACTGCATATCCTCCGAAGTCAGACAGTGACAGACTCACCTACTTTCACAGCACAGAAGTTGCATCCTATATCAATACAAAGCTCTTCTCTACCAAGAACGTGTCAATTCACAGGATCCATGCTACCTATTCCTGTCCCACTTGGTAGCACTACAAACCCTAACCAACTAAGAAATGCCAGAAGAAGCTGCAAGCCAGCCCTAAAAACCAGTATGGTACCCTCTTGGGCAACAAAAAAACAGCATAAGGCACATATCCCTTGGTACCAGGTGAGGGCATCCAAAGCAGGAATTAGTCCTTAGCTATCCTCCACTATTAGAACCAATACCTACCTCCACCCACGTTACAGGATCCATTTAAGGTAAAAAATGATGGCAATCCCTGTGGCCTAACAGCTATTGTCTACTTTTCCCAGGCACCTATACCAAACTTTCCAATTCCCCATTTGTTCCACCCATGAGAACTTGCTTTCCTCCTTAAAATTTAGATCTGATCAACCTAAGATTACCAACCCAAACAAACTCATCACTGCCAACAAGTGGCCTCCTGATGACACCATGGCCAGGCCTGAACCTTGGTGCCCATGAAAGTATAGGCAGAACTGCAGCTGCGTAGGCATCTTTTTTTTTTTTTTTAAGTAACACCATTTGTATTAAGAATTTCTAGAACTTTTTTTTTTTTATCATGCTATCTTGTGACCATGAAAGAGGTCTTTTATTGAAAATATCATCAATCTACTTCATCTTATAAATAGAATACTTAAATAATAGGAATAAGCCCTAGATACATCAGTGGTTCAGTTTTACTCCAGGGTAATCAATTAAAGTCATTTGTTTAAAACCATAGGAATTTCTTAAAGTAGCTCATACCATAAAAGAAATTCAGATCTTTAACTTATGGTTTCTGAGTCTAAATCTATTTGTCCTTTCAATAACTATAAGAAATTTATAAAATTTGGGTTTTACCTTCTTAAAAATTTTACTGAACTATTAAGTGAAAAGTTACTAAGAAAATAAAGAAAAATTATTAATTTACACATATATTTAATAATTCATTGCAAAAGACAATTTTAATCTAGATGGTCTACCTAAGTTATTTGACTTGCATATGAAGGACTAAATTGAAAATATGTAGGTTAAGGTAATTATCTATTTTTAGACAAACATGGATTGAAAATAAAATGTAAACAGTAAACAGAAATCTGGGATGGCTTTATTAATAGCAAACAAAAGAAACCTCATGACAAGAAAATATTACCAAGAGATACAGAGAAACATTTTATAATGATAAAAAGGTCAATTATTCAGGAAGATTAAAAAATCCTTAATGTGTATGCACATAATAGCAATTATAGAATTTCCAAAAATATAAAACAAAAATTGAAAGTACTGTGGACAAAAAGGGGCCACATGCTAACCTGACTAGCTCAGGGAAGGCCTGCGTGGTGACTTTGTAAACTCAGAGACCTAAAGTAACCACAAAGGATGGTCTGAAATTAAAATTTTTAAAACTGAAAAGCAGTTTATGGTGGGTAGTCATGTCCTAGGCCAGTATCTTGTCTGACAAACGTCAATCTTTACCTTAACTGAGCCTGTCTATTGACTTTTTGCATCTATGATAACATATCCTTGGAATGTCAAAGTAATTTTCCTTTTTCCGAACCCCTCAAAGCACAGGCACCACTCTGTGGAGACCACAAACCCCCTAATTGTTATTGAGTTCATTGTTGACTGTTAACTATCCTATACCCACCTAAGTAAAAGAAGTGTGTGTCTATCATTTTACTTTTTATCCAATCCCAGAGGTTTCCCCTTTGCTTTCTCCTGCCTCCCTAATCTATGACCAATGGATTTCATATAACCCATTTACATCTCTTTTTTTTATTATAATGCATAAAACAAGGTGCCATTCTCTGGAGCATTATCTCAACTGAAATTCTGCTTTCGGGCATTTGTTGACAGCTTGGCTCAAATAAACTCACAAAAATTCTGCACAGATTTGAATGTTTCTTATGTTGACAGAACTTAAGGAAGAGGTGGGCAAACCCACAATCATATGTGAAGATTTTAACACACTTCTTTCAATAAATAATAGAATAACTAGACCTGGAATAATAATGATCCTATATAATAAAGAGGTAATATGCAAATTAACCCTCATGCCCTCACAAGATGGCTGCCTACGACCAGGCTGGCAGGGGGGTTAGTGAGGGATGACCAAACTGAACAAGCAGGCTGTGTGGGGCGACCAGGCCAGCAGGGGGAGAAGTTGGGGGCGACCAGGCCAGCAGGGAGGGCAGTTAGGGGCAACCAGGCCGGC